>NC_083321.1:31816428-32136076 GCF_963455315.2 Globicephala melas | reverse complement strand
ACCTTTGAAGCTGACATTAAGGAGGCCTGATTTCTGAGGTTTCTTGAGGCTACTGTCAGAGGAAGAAATGTGAGCAGAATGGTATATTTGGTGTCACATACTTTACCTTCTTAAAAATGACTTCAGAGTTTCACATCTTGGAATGTGGTTTTGTAGAATAATATTTATAGCCTCATAAGGTTTGAGGGTATTTGTAGCTTCCACCTGTGTTAGCAGCCATCTGTGAACTGCAGCAAGCATGTGATCAAGGCTCCAGACCCTTTTGAAGGGTCACTTTACTCATTTACTCCCACCTAAATTAACTTCCTTTTTCCAAATTTTAATCATACCATATCCATGCACTCTTCCAACCCATTTTCAAATTGTCCTCCTTGTGCATATGGGCCACATACATCCATATATGTGATAACCAGGTTCCTGACTTATTCTAGGATTTGAAAGTTGTCAGCAATACCACAGGGCATAAGCAACATATTTACTGATTATTCTTTGGAAATTATTCAGAAAATAAATTATTGTTAAATGATTCTTTCTGATATAAACAAAGATTTGTGTCATTTTGAAATATTAATAGACATTTATTACTTGTCAAGTAATCAGTAATTCAGTTTAGTAGAGCAGTATTCATATTCAAAACACTTTGGAAACACTATTCTATTTCTCATGATTAATTTAGAATAATTCTCTTGAATAAACAACATTTGCTATTATTTACATTACATTTACTTCATAATTCATTACCAACTGTGTTATTTAGAAATTAAGTTTAGAAATACCCATGAAAACTTTTTCTTCTCAATCTCCATAGGTGTTATTTTATAGTACATAAAAATGTGTGTGTATGTATGTACACAAAGTTAACTGAATTGTGTGGCAATGACTGAAGTTAACAAGCACCAACCCTATAAGTAATTCTGTCTAAGGTTGTCAAGGTGTTAAGTATTATTGTTTATATACCACCTAAATTCTCCGTTCCTTAGTGGATAGAGTCTAAACTCCTCAATCTGGAGGTCAAATCCATCAACTACTTGACATAACTTATTTTTCCACTTTTGAAAGTTTCTCCTTGAAGCATGTTCATGTACTATTTTTAATTCTCACAAACCACATTTTGTTTTAGAACTCTCTCCGTTTTACCTTTACCTAAACAACAAACAAACAAATAAAAAAAAACAACAAAAAACATACTGCAATTTAGGTGTTCTTGACCTAATTTAGCAGGGCAGCAGAAAACTGAGGCCCTTCAAAATTGTATACGTTGTCTAAGGCTCTTATTTATTTATGTGCTAATCCAGAACCAGAATTCACATTTCTTTAACTCCAAAATATTATCGTTCCCAAAATCAGTTCCCATTCTTTGTTAATTCATCAGACTCAATAAGGCTTCTTTCTAAAAGGAGCCATTGGGGCTTCCCTGGTGGCGCAGTGGTTAACAATCCACCTGCCAATGCAGGGGACACGGGTTCAAATCCTGATCTGAGAAGATCCCACATGCCATAGAGCAGCTAAGCCCATGTGCCACAACTACTGAGCCTTTTCTCTAGAACCCGAGAGTCACAACTGCTGAAGCCCGTGTGCTTGGATCCTGTGCTCAGCAGCAAGAGAAGCCACCGCAAGGCGAAGCCCGCACACTGCAAGGAAGAGTAGCCCCCGCTCGCCACAACTAGCGAAAGCCCACACCCAGCAATGAAGACCCAACGCAGCCAAAAATAAATAAATAAAAAATAAAATAAAATAAAAGGAGCCATTTCACTGATAGCAAATGCCTACATTAAGGATTGCATGTATTACGCTTAATGCAAGCAGTTCTGCAATTAAATACTAAGGTTTTGTATTTAAAGTAATTTAACTTTTCATGCATTGTTGCTCACATTGGTGAAGTGATGTATAATTTCCTCCAGTTGTTAAAAGTAATTAATATATGTAATTTTTTTTCCTGAAGCAGAGTTGAGATAACTTTCATAAATAGATGTAGAAATTGACAAACCAGGCACCCCAGTTTTTTAATATATGAGCACTAGGGTAGCCTTTGGGAAACTTATGGAGGAGTAAAGTTGCACTGTCATTCTTTTCCCCCTGCTCTTTCTGAACTTAATTGTAAATGAAGTCCCTTTTATATTTTGTCCAAAATAGCAAAGGCCTACAAAAATAGATAGATGATAGATAGATAGATAGATAGATAGACAGACAGATAGATAGATAGACAGACAGATAGATGATAGATAAACAGATAAAACCTTTTATTCTGCACATATTTCTTACCTAAGTCTCACCACCAAAATCTGGGAGCATTTTCATAAATACACAATATTTGCATAAGAAAATATAATTAAGCACACATTAACATTTATCAATATGGGCATATTTATATTTTAAGGAAAATATTGAATACCTACTCTAAAATGTAATCTCCATCATTGGTGAACCTGGTGTTATTTTTTACAGCTTACCTAGCTGGGTTAGGTTTCCCTCCTGTTGGTTTCAATGGCAAACCTCTATCTCAGCCCTTATTTTGTACTGTCAGTTTTATTTTTTTATTTTTATTTTTTTGTGGTACGCGGGCCTCTCTCACTGTTGTGGCCTCTCCCGTTGTGGAGCACAGGCTCCAGACGCGCAGGCCCAGCGGCCATGGCTCACGGGCCTAGCCACTCCGCTGCATGCGGGATCCTCCTGGACCAGGACACGAACCCGCGTCCCCTGCATTGGCAGGTGGACCTTCAACCACTGTGCCACCAAGGAAGCCCTGTCAGTTTTATTTTATTGATTGACTCCCAGTATCATTCAAGTCTCTGTGATTACAAGCTATCAACATTGACCCTTACCAAATTAAATGAAGGAGCTTTAATGATAGAACATCAGGAGCTCATACTATCCAGGAGAAGACAGAAGTAACAATGCTGGGAATGGGCAGAACCAGAGGGTGCTTCAGAAGACTGGGAATGTGAACCATAAGAAGTGTCTCATTGTGGAAACAACTTGGACAAGTCACCCTACTGGAACTAATGTACCTATTTAAGGCCTCTTTTTAATCTAGTCAGTATTTAATTTCAAGAATGAAGGTTCCAAAGACCTAACTTGGATCGTGTGCATTGGCATTTCTGTGTAGAAAGTAGCACAGAGAAATTTATAATAATATTTAGGGTTTCTGGAGATATAAAACAGTACTTGGTTAGTGAAGCATTGGAGTGAATATAATTCTCTTTTGTAAATTACAGTGAGATGTTAGAAAACATCTTATTTCCTATTAAAAAAACAAGATGTGTGCTTATTATTTCCCAGATATACTGGGGTTTAAAATAAAGAGAAACGATAGGATTCCTGTGTTTTTGAGGAACCAGGATCCTTAAAATAAAAGCTTATTATGCAAGAAATAAATATTTCCAGTGGGAAAATAATCCCATTGGACAGCACTAATATAAAATTGAATAGAAATTATTTAATTTCACAGTTAATATTTAAGGTGCAGTGTTTAAGGTCTCTGATATATATAAATTTTCATTTTATTCTTTTTCTTTGAGTGTGATGTTGCCATTGTATCATGTTTTACAATAGTCCTAGGATCTCTCTGTTGAATCTATTTCTCTCTTTTTTAAATGTTCTCTCTCTTTCTCTCTCAAGGATCAACAAACCACTTCTGAAGCCCATGAGAGCTCTCAAGTTGAGACTACAAAGGAAGAATATCTGAGTACCCCTGAATGCGATACTCAAATTGTAAGATTTATTTAAAATGTTTTTAAAAACATTCAACATGAAAACAAGGACATAAGCGTTTTAACAACCCTAGTTTATGCCACCATGAAACTTTCTATTTATATGTAATATCTACTATCTAAACAGTGTACTTTTAAATTTGAAATGCAGATAGATATGAATCATGTAGGTGTTCCACTAGGAAATGTAATCAGACAATTAGGGGTACTATGAACTTGAATTGCTAGAGGGGTAAGGGGGTCATTCCCACAATCACATGACAGAAAGCTATTAAAATATTAAAAACAAACACAAACAAACAGAATTCCAAACAAAGAATGTGATTCAATAATATTCTTCCCAAAAAGCAAATCAACCTTGCATTATAGAGACATTACATTAGAGGAAGGGAGATTTTTACCCTTCAAATGACAATAGGAAATATGGAACTTGTACTCTGTGCTTTCACTTGTAATAAGTGAAATGAAATTTTAGTTCTGGAACTTTGACGTGATAACAGATCTATCATGTCTGGGCTTGAGGAACAGCAAATGACAACAGCTGTATTTAATAGATTCAAAGCTAGGCTTCAATCTAGTTGACAAAATGGAAAGTATCTGCTGAAACTCTTCATGAGGGAAAAGATATCAGGTGACAGCAAAGGAAATAAGGCAGAATAGAAACATACGTTAAACAAGTCTATCTCTTTTTCCTCTATTGACTGCCAAAGTAAATTTAGAAATATAAATTTCTCAACAATTTGGCCTTCACATCTTTGTATATTGAAACATGTTCCAAAACCATACAATTTAGAATATAAGGTTAGTGACAAGTAGAAATAAAATATTCTGCAATTTACTTCCAAGGAAGGAAGAAGTCAAGAAGGTTTGGGGCAGGAAGGAACATTTTTGCTGTTGTTTGAAGAACAGATAGGTCTCTGACAGTGTGAGTGAATGTGCAGAGACAAGAAAACATCTAAATAGAGGGGGCTTCCCTGGTGGCTCAGTGGTTGAGAGTCCACCTGCTGGTGCAGGGGACGCGGGTTCGTGCCCTGGTCCGGGAGGATCCCACATGCCGCGGAGCGGCTGGGCCCATGAGCCATGGCCGCTGGGCCTGCGCGTCCGGAGCCTGTGCTCTGCAACGGGAGAGACCACAACAGTGAGAGGCCCATGTACCGCAAAAAAAAAAAAAGAAAAAAAATCTGAATAATATGAGGAGAGAGTAGCATACAGAAAATGGTGGGATGTTGCCTAAGAAGATAATTTGGGACTTAAGTGGGAGGGGCACTGGATTCCCAAGCTAAGGAGTTTGGTTTGAATTAGGGATATAGTTAAGATTTTCAAATGTTTATGTCCAGTTAAATGATAAGACCATTGGGTTAATTTTAAGGAGAGTGCCCTTGTTTCTTGATATACTTTCCTAAAACTACCAAAAAATCATTTTGCAGTATATACGTATATCAAATCATTACGTTGTATACCTAAAACTAATACAATGTTACATGTCAATTATATCTCAATTTTAAAATATTAAAAATAAAGAAGAATTTTGGAAGCTTCTGGCCTGCACCCTTACGGGTAATGCTCAGGCTTGATCCTTCAATGTCCTGCTTTGAGCCCTTGGATTAGGAGGAATTCAGTTGCTTTTTTCCTGCCCTTACTGGTGTATCAGTGCCTTGAGCAAATCATTCACGCCATGAGGTGGCCAAAACATATGAAAGGACAAAGAACCAGGACTTCATCAAACTTAACAAACAAACAAAATAGTCCCACTGAAGGCAAACCTGAAAAGTTCTATACGTTTTGCTAAGATTTCCCAAAGCAATATTTTGGTCTACTTTTCTTGTCAAGAGAGAGGCATAGGGCTTCCCTGGTGGCACAGTGGTTAAGAGTATGCCTGCCGATGCAAGGGACACGGGTTCGTGCCCCGGTCTGGGAAGATCCCACATGCCGTGGAGCGGCTGGGCCCGTGAGCCATGGCCGCTGAACCTGCGCGTCCGGAGCCTGTGCTCCACAACGGGAGAGGCCACAACAGTGAGAGGCCCGCGTATCGCAAAAAAAGATAGAAGCATAAATTCTTTTTTTGTTGTTTGTTTGTTCCACTCTCTTTCGACTTTTGTTGTCCTTCCTTGTCACTAGCTGCTCCTCTCCCTTCAGTAAGTCCCATAAGCATCTACTACCTTGGTGGAGGCCCCAATCTGGGTCCCTTCAAAAAGTAGCTTCCACCTGTACCAGCATGAACACTCTCTCTCTAACCTGATTTCAGTTCCCTAGATTTTAGTCTTTGAAATCTCTACTTCCAAGCAGCTACACTTTCTAGTGCAGAGAGTGCTCAGTATTTATAGCCTGCAGACTCAGTTACATTTAAAGGCCAAGAGAGTAATATAAGTGAATGAGATAAACCAGGTGTAAGCAGTAGGAATTAATGAGGTTGCTGTGAACATCAGTTTTCCAATTCTACATCAGTAGTTGTTATCCCTGTCCTCACTGTAGTATCACATGGAGGGTTTTTATAAAATACTGATGACCAGGACCAATCTCAGAAAAACTGACTCAAAAAGGAAGAAATTAGAACACTCCCTAACACCACACACAAAAATAAACTAAAAATGGATTAAAGACCTAAATGTAAGACCAGACACTATAAAACTCTTAGAGGAAAACATAGAACACTCCTTGACATAAATCACAGCAAGATCTTTTTTGACCCTCCTCCTAGAGAAATGAAAATAAAAACAAAAATAAACAAATGGAACCTAATTAAACTTAAAAGCCTTTGCACAGCAAAGGAAACCATAAACAAGAGGAAAAGACAACCCTCAGAATGGGAGAAAATATTTGCAAACGAAGCAACTGACAAAGGATTAATCTCCAAAATATACAAACAGCTCATGTAGCTCAACATCAAAAAAACAAATGACCCAATCAAAAAATGGGCAGAAGACCTAAATAGACATTTCTCCAAAGAAGATATACAGATTGCCAACAAACACATGAAAGGATGCCAACATCACTAATTAGAGAAATGCAAATCGAAACTACAATGAGGTATCACCTCACACTGGTTAGAATGGCCATCATCAAAAAATCTACAAACAGTAAATGCTGGAGAGGGTGTGGAGAAAAAGGAACCCTCTTGCACTGTTGGTGGGAATGTAAATTGATACAGCCACTATAGAGAACAGTACAAAGGTTCCTTAAAAAACTAAAAATAGGGCTTCCCTGGTGGTGCAGTGGTTGAGAATCCGCCTGCTAATGCAGGGTACATGGGTTTGAGCCCTAGTCCGGGAAGATCCCACATGCCGCGGAGCAACTAGGCCCGTGAGCCACAACTACTGAGCCTGCGTGTCTGGAGCCTGTGCTCCACAACAAGAGAGGCCGCGATAGTGAGAGGCCCACACACCGCGATGAAGAGTGGCCCCCACTTGCCACAACTAGAGAAAGCCCTCGCACAGAAATGAAGACGCAACACAGCAAAAATAAATTAATTAATTAATAATCTCCTACCCACAACATCTTCTAAAAAAAAAACTAAAAATAGAACTACCATATGACCCAGCAATCCCACTACTGGGCATATAGCCAGAGAAAACCATAATTCAAAAAGACACATGCACCTCAGTGTTCATTGCAGCACTGTTTACAATAGCCAGGACATGGAAGCAACTTAAATGTCCATCAGGAGAGGAACAGATAAGGAAAATGTGGTACATATATACAGTGGAATATTACTCAGCCATAAAAAGGAACGAAATTAGGTTCTTTGTAGAGACGTGGATGGACCTAGAGAATGTCATACAGAGTGAAGTTAAGTTAGAAAGAGAAAAACAAATATCGCATGTTAACACACATATGTAGAATGTAGAAAAATGATAAAGATGATCTTATTTGCAAAGCAGAAATAGAGACACAGAAGTAGAGAACAAACGTATGGTTACCAAGGGGGGAAGGGGGTTGGGATGAATTGGGAGATTGGGGTTGACATATATAAACTATTAATACTATGTATAAAATAGAGAACTATTGAGAACCTACCATATAGCCCAGGGAACTCTATACTCAGTGCTCTGTGCTGACCTGAATGGGAAGGAAATCCAAAAAAGAGAGGATATATGTATACGTATAGCTGATTCACTTTGCTGTACAGCAGAAACTAACACAACATTGTAAAGCAACTATAATCCAATAAAAATAAATTTAAAAAAAAAAATTGACTCAGCATCTTGGTATGTGGAGTCTAGACAGTAGTTGTATTTATTTTTTAACTTCTCCAGGTGATTCTAATATGCAGGCCAGTTTTACTAAAAAATGTGTTTCATATGTACACGTTTATTAAAATCATGTGAGGAGCTTTTAAAAATTAAGATTTTGAGAAATTCTTCAGTAAGTTCTAAATAAATAGGACTAAGGGTAAACATTTTTTAACGTGGATTTGACAACACTCTTCCCAACCCAGGTGATTCTTAATTTGAAAAACATTGGTTTAGATAAGATATAATCCCTTTAGAGTGTTGTTTAGTAATAGAGTTTCTGCTTCTCAGACTCTGTTATATTTGCATTTAAAGACATCAATGCCTAAATAAGGCTCTGTAATGGTAGTATGATGTGACTTTTGCTAGTAGGTAGAGGGGGGTCCATCCCAGAACCCTTTGTTTATTGTGCAACCATATATAAGAGAAGCACTGATGTAGGACTGTGAAATTGATCAGGAAGCTGATGTGTGATTTTATCCATAACTAAGCCTTCCCTTGAGAGAGCTAGTGGACCATTATCTCCCCAAGCTATAGTTCTCAGAGTGTAATTAACCTTAAGCATGGAGAGCTCTATAGTTCCTTTCTAGCATTCCCCAATAATAAGAGAATAATTCTGATGACTTCCTCCACCTTACAGGAAAATGTGGGAGGATCTTTGGATCTATGAGAACTGCTGTTACTCAGCTTGTCTAAATTCACCCAAAATATTCTGATTTGTGTTAAATAGCATGAAATGCATTGCTTCCATTTCAATACAGCAATGTGAAAATAGCTTCAACTTGACTCTAACGAACTGGAGACTCAAGCTCCAGTTTGGGTTGCTTTAATCGAGTATCCAAATAAGATATCAAAACATAATTTCATAAAGAAAAAACAAAGTAAATTTACCTCCTCTTCTGATAAAGGGGTTGGTGCATTTTCTGTTGTAGGAAGGATAGTTTTATCATGTTAGGCAGAAGTATAGTCTTATCGTCTTTATTTGGAGATTGAGTATGGTTAAAAGATGCATAAATGTGCCAAGTTGATAAGAGGTAGATTTGTGATGATTAACTTCATGTGTCAAAATGACTGAGCTAAGGGATGCCCAGAGAGCTGGTAAAACATTTTTTCTGAGTATGTCTGACAGGGTGTTTCCAGAAGAGATTAGCATTTGAATCAGTTGACTAAGAAAAGATCTTCCCTCATAAATATGGCAGGCGTCATCTAATCCCATGAAGGCCCAAATAGAATGAAAAGATTGAGGAAGTACAAATTCTCTCTCTCTTTGAGCTGGGATGTATACCTTCTTCTGCCCTCAGATATCAGAACTCTTGCTTCTGGGGCCTTCCAACTCCGGGACTTAACACCAGCAGGCCACCCACCCCCGTTCTCAGGCCTTTGGCCTTGGGTTGGGAGTTACACCATCAGCTCCCCTGATTCGCAGCCCTTTGGATTTGGACTGAATTATGCCACCAGCTTTCCTGGTTCTCCAGCTTACAGAGGGCATATCATGGCATGTCTCATCTTCCATAATCACATGAGCAAATTCCCATAAAAAAATCTCCTCTTAAATATCTATGTATATATTCTATTAGTTCTGTTTCCCTGGATAACCTAATACAATCATTTTTCCATATTTATATTTTGTGTGTTTTGAAATATTGACATCAGGTTTTTTATAAAAGACTTTTTTCTTTAATCAGAGATCAATCAGTGTTACTTAGTTTTTTACAGAGAGAAAGTAGACGGTAGTTGTTGAGTTAAATTTTTACTTTAGTGCCCTTACTTGACAAAATTAATAGTTGGCAAATTTATTCCCATTTCTTTTTTTTTAAATGTCTTTTTCTGCTCTATGAAATTCAAAAATGTAGAAACTACTAAATGAGAAAATTTTTTAAATAATAAAAGTAAGATAAAATAGGGACCTGAATAAAGCCAATAACTAATAATTGAGAGTTCATGCAGGCTTAATTGTTAATTCCCCAATGGTTAATAATTTGAGCATATTTGTATATACTTATTAGCAAGTCACATATTTTCTTTGGTGAAATTTCTATTCAAATAGTTTCCCCATGCTCTGCTGGGTTGTTTGTCTTCTCAGTGTTGAGTAGTAAGATTCCTTATATATTCTGGATATAAATCCTTTACCAAATATATGATTTGAAAACATTTCTCTCCATATGTTTCTTATCTTTTCATTTTCTTAATGGTGTCTTTTAAAAAGTAATTAAGTTTTTTTAGTACAGTTTTAGATTTACAGAGTAATTGAGCAATAGCTCAGAGAGTTCCATATAGCAATCAGCCGTCTTTCTGTAATTTATTTCTAGTTTAGTTCCATTGCAGTCTGATGGCATACTCTACATTTGTTCAAATGTATTTTATGGCCCAGAATGCAGTCTATCTTGGTAAATGTTCCATGTGACTTTGAGAAGAATGTGTATTCCCCTCTTGTCTGATGAAGTATTCCATAAATGTCAATTAGATCCACTTTATCTGCAGTGTTGTTCAGATCAACTATATTCTTAGAGGTTTTCTCCCTGCTTGATATGTCCACTATTGACAGAGAGTGTTGAAGCCTTAATCTGTAATAGTTGTTTGGTCTATTTCTCCTTGCCGTTCTATCAGTTTTTGACTCATGTATCTTGACATTCTGTTGTTAGGTGCAATCATGTTAAGAACTGTTATATTTTTTGTAGAATTGGCCCCTGTATTATTATACAAATGTCCCTCTTTATCCCTGATATTTTTCTTGGTCTGAAGTTGGCTTTGCCTAAATTAATATGGCTACTCCAACTTTCTTTTGATTAATATTAGCATGGAATATCTTTCTGAGTCCCTTAACTTTTAATCAATCTGTGTCCTTATATTTAAAGTTGATTTCTTATATACAACATCTAGTTGTGTGCTCTTCTCTTATCCCCTCTTACAATCCCTGTCTTTTATTGATATATTTAGACCCTTCATATTTAAAGTGAATATTTATATAGTTGGATTGATGTCTGCCATAATTTGTAACTGTTTTGGATTTATCACATCTTTCATGGGTTGTGAAAGAACCTTATACAGAGAGTATATAGAGAGTATTTCCAGTTCCTCTATTATAACATTGCTGTCATTCATTTCACTTAACCATAAGCTGTAATTACCAAATACATTGTTGCTATTGTCATTTTGAACAGACTGTTATTCATTTCATCAGTTAAGAACAAGATAAATAAAAACATTATTTTACGTCCACTTATTCCTTCTAGAACACTCTTCCTCTCTTTTTGTAGATCAGGGTTTCTGAACTATATCATTTCCTCCTGTCTGAAGAACTTTTAACTTTTCTTGAAAGGCAGGTATACTGGTGACAAATTCCCTCAGTTTTTGTTTTTCTGAGATCTTTATTTTTTCTTCACTTTTGAAGGATAATTTTACTGGATAATATTTCAATTTTTTAACACTAAATATTTCACTTCAATCTTTTCTTGCTTAAATTGTTTTTAAGTAGAAGTCTGAAGTAATTCCTATCCTTATTTCTCTGTAGTTAAGTTTTCACTTTTTGATTCTTTCAATATGTCTCTGTGGTTTTCTGCAGTTTGATGACATGCCTAGATGTAATTTTGTTTTTCTAATCTTCCAGGATTTGTGATTGAGTTCTGTCATTACCGTTGGGGAACTCTCACCATTCTTACTTCAAATATGTCCTCTGTTATTTTCTTATCCTTCTAGTATTTCCATTACCTCTACATTGCAGGTTTTCTAATTGTTTTACAATTCTGGACATTCTGTCCATTGTTTAAACCCTTTTATCTTTGCATCTGTTTGGTACCTTTCTATCAACCTGTCTTCAAGTTCACTGAATTTTTTCAGTGGGCAATGTCCAGAATATTGATGAGCTCATCAAAGGCAGTCTTCATTTCTGTTAGTGTTTTTTTTTTTGCTTTATTTTTAGCATTTCCATTTGATCCTTAGATTTTTTCCATCTTGTGCTTATATTACCCATTTGTTCATGCATTTTGTCCACTTTTCCCCTTAGAGCCCTTAGCATATCAGCCACAGTTATTTTTAAACTCCCAGTCTGATACTTCCAAAACATTTGCCATTTCTGAATCTGGCTTTATTGCTTTTTTATCTCCTCAGACTGTGTATTTTTCTTGCTTTTATAATACTTCTAATTCTTTCCCAGTTTATTAAAATATAATTGACACATTACACTATGTAAGGTTAAGGTACACAAAGTAGTGATATTCTATATCTATATATTGTGAAATGATAACCATAATAAGGTTAGTTAACACATCCATCTTCTTACACAGTTAATTTGTGTGTGTGTGGTGAGAACATTTAAAATCTACTCTCTCAGCAACTTTCAAATATACAATACAGTATTGTTAACTATAGTCACTAAGGTGTACCTTATATTCCCAGAACTTATCCATCTTATAATTGGAAGTTTATACCCTTTGACCACCTTCACCTACTTTCCCAATCCCCCCACATGCCCCCGACAACTACCCATCTGCTCTGTTTCTATGGGTTTATTTTATTTTGTTTGATTTCATATATGTAAGTGAGATAACGTTATTTGTCTTTTTTTCCTGATTTATTTCACTTAGCATAATCCCCTCAGTGTTTATCCATGTTGTCACAAATGGCAGGATTTCCTTCCTTTTTTATGTCTGAATAATATTCATATACATATATATTCCTCTATATATAATACTTTATTCACCTAGAAACTTAGGTTGTTTCCATGTCTTGGATATTATAAATAAGGCTGTATAACCCTCCCAGACTTCAGACAATGCTACAAAGGTACTGTAATCAAAACAGCATGGCATTGGCACAAAAACAGACATTTGGATCAATGGAACAGAATAGAGAGCTCAGAAATAAACCCACACACCTACAGTCAATTAATCTTCTACAAAGGAGGCAAGAAAATACAGGAGAAAAGACAGTCTCTTCAACAAGTGGTGCTGGGAAAGCTGGACAGCTGCATGTAAATCAATGAAGTTAGAACACACCCTCACACCACATGCAAAAATAAACTCAAAAATGGCTTAAAGACTTACATACAAAACATGACACCATAAAACTCTTAGAAGAGAACATAGGCAAAACATTCTCTGACATAAATTGTACCAATATTTTCTTAGGTCAGTCTCCCAAGACAATAGAAATAAAAGTAAAAATAAACAAATGTGACCTAATCAAACTTACAGGCTTTTGTACAGCAAAGGAAATCATAAACAAAACAAAAAGACAACCTCCTGACTGGGAGAAAACATTTGCAAACGATGCAATCAACAGGGGCTTATTTTCCAAAGTGTACCAACAAGTCATATAACTCAATAACAAAAACAAACAAACGAACATCCCAATTGAAAAATGGGCAGAAGACCTAAGTAGACATTTCTCCAAAGAAGACATACAGATGGCCAACGGACACATGAAAAATGCTCAACACAGCTAATTATTAGAGAAATGCAAATCAAAACTACAATGAGGTATCACCTCATACCAGTTAGAACGGCCATCATTAAAAAAATCTAGTCTTATTCACTTTTACTCTCCAGGACAGAAACAGATGCAACTGGTGGAAACAACTATAAGGAGAAGAATATTTCAGTCAAAAATAAACGTGAACTCAGTGAAAAGCATCTGAAAATAGAATTAGCCTAGAATAGAGAATATAGTATATTATATGACTGAATAATGAAAAACAACCATTCTGGAACGTAGTCAGGAAATGAAGCATTAGAGTAGAGGAAAAGAACTATCATGGGATCATCCCATTGTATTGCAGGATTCTATAATCATCAGCAACCTCACTGAGTGCTGATGGGAACACATGCAATCGCTTAGTAAATAAATAGCAAATGTGATTCATTTTCATTCCTGTTGATCATACTCTAGACTAAATAACATGGTAGAGAAAGCCTGGAATTTACCACTTTGCTGTTTCCTAACCCGTCAGTATGGCAAGTGCTTTTGTTATTCAGATCCCTTTTCTATAAAATAGACGTCAGTGATTTTCAAACTTTTGCCTGCCTATGACTCATCAGGTCAGCCTGTAAAACTGCTTGTGGTAAGGCTCCACTCCCACCAATTATTCGTCAGTAGATCTGGGACAGAGCCCAAGAATGTGTATCATTTGAATAAACCCAGCTAGATTTTCTTCCGTCAATATTTCCTGTTAAGTATTTTGAGAAACTTTAATGTTGATTTCTTACAGGTTTATCATGATGATTGTATATCATAGATAATAAATACAGTGTTCAGTTTTATCATGGATGTCCTTATTAGTTCAGTCTAAAAAAGCTGCTCTGCAATTTTCATACTCAAGGTCTCAATATCTTGTATGCACAAGGTCCCAAACTTGGAATTAGAGACCATGCATATTCTTAGATAGCTTTGTGGGTTTGTTCCACTTCCTGCCCTATGCAGCCAGGCAGGGTCACCTAGGAAAATCGCCACTGGATTTCTTGACCCTTTTCTTAGTAGACATAGAAAACTTGAAATGGATTACCAAAAGCTTAACATTGTATTGGACTATCGGTTTTGGAAATGTTTAAATTCCTTTGAGGGCTTCCCTGGTGGCGCAGTGGTTGAGAGTCCGCCTGCCGATGCAGGGGACATGGGTTCGTGCCCCGGTCCGGGAAGATCCCACATGCCGCGGAGTGGCTGGGCCCGTGAACCATAGCCCCTGAGCCTGCGCGTCCGGAGCCTGTGCTCCGCGATGGGATAGGCCACAACAGTGAGAGGCCCGCGTACCGCAAAAAAAAAAAAAAAAACCTTTGAAAGCAGCTTTGCGTCAATGGTAATTTTGGAGTCACAGGGAGAAAGCAAAGGATGTACCTGCTTCATCCCATTTTCCTGCAGTTTGCAAACGTGCCTCATATTGTTTAATAGCATATCAAGAATTAAAGACATTGAACATTTTATTTTAATTTCCACATAGGGATTGAGACTTACTATTCAATGTAGATGTGCTTTACAGCGTTTCTGACTCCTCTAGGTAGCACACACTTAACTTTTCTTAATGTGCTGAGGAACCGAAAGGCAGCAACGGCTTATGTTTAGCATTGGAAGCACTCCTCGCTCAGATTCTTGCCATCACACCTGCTTACAAGTCCCTGACCAAAGGGAGTTTATTCAACAGCAAAGCACTGTCCAGGGAAATGAGAGGAGAAAATGTGCAGGAAGTAAATCTAGAGCTGTGAGTAGAAAATTATGCCAGCATTTTCATGCTAAAACAATTTTGGCAGAGATTTAAAAAGTCCTAGTTTGCAATTATATCCAATATTCACTCTGTGGCACTTGATGCCCTGATGAGCCATTGGAAGACATTAGCTTAACAAAATTTCCTAGGCAAGTCATGCCCTGCTGTAATTGGGCTGAGAGACCATATACCATTGTCATTCTGGGCTACATTCCATCAGACCATCTGAAAAGGTTGGCTTCATACAAGGCATTCTTCATTGTGCTACTGTGGTTTTGTTTTTTTTTAAGAAGGAAAAGGCATGCCTCCAGATTACATGGGAAGTATAGATAGTTTCGTAAGGGCTTTAGAATAAATTTCTGCTTTTTACATTAGATAATAAATTTCCATGTTTACCCTCCTATAACATCTTAATTTTCTTTTTTTTTTTTTTTTTTGCGGTTCACGGGGCCTCTCACTGTTGTGGCCTCTTCCGTTACGGAGCACAGGCTCCGGACGCACAGGCTCAGCGGCCATGGCTCACGGGCCTAGTCGCTCCGCGGCATGTGGAATCTTCCCAGACTGGGGCACGAACCCGTGTCCCCTGCATCGGCAGGCGGACTCTCAACCACTGTGCCACCAGGGAAGCCCTATAACATCTTAATTTAAAGCATGCAAAATGTTAACTTAATTATTATTTCTTATCAGGAATCATATAGAAACCATAAGAATAATGATTAACTTATAATTTGGAAAATACAAATAACCCAGTAAGCATGTTAATAATTATTATAAGGAAATTTGCCAAACAGTGATGTGCAAATACAAAGGTTAAATTGGTCAATAACTCTTTGACCCCTCCTACCTTCCCTGAGACATAATGATTTTCACCTCTGGGTCCCCATAGTACTTGGTTTATTCACATATTTTATCCTGTATCACAGTCCATCTTGCATGTTGATTATTTGTATAAAGTTCTCATTCTGCATTAGATGATAAGCAATTTGAGGACAGAGACTATGAAAGTATTGACATTTCCTTCAGCACCAAACAAAATACTCATCTTAACAGATGCTTGTAAATATTTTTCCAAAATATCTAAAATTATGAAGTTTCATAAGTTATGAAATTATGAAGTTACTTTTTCCAAAATATCTAAAATTATGAAATTATGAATATCTAAAATTATGTGCCACAGTGGCACAGTGGTTAAGAATCTGCCTGCCAATGCAGGGGACACGGGTTCAAGCCCTGGTCTGGGAAGATCCCACATGCCGCGGAGCAACTAAGCCCGTGCACCACAACTACTGAGCCTGTTGCTCTAGAACCTGTGAGCCACAACTACTGAGCCCACGTGTCACAGCTACTGAAGCCTGCGTACCTAGAGCCAGTGCTCCGTAACAAGAGAAGCAACCGCTATGAGAAGCCCATGCAGTGCAACGATGTGTAGCCCCCAGCTCACTGCGACTAGAGAAAGCCTGCACTCAGCAACAAAGACCCAACGCAGCCAAAAATAAATAAATAAATACATTAATTAATTAAAACTAAATAAATGAATAAAACTATGAAGTTAGACAGGGCTTCATGTTTCAAAATTTTAACTATTTTGTGTGAAGGATGAAGAATTATGGTTCAGAGGTAATGTGACTTGCCTAGAGGAGCCTGGTTAGGGAGCATCAGTGTCAGACCCTGTCTCCCTCCCACTCCTCTATTCCTCTGTTAACTGAATTCAGAGCCATCACTTTGATTCAGCATTAGATTTTTAATCTTTGAACTTCTTTTCTAGTTTCTGCCCTTTTTAATATTAAAACAGTACTAAAGGGCTTCCCTGGTGGCGCAGTGGTTGAGAGTCCGCCTGCCGACACAGGGGACACGGGTTCCTGCCCTGGTCCGGGAGGATCCCACGTGCCGTGGAGCGGCTGAGCCTGTGAGCCATAGCCGCTGAGCCTGCGTGTCCGGAGCCTGTGCTCCGAAACAGGAGAGGCCACAACAGTGAGAGGCCCACATACAGCAAAAAAACAAACAAACAACAAAAAAACAGTACTAAAGTATCATTCTGTAATAAATATTAAAAAACTCATTTCATACACAAGACTAACATGAGAGAAAAATTTAGCCAAAATGTGTTTATGTTTCAAAAAATCTTGGTACTTAATTCCATTTTTTCTCCTTTACAGTATTCTGAAAATCATGCTTGTTTTTAGCCTCCAGCTTGTCCCAGATATTAATTAAATATGAAGAATGAGTTGGACTTTTTAACTGTCAGAGATATTTTTTCTTGGTAAAAGTTCAGGTTGCCCAGTTATGCATTAAGTATTTTGAGTTTTAAACTTTTAGAGAAAGGTCATAAGAGGAGCACCTAATATGTGCAAAATAGTCCTTTAGGAACCATTCTATAGTTTCATTTAATCTAAATCTTCCAAAAATCCTGTCAGGTAGGGATCATTTTGCCTACCCTACAGATAAGGAGTCAGAACCTCCTTAAGATGAAGTAACTTTCCCAAGTGTATACAGCAAATAAGGGCTAAAGCAATTCTAACCTGAGATGGGCTCTTTCCTCCATTTACCTAGCTGAGTTACCTATATTGTATCATGTCACTTGATGTCAAAATTTTGAATTATCCCCATTTTACAAATGAGGGAAAATTGAGGTTAAATTGGTATTTCCTACCATCATTCCAAGCAGGGCAAGTACTGCCCTGTCATGAAGTTTTCAACAGTATAGGAATGTAGAAAATAGACATTTAATATTAAAATAACAAAATATTAGCAGATTTTCCATGAACCAATCTCTCTCTCTTTCTCTCTCTCTCTCTCTGCCTCTCAAAAACAATTTCTTTTGACATTGGATCCTTTATATAATTTTAGTATTAAAATGTTATTTCTTTTCTGAAATATTGTTGAAAAATAGCAGTGTGTTTTGCTTGTTGGTTTATTTGTTCTAATGTCGAAATTTGTTTGTCACTGGTGTTTAATTTTATTCTTCTGTAAAATACCAAAGTTTGGAACCTCAATGTTCATTATTAGAGATAGTGGGAGATGGAGTTGGGACTCAAATTCATTTGCACGTGACTCCTGATAATTATCAAGGAAACCCCAGTATTAGAGTCTGCCCCACCATGGTAGGATTATGTATTTTTTCCTACAGGGGTAAATAATTAAAAGGGCTTGTCTCATCTAAATTTTTGTTACTTTGCCTACCTTTGTGGCCATAATATAACATTTTGTCAGATGGTAGTTTGTTGCCCAAAGCACAGAAACAAACTGGTTATTCTGGTGGTGCTGGGGAAGATGTATATGTGAGAAAGAGCATGTAATCACTTTAATAAAGATACGTTCATGGCTCATCCCATTTCATAATTTACAGACCCAGCTGTGGTCCTCTGTAGGTCACCTGTATAATTAATAGGTGAGCTGCATACTGAAGTAGCTGAATCTGTGCAGACTTTCCTGATCATTCTTCATATTTTATTACTTGAGTTTCTAGAAATAGGCACTATACTCATCAGGTTGAATTTTATCTAATTGAGAGAGTGTTTTGAAGGCGTGTACCTTCAGGAGTGCTTATATCTGTTGCCTTTCTGAGAAACACTAGGAATTTTATGAACCCCATCTCATGAAGTTTCCACAATGCCTGTGAGGCACACAAAAAATAAATTTAAAGGTTGTGTTCATTATAAGATCAAAATATCAAAAAAGGTTGGAGCTGTCTTCCAGCCATGTAATATTTTCTTTATTGTTGAAATTTAATAAGTATTCATTGTTCACATGATCAAAGACTTGTCTCAAATAGTCAGCTGTGCTTCCATTAATGAAAGAACATACTCCACCATAAATCCCATGGTATCTTTCTCATGACAATGACCTCAAGTAATAATTCATACACAAAAAACGGTTTGGGGGTCAAATAGATTTGGCAAATGGTTATATCATATCTCCTAAGAGATTTATAATGCATTTGTACACTACAAAGAAGTGGATTTCAAATTTCACTGTGCATTTGAATTGCTGGATTGCTGATTAAAAATGCAAGCCCTATATTCGTAGGACTGAATTATCACCCAGGAGTATTATTTTTTAACAAGCACCTTATATGATTATGCGAGCAGATCATTCAAGAGGAAAGCTTTAAGAAATTGTGTGTTAAAGGCTCTGAGAAGAACTAACTTAAATACCACTGTTTAATGTTCAAATAAACTTTTTCTCCAAACTTATGTGATTTATGAACTCCATTATTCCAAAATATATATTGGGAAACCTTACACTCTGCAGGTTACTTTCTGCATTCTGAGCTTGATTTAGTACATTTATTTTAGGTTTTTTTCCCCAAGGCCAAAAGCAAGTATAACAAAAACAAAGGTCAGTTGTATTATTACAGTCAAAACAAAACAATTATAATATTCCAGGGAAATTTTAGTTTCTAGGCCTAACTCAAACCCGTACAACATAAAAAGAAAAAAAATTCTTAGGTAGTATAGAAGATTCCTCTGTGTAGATGCCTAAAATTCTCTGGACTAAGGCACTCAAGGTTTTCACTACTGATTTCTATTATTATAGTTATAATCTTACTTTTCCACTATACTATAGGCTTATTTTGAAGAAGGGGCTATGTGCAACCATTTTGGAGCTTTTATCAAATATAAATCTCATATGAAAAACTCAGGCATTTATGAAAATTCTAAAGGACTGAAATATTTTCATAGCCAATGTTTGTTTTATTCATTTATTAAGTGATTAGATATTGACCACTTGCTATCTAATAAGCATCTAGCTGGGACCTAGGTCTGATACATGTAGCCTCTATCTTCAAGGAACTTACAATATATCAAAGAGTCACTTACAATATATCAAAGAGCCAGACATGCATATATATATAAAAACATTAAGTGTGCTAATGTTTCTAATGCATTGTACCTTTAGAGCAGGAGAGTGTAATGAGCCTACCTAGTGGTGAAAATGTGCTAGGGAGGGAACAAGTAGCTGGTCTTCAGGATCTCCCAGTGAAGAGAGACTTTTATGAAGGTGGAGGGAAAGAGCATATTACACAGACACAGAAGGGTAAAGTAACATGAGTGTTCAATTAAGAGCCATGTAGAGCAAGAATCGGGAGCATGTGCAAATGACTTTGCTCTCAGATTTGAATTGGAGTACGTTAAATCTCACATGCAACTTCTTTAGTTATCATCCACTCCTAGAATTTATGGAAAGTTAGAGTTCAAAGCCAGCTTAGGTATCCTCCTTGTTTGACCTCAAAGAAAGAAACTGACTTGTTCAAGGTTAGAGTTACACAGTGGCCATGAACTCTTAAACTCCCAGTCTCCATTTTATACGTTTTATACAGGGAAAGGATTACAGAAAAATCACTAAAAAGAGTACATATTCTTACATTAAACAATTTTTAGTTACTTTAAAATGTGTTGAAAATAAAAAAGATGAAAATAAAAGGAAGAGATGAAGGGAGAATGAGAGGCAGTAAGGCAAGGAGGAGGGAGGCAAGGCAGACTAAGGAAGAAGGAAGAAAGAAAGGGAGGGATGGCGGGAAGGAAAATTCAATATTTTAACCTTGGTTAAAATGAAAAATGAAGGGCAACTGGAATATGCTGCCAGTAATTCATTTTCTTAAAGACGATTGAGGCTAATAAGATGAGATTTTCTGGTTAGTAAAATATATGATCTTCTTCCCAGAAATATCTTTTTTAAGATGTTGAAGTTTTTTGCTAGATAGATTGATGATGTTGACCGAAAACAAGTAGACTGGCAGACATTTCTTCAGCAATGATGGGTTTGTTTTGGGATCAGCAGAGAATTAACAATTTTGGGTCTGCAAGCATGGTGAGCAAGGTACAAGTGCCCACAAGGCAAAGGAAAAAGAATTCTTTCCTAGAGGGGAAAAGAAAGTTGGAAGGGCTACAGTAAACAAAGAGTTCATGGCTTTGCATGGGCTGAGTTGTTGCCAGGAAAGAAGAGGGGTCTTTCTTCGTCTTGTTGGTCTCTGCTATTGCTGCAAGGTGTGAGAGCGCCCCCTTCTGGTCTCCTGACTCTATTTAATTGTGATTCCAGTTTATTAATTTTTTACAACGATCATATTGTTTAAGTTGTTTCCTGGCTTGCAATATTGATGTCCGGCAGGCATAAAGACCATGGACATATTTAGATCCTAGAGTCTAGACACATCACGGATATAGAATATAGTAGTTTTGTAACTCTTTCCTTTTTAAAAATTTTTGCAAAGAAAGAACTTTCCATTGTAATTGAGCCTTTGTTGTAGCAGCCGACTGTCATAAGCATCACTGAGATTCCCAAATGGACTATGAATGCTTGCCCATTCCCTGGGATCCCACTAATGTTGTGATAAATTTGTCCCTAGCTTGACCTTTCAGTTTGTCTCAAAGTGAAGGAAGTTTTCAATGGGAAGATTTCAAAGGAGATTTTCTATTCCCTCCCTTCATGTAATTTAACTTCATTGACCTATTTTCAATCGCAGCTTTTACAGGGGAGCACGACCTGTTCAATGAAGCACAAAGAAAATCCTGCAAGCAATGACACTGCAGAATCAGAACCTGTCCCACAGGTATTTGGTTTGGTTTGTTTGTTTGTTTTGATTGTCAGAAAGCACTTTTTGAAGCTATTGAGTTCCATGATTTTCTCTCTTGCTTTAGCTAAAGCAGGGATGCTGTATTACCTAATACAAGACACATCTTTCACCTATTGCCTCTGGACCTTTCCATGACCACTGTGCCTGCCACTAAGCTTTTGGTTTGATTTGCTGAGGTCCTAGAAGAACAAGGGCAAGGGAGGGTTCTCACCCCTCCCCAGCAACCAAGAAGCAAAACAAAAGTAAACAGAGAACAAAAATTATACATATATTCTTTATAGGACAAAGAAGATAAAAAGAAGACTTGAGAAAGCAGAGAAGAAAGAAGTACATATCCCCCACAAAAACAAGTAACAAAGAAACAACTCAGGAGCTTAATTCTGAACTTCTATCTGGACTGTTCTATATTTGACCAAACGTATTACATCATAGCAATTATTAGGATTCATTTTACTTAACACATTTTTAATTTGGGGGTTAGATTCATCAGAGTTGAATGGTTTGACCAAAGTTTTCTCAAAATAGTTTTTGAAATATTGCCTTTTGTGGAAAATATTTTATGTGCTTTCAAGAAGTAGAAGTGTTAACATATTTACACTTATTTTCTGCCTGGCATGGTCTTCTGTAAGATATTTGTTGAGGTACATGAGTTATTCTGTTAGGATGTTAATTTTTACATTCAACATTTTTATTTTGACTCTCCTGATTGTCTTTTCCATATTGTTTGACAGAATGTGATGGTGCCTCCTTGTACTGAATGCGAAGAGGAAAAAAACCCGGGAAAACAATTGACCAGCACTGAAGGGAAGGCAAATAGAGAAAAAAAATGACTGTAAATACCAAGAAACTGTGTTAAAAAACATCCATTTGCTATTGTCTTCATACTCTTTTTAGACCACAAGCTTGATGGAAATACTAAGTTTTTAAAGCATGCAACTTTTTCACAATTTTATGTACCTTTATATAGTAGTCTACAAATTTTCCAAAAGATTCCAGGCCAATTATGATCCTTAAGCAATAACCTAATTAAAATGGATATCCAGGCTTCCCTGGTGGCACAGTGGTTGAGAGTCTGCCTGCTGATGCAGGGGACGCGGGTTCGTGCCCCGGTCCGGGAAGATCCCACATGCTGCGGAGTGGCTAGGCCCGTGAGCCATGGCCGCTGAGCCTGCACATCCGGAGCCTGTGCTCCGCAACGGGAGAGGCCACAACAGTGAGCGGCCCGCATACCGCAAAAAAAAAAAAAAAGGATATCCACAGTCATACATCATCATTGTCATCAGTAAATTGCCCAGTCTAAATTGGTCTTTTTTGAACTCAAATGCAATATAACATTTAATTCTTCTGGTTCATTTGGGTATCCAGTACTTCCATGATCTTGTTTTTTAAATCAGCTGGAGAATGATTAAATGTGGATCCTCAGCATTCTTAGAATCCAAATTGAAACCATATCATAAAGATTTTGGTCCATGCTGGTTAATTGGAGCCACTCTCCTCAAGGTTGGAATCTGTACTGATCCGAATATATTATTTATTTGAGTGTGTTCATTGCTATTCTCATTACTATTTAGAACCATGTCTAAATAATATCAAGGCAATTCCGTCAGGGGTTTAGTCAATTAACAAAATTCTTTAAATATGTTTAGTATGATGTAGACAAAATATCAAGGAAGAATGACTAAATTTCTGACACAATTGATTAGATTTTTGGCATTCTATAGACACACCCCTATGGTTGTCAGCTGGAATTACTTCAAGCTATAAATCAAGCTGTTTGAAATGCTCAGTGTGATTTTTGGTATGAAATTGGGTAATGGGATGTGGGATGGGAAGAGAGGTCCAAAATACAAATATGCAAGCAGATAATATACATTTTAAAATGAGGATTTGATGAAAGTAAAATAGCCATGTAGAACTAATGAACCCCAATTTGTATATTTTGAAAACAAATGTATTATTAAAACAAATCAGTGGCTGTGGGAACCTTTGACATTGGGACTGTACATAGGAATACCACTGATCAAATAAATTCACTCTTGGATACTCTGAACATACCTCATAAGCAAGAGTAATTGACACGATGGGTATAGCATCAAACTTATAGACTAAAATTAATTGGTTAAATGATGCAGTTAGTTTGTCTGCACCAAATCTATTCACTTCTGCTGGTTAGACCCATTTTGTAGAAAGCATATAAAACCATTGTTTTTATAGACTAGATCTGCCAAGCCACAATTAATTTGGAGCACAGTATCCTGGCATGATCTGTAATTAATAGATGAACTTAAATTCTGGGATATGGTGGCACAACTTTGACCACAATGACATATTCAAAGAAATTTAGTGATCTGGAGAAATGCCAAACTATCATTAACAGTAAAAGTGATACTGTGATATATTCATGTAGCAATTGTACTTGCTGAGTAATTCTGTGTCACTTACCAGTATTTTTCAGATTACAGGCTACCTAAGAAAGAGAACTAGTTTTATAGATGGTTTAGAGGGTTTTCGGGTGAAATGACCAGGACAAAAGAAAAGATCAAGGTCTGAAGCTCCTGCTGACTCCTCATCTCTAAAACTCATTTAATTCGATGAGATGGAATATTGCTAATTTCCCAGGTCCTATTCCTTGTAATTTCCATATTGTACCCAGAAACCCTAACCAACTCTAAAGATTTATGAAAGGGAAGCAGATAATTTAGTTTAATTTAGGTTTACTCTCCTACCTCCACCCATGGCTCCAACTTCCCTCCCAGACCATATGGAGCCTATGGAAAGTTAATCACCATTTCACCTTAGCAAAGTATGTCTTGAGGAATCTTTTGAAATAATAAAAATAGAGTCAGGCTGATATTTTTCCGAAAATTTTAGATGAAACGATGAAAGAGAATTTGGCTTAATATTAATGAAATTTGAACAGCTTCATCTGTAAATTATTTTTTCTATGCTCTAAATTCCTATTCTACTACATGATAATATAATCAATTTTCTTCTCTTAAATACTGGCATGATCAAGTGGGCTTTGAATGAATATAATGTACACATTTTTCTTTAACAATAGATAGCATTATGCATCCTGCAGAGTTTACCGTGGTATATTCACTGCATTATTTGTTTAAAAACAAAAATAATTTGTAATAGAAGAGCTTTATAAATATTTTTAAGAAATATTCTGGGAGTTCCTTTTAACAGTTAATCACAGAATTCTTTTTAGTATGTACTATGACTTGAGTTTAATGAATGCATTTTATTTCTCTCAATCCATTAATTGCTGAGGTTTAAAATGCTTTACAAACGTGTGGCTTTTGTCCGTAAGAAAGGTGCCATTTCTTATTATTTCTTTTAATTAGCTCCTATATAAATAGATGTTGTTTTTGAGGAGTTAACATTCATAGCCTAACTATCCTCATGTGGAAAAAAAAATTAAGCAAAATGTTGAATGTAGATAGTACAGTTCTATTATGTACTTGTAACAGTAAGCAGTGAAGAATTACTTATGCTTTGTAGAATACGAACGATTCCTACTGAGAAACAAACACACTTTCCAGTGGAATAACTTATTTTAATATGAGTACTACCAGAACTAACAATTTATTTCTCTCTATTATTTTGAAGTACTGATATATTCATTCTAAGTTGGGAATTGGTTTTGGACTTTGTGTTTTCTTTTATATGCATTAATATGCATTAACTATGTAAACTAGTGCCTAAAATGTGTAAGACCTAAATTAATTTAAAGCTGACTGTGTCTATCCCATGCCAACATTCTCAGATGAAAAGTGAAAAACTGAGTAACTCAGCTGGATGTGTTTTTCTGTGATCTCAAATCTCTGAATACTGAATATCTATGGCTAACTAATTTGTTTTTCATTCTTTAGTCGTATATTTAGCATTGAAGTGCTATTTGAGAGGCATTTCTGTTTCATACAGTATACTGGATTAGAAGTCTGAGACAGCTGTATGTGAAGGAGACATTTACTGCTTTAGATGGACAGTGTGGATAGCTGGATTAAAATAATATTTGTGAACTTCGCTATAATGGAATCTTTTATTTTTGCAGCTCAGGTACTGTAATTAGTGCTACTTGAAGTAGAGGTTGAAATTATCAGTGACACCAGAGAGTAGGGTAAACTGGTCAGACATAGAGAGTAATGACAACATACACTTGTTTACTTAGGGGACATTTTCTTAGTCATGTATACAGTCTTAAATTTCCCCAAACTATTTGTTCATCTCGGTTACATTATATAATATCGATGGTCAAGTGGTGAAGAATAAAAGGTACTGAAAAATGGCCTATTTTTGCTCAATAAAGGTTTGTTTCCAAGACTACTATGTATATGATCTACCTAAACTAATTGAAAAACACACATTAACTTTTAAAATAGTACTTGCTTCTGTGTTTCATGATCTAAGAACTTTTTTGAAATGTCATCCTGGAAATTTCTTCAATCTCTCTTTGCCACTGTCCCAGAAAACCCTTATTTTATTTAGTGTTTTTTTTTTTTTAATAGAGTTCCAGTCTATTTGTTTGCAAATGAGTCTCAAGTGCTTAAAACCAGCTGCCCCATAGTAGGTGCTTAAATATGTGTCGAATGAATTCAGAATCTGAAGCATCAATGGAAGAAGTAAAGAAAGCAACAAGGTAACACATTCTGGTATGATAACAGGAAATCATAAGACATAGTCTTTTAGGAAAAGGAAGTAAATATCTTATTCTTGTTTGTTTTGATTTTAGGTTATTTTTCCTTTGCATTTTGCTGTTGGGCTTGTGTCTGTGACTAAACAGAGTAGATATGGCACTCCTGGATGATTTTGGAATGCAGCTCAATGTCATAGACATAATTCACATGGCACGTATGTGACTTTAATTGGAACCCAGATTGGACATTCGCCTGAACCTGTACAAGTCACTCAATTTCTTTTAGTATAAGTTTCTAAGCTCTTAGACCTTAAGTGGTTGGGCTAAGATTTTCCTCTCCATTCTGTTGAGCCCTAGTTCTTTAGCAGACATAAGCCAAGGGCTGCTGAGAAGGTAAATGAATATCTAGAGGATGGGGCTCACTACTAGAGGATCTATACTTTTATATAATTTATTTGCGGGGCTTACACATTCTGCATATACTTTTAGTGGTGAAAGGAAGTCCAAATCTAAAGTGATTTGAAAATCACTGAATAACATAATCTTGATGAGCTCCTTTCTCCCTTTGTTCATTCAGGCAGCCAGTCATTCAGTCATTCAATAAATATTCTTTGAGATCCTACAGTGTGCCTGCCATTCCACTTCTTCTGAAGATCCAATAGTAAACAAAAATAGTAATTATGAATATTAATGTTGTGCTTAATATATACCAGCCACTGTTTTAATTTTTTATTATTAATTAAATAGTCTGAGGATTATTTAAGATAGATATTACAGTTATCCTCCTTTCACAGATGAGGCAATTGAGGTAGAAAATGTTAATTGAATTGCCCAAGATCATACAGCCTGTAAGAGGAAGAAGTAGGATATAGATCTGGCAATGAGTTTCTTGAATCTATGTGCTTAACCATTTCACCACACTGTCTCTCCTGTGAATGCCAGAGTCCTGCTTTCATGGAGCTTACAGTTTAGAGAAAGAGACAACCATTAATGAGGGAAGAAAAGTGTATGACTGCTACACAGGGTTCTCCTTACAGCATACCATGGGGCAGGGGTGGGGGTGTGAATGTACCATACCTGTGTGAAGTTCTCACTTAGAAAATGGTATTAAACTAATATTAATGAATATATTTTGCATGACTGTCCAAATCTTCAAAACTAAATTTTGTAGTACTTTCAGATATTAGCTAACAATATTTGAAACTGAATGCTTGAATTCAAATAAATGGCTGTGAATTAGTGCTGTTCAAAAAAAGAAAGCATCATATGGAAAACGTGCCATTGCTTTCTATTCCCTGAATGCTAGGATATATGAGTCTATGAGGTATAGATGACAGCGAAATGTAGGTTTCTTTCATAAAAATAGAAATTTTATTTCTCTGTCTCTCTTTCTCTCAGAAAAGCCATGCATTCAATGTCATGATGATTGACCAGGATTAGCTTGTACCATTACAGCATTTGCATCAGAAATAAAGCAAATGTGCTGTGTGTGTCCCCCTTTCCCCCCTTCTTGGTACCTCCCACTCCTAAATTCTTTAATTCCTTTGAGAACACCATTTCACCTCATATCATGTAGACACAGTGGCATCTTGGGAAGGTCGTATAATGCAATATATTTGTTCCCAGAAAATCAGGCACTATTTGAGGCTCCTGGAAGAAGCAGTTGACCTCTGCACCTGATTAACTGCTGAATAGGCATCCTTCTTTGGGCAGCATCTCTACCAAGAGTGAGAAAAAGAGAGAGCATCCTGTGGTGGGTCTTGTCCTCTCTCTGACTATGGCTCATCTTTACCACTTTTTTTTATGATAAAGTGCCCAGTAAAAGTAAATCAAGAGATAGATACTGAGCAGAAGCTTCCAGCTCAAGTTTGGTGGATGCAGCACAATGGAGCAGAAGATGAACATCCCTGATAAGTTCCTGTTAAAGTAGCAGCATACTCACGGTGACATATTGGTTATTTTTCCCCTGCAAGTTTCAGTTTGACCCCTTTAGGTTTCTTCAATCTTGGTCCCAAAACTTAAAGATCATCTGGGCTGGAAATCCCCAAAACTACCCTTCATGCCTTTCTTTGGAATAACATACTAAGTATGTAAATCTTAGTGTACACTGAGCAGAGAGTCTACATATTTAAATGGTCAAGTTTCCAACATGAGTAAAATGTGCGGCTGACACTTCGCTCATGAAATCCACTGACAATGACTTCACCAGGAGATTTTGACATAGTGAAAGAGGAGCAGTACAATATGGGTAAGAGATAGGGACATTGTGGGTAAGAGGAACAGGTAATTTAGAGCATGTTTTAAGTCCACTCATTTAATCTGTGAAATAAATCCCTCTGAAGTAGATGCATAGATGCGGCATAAGTAAAATTGACTGTATTTACTAGATGTGTTTCCAGTCATTTGTTACACAGTGAATATGTAGATGCTTGATTGTGTATTAGCCCACTTAATGTTTGCAACTTTGGAAAGGTGTGAGATAGAGAACAAGCTTTCTCTGAATCAGGAGAATGGTGGACCAGGTAGGTATGTTCGAAAAAGTAAATTAGATAGTACCAAGTTGATGAAATGAACTCTATGATCTTTGAAAAAGAAAACACCTTCTCACATTTTATCCTCCTGGTCATAATTAAAGAGATAAAAAGGTGGAGAAATATGAATCCTTGAAAAAATATCCTCATTCATCTCATAATGGAGACAGACTAGTTTTCTGAATGAAAATTTAGGGCAGATTTTTCTCCTTTGCAATGTTAATCTCACTTTCTATTTCCCCTTTCATGATCATCGTATTTGGGGGTTACACATTTAAGGTTTTGGGGTACTGGAGTTCACAAATAAATTTTAGATATTTCTAGGATGCATTTGTTTTATTCATCATTAACTGAACCCTAACAGTTGCGTACGTGAACAGTTGCGTACATGAACACATGTACGTTCACTGTATGCATTTGTGCATGCTCCTGTCTGCATTTGCTCATTGTAGGCATTAATATGGTAGTTTCTATATATATTTGTGTTTTCTGGCACTTGTGAACATTATAATTTGTGGATGCATAAATTTAGTTTATGAATACCTTCATATGTTTACATCTCTATTCATGTACATACATGCCTTGATGCATGTATGTATAGTAAAGTGAATGTCCAGTGCAGTTGCAATAAGCACAACTGTGCTGATCTAGGTTGTGCAAATGGACACACCAAATCAGCATCTCAAATCAGCCATTTGATATGGACAATCATTCCCATCCCTCAAATACAAAGGCTTGCCTCATGTACCTCTTTATGTCTTTTCATTTGTCTATAGTTAGACCTAGAGTAGGGAATTACATTTGGAGTTATTCACTGGATGGTCTAAAAAGGGGAATTTCTTTCAGCATGGTTTCCTATGTATGAAGCCTCAAAAAAAATCTACCAACTGTCCTTATATTAACCAAAGTATTTTTTATTTGAGGAAAAGAAGGCGAGTAATTATACTATTAATTATACCACATGCCCTGACTGTACTAGAGCATAGGTACACTACACTGTTAGAGAAATAAGATGAAATCATAAGATCAAGGAAAGGGAGGTGTTTCTTTTATCTCAAATGTTAATGAGAGGATATGCATATGACAGGCATTTGGTGTAAAAGTTTCCAGGTGTGGATTACTTTGAAATCACTACACTTTTTTAAACCAGTGTCTGTTTATTATGAGGAAATACTTTGCTTAGGTTTGTCTTTTTCTCTCTCTCTCTTTAAGTAAAGTGATGAATTGTTACTTTGTTATCTATGTGTTTAATTTGAAATATGGGTAAAACACAATTAAATGTATGTCTGTAACTTGCAGAATGAAATACTAATTACTCCATGATACAACTGCCAAGGTTAATTGGCTTTTACTTAAGATCTGGGGTGCTTTGCATAATTTATTTTTTTCTCAGATAATCTGAAGGTAGATTTGTCTGCTGGATTCATACTGCACAGTTTCTAGAAACTCCTGCTTCACCAGGTGACCTGACAGGTAACTATTGTTCTTTAACACATCAGAGATTTAAATGTCGCCTGTTCTTTTCTTAGATATTAATAATGCAAACTCACTGCCCTCTTCTCTGAAGGTTAACCTGTGTGCTTTGCTTAGGTTAAGGGTTAGGGCAAGCATGGTGGTGGTGGCAGATTTTTTGTTTTTAGGAAATCCTCAGAAGCCTTTCTGAGCTTGGGTCTCAATTTTGTGACTTAAAATATACTACTTTCAGGTCAGAGTCCCAAAACTTACTTCACTGTGTGCATATATATAAACCTTTAGGAGTGTACACATAACTACACTAGAAGTGTTACAATGTGATTTTGAGCAAAGACTTGCAGTCAGACTGCTTGCATTAAATTCCTTGTTCAGCTTCTTAACTGTGAGACCTCAGACAATTAGCTAACCTCTGTGTGTTTTAGTATCTTCACCAGTAAATTGAAAATAATAAGATGACATACCTCATGATAACAGCTATTTCCTTTAAATATTGAATGGGGTCATACAAACAGGACAAACAGTAACCCCTTAATAAACAGTACCTATTTCTATTTTAAAGGTATCCATAACTCCATGAATACATTCACAAATGACCAATAGGAAAATTATTATGCATTTGGAATTGGACACCTGTACAGTATGTTTCTCTTTCTGTGTCTGTATGTGTGTGTGTGTGTGTGTGTGAAAGAGACTGAACAGGAGGTATGATTTGCCTTGCTTAAAAAGAAACTCTCCTAATTTTGATTATCTGAAGAAAAAACTGGTTTTTTCTAGATAATGCTATGTTGAACTCATATTTCTTAAGATGGGTGAGTCAAAATATGATTATCCTTTTAAAAATCCCTGGGCGGCGGCATGAAGTGTCTCTCCATTTATTCACACAATATCATCAAATAATTTTTCTCGTAAAAACATCTAATTTCTGTCTCTTTTTGAGAGTCAAAAATACTAATTAAAGGATTCTGTTTGTTTCCTAAGAATTTTATAAGAATGTAATTATATCTTTTACCTTTCTTGTGTAAATTATTTTCCAGGTTGCTTTTTACTATTTATCTTAATAGGTAATGAATAACATTTGTGAAAACATCAGTTTATTTACCCCAACTTGCAACCATAATAATTTCAGTAACATATATGGTAGACTATAATCCAAGTAGATGTTGGACAGTTCTTTTCAAAAATTAAGTGAGTAGGTATATGAATAAAAGTATTTACATGCTTCAATGATATTTTTATAGAAAAAGAAGAAAAATATTTGTGTTCCAGATTGTTCTTTGCCTTTGCCAGTTTTAAACTTGCATAGGCCCAGTGGTATTGTAGTTTTTCTGGGGCCTTTAAAGCATCAATAAAACATTAATCAAAACAAAGCCTCATTTCAAATTTTACAGTAGAAATGATTCTACACACATTCATTACCTTTTTGAAATTAGATTTTTATTCTCTTTTGGGAAATAGAAGCATCAAATTTCCTTTTCAATCTTTCCTCATCACCACTTCAAAGCTTCAAAGCCTAGTGGACTTCTTTATACCTTCTTCCCATTCTCCCTTTATTAAAGGAAAGTATGTGAACAGACTCCTTCCTGATATGCCCTGAAATTTCTTTTGAGGAAGTAAATGAGATAAGGTCTCTGTGGGCCTAAAAGCTCCTTGAAAAGTCTGGAATTCTTATAACCAACACGCTCATTAAAGACAATGTTTTTACACTTTACCCTACAGTCTATTCACTATTATAGTGTCCATACTGATTCTTTTTTAAAAAGTTACATCATGACATTTCTCTCTTTAAAGCTATCCAAGGGTTTCTAAGATCACTGAGAATTATATTTAAATAAAAAACTATTATCCTCATCATGGGCTACTAGACCCTTCAGTGCTGCGCCTCCCTTTCTTGGCCTCACTTCTCACCACTTCCCCACAGCTCACTTGATTTCCTTTAGGCTGGCCTCTGCTGTGTCTTGAACCTGCCGAGAAGCTCTTGTCCAGTGTCTTAGTACCTGTTGGTGCCTCTGACTGGGATGTTTTTCCTCTAAATATTTATTCACCTCACTTGGCTCTATTCTCTCTTTAAATTTCACCATATCAGAAGGATTATCCTTGATTCTCCTATCTAAAATGGTACCCCTGTCCCCACCATTCTGCTATCACCATCTATTCCCTTACCTTGTTTGTCTTCTCTGCATAAAATGCATCAATACATGACATTATATTATACATGTGTTTGTATATTTGTTTTCTCAGTCTCCCGCTTCTAAAATGTAATCTCCTGGAGAGCAGGGCTTTGTCTGTTTCCTTCATTGCCATATCCCCAGGGTCTGACACAATTAGGTGCTCAATGAACACAAGGTGAATAAATAAATGTAAAATGCACTGTCTCTGATGGCTTCAATGTTTCCCTGTCATCGAAGTGAAATGAGAGTCACTCTGAAAGTTGAAAGAAAATTCTCAGTCCAGACCATGGCTCTGTGTCTTGGAGGAAAATCAGCCTATCGGCCCTGGGTAAGTCACTTAAAACAGGAGAAAGGTGGTTTAGGCATTTACGTTTTATGGAGCGATGGGCACTGGCACTTATGCTCTCCCATCCAAATATCCCTAAAATCTCTGATAGAGCTACTTACTAAAATATGAGCAGAGATAAAAAGTTTGGCTCTACAAAGAATAGCCATTGCTTTTCCTAACTAGAATGATGAAATAACTTGAAACAAGGATAGGTGGCTTTTACCAAAAAAAAAAAAAGTTTTCTTAGTAGATTAGTTTATCAGATTATGATGAATGTGATAAACTGAAAACTTTAGTTGACTTGCCCAAGACCCATGAAACCAGAATCATGAGGAAAGTCAGTGTCGTCATCCCTACCCAGCATTTACTGTGTCTCCTGCTTCTAAACTTACATTAGCATTACAAAAACATTCCCTGGCCATACTCTAGAATGACTGAAACAGATCGTCTTGTGCTGGAGCTAAGTTTTCTGTATTTTTATTTTATATTCAAGATGAACCTATGCAAGCTAAAGTTTAAACCACTGCAGTATATATGACAGGCCACCTATATAATTACTATTCTTTAGGTCCCAGAACTGTCCCAGTTTCCTGTTATATGAGCTCTACCTAGTTATACAAACTTCCCTGTTCTAAGATTTTTCCATGCAGTACACTTACAAGCTCTTCATAACAGAAAATTTCTCCAACTATCTTCCAAATACTGCAGCTTTCAGACAGTAGTGAAGCGATGTTGCTTGTCTCCCCAATACTGGTCTACTTCTTACACAGAAATAATCAAGCCAGACAATGTCAACAAGTTGGCAAGGCAGTGGCTTTGTTTGACCTGCCTGCTTGGAGGTATTAAAACACCGAATGTGGTTATTGATGGCTGGTAGTACTAATAATTGTCCTAGCCACAATTATCTAATTGACTGCCATGGAGGATGACTGTAATGGGATCTCCATAGCAACAGCCCCTTTTGGAAGTTACTGATTTCAATATTTTTACTTGTAAACTATTTTGAACTGTGATTTTATTTCCCCCTTCAGGGGGATAAGGGTTTTTTTATTTGGCAATGGAATTTAGGTGTTACAGGCATCTCCAGATGTCTTATAGTGGAGAAACAAAAATGGTAGAGAGGTTAGGAAGAGAAACAAGTTACAGGAGCTAGAAGTTTGCCTCCACCCTTGTTAGAGAAGTACTGTGGGGTAACAGATTGGTCATTATTGATGATTATGAAAGGACTTACAATGTGAATATTTTCAACAAGTTTGCTGGTGAGTAGGTCATTAAGAAACTTGAACTTGGACCATTTCTCGCATATATTACAGTGTTGGCCTCAGGCCCTTCCATGCCTTCAAAGATTAGAGAATTCAGCTGTCCTTGAATTCAGTTAAGTTGCTATTCTGTCTCCCTCAAGAAGCAGCAAAAATTCCAAAATTTACTTATATTTTTTCCTGAGTGAGTTTGAGTCAAATCTTTAAATCTTTAATAAATAGATGGAACTAAGGGAATAAGATGCAAATCAGAACATTTCGCTCTTTGCAACTTTTTCATTTCAAAATCCAAACTTCTCACCCAAAACCACGAAGACCTACAAGATCTGGCCTCTGGCGATTTCAAATTTGACCACATTACCTGCCACTCACTGCTTCTCTCACTGCTCTCCAGCAAAATGGATGGCAACATCCTTACAACACACATTGCAAAAATCCTACTAGTGCTACTAATCATAATAGCAAATATTTATAGAGTTATTATAATGTCCCCATAAATCTTCTAACCACTTCATATATGTATTTTAACCCAACCTTCACCACAACCAGCAAAATAAGTTACATCATTTTTTCATTTTATATCTGAAGACACTAAAGCAAAAGGGATTTAAGTAAATCATCCAAGATCACATACCTACTAAGTAGCAGAGCTGGATTTGAACCCAGGCAGTTTGACCTCAGAGTCGATATTCTTACCTACTTTGCCTCTCTACAAACCATACCACAACTCTCCCTTGCTTAATACACTCCAATGTCTGGCTATCTTACTTAAAATAAAATTCAGTGTAGGGGTTCTTTGAGTTCTGGTTCCAGTCTGTCCCTTTAAACCTGTCCTCTCCCATAAGACCAGTTATATAATATGCAGGGCCCGATGCTGAATGAAAATGTTGAGCCATTGTTCAAAAATCATTGATGATTTTATGACAGTGACACGGAGCATCAAACCAAGTAGAGGACCCTTCTGAGATTCAGGGCCCTATAACTGCAAAGCTAGCACATCTGTGATACTGACCCATCCCCATCATTCTCTCCTATATTCATTGAGTTCCAGCTACTTCTGCCTGGGGTCTCTGCACTTGCAGATCTCTACTAAAAAGTCTCCTTACCTACAGTCTCGAGGACATGTGGGACAACTTCAAGTGTAACAGTATAGACACTGTCTATAGGTGGCATTTCCAGAAGGAAAAGAGAGTGATAAAGGAGAAGAAAGAATATTTGAAGAATAATGGCATGAAACTTTTCAAATTTGATGAAAAAAAATTAAACACCTAAGAAGTTCAGTGAACTCTGTTTAGTTTAAACCCAAAGAAATTCAGACATAGTTACTCTATAACCAAACTATGTAAAGCCAAAGATAAAAGGATAATCTTGAAAAGAACAAGAGAGAAGTGACTCAACACTTTCAAGGGATTTCAGTAGCATTAACAACCTATTTTTCATCAAAACTATGGAGGTCAGAAGGCCATGGATGATATATTCAATGCATTGAGAGAAAAAAGTCTGTTAACCAAGAATTTTATATCCAGCAAAGTGGATATAGAAGGAGAATTTAAGACATTAACCTATAAGCAAAACTGAGAGATTTGTTGCTAGCAGACCTGTCCTACAAGAAATACTACAGGAAATCTTTAGACAGAAGTAAACGTGTAGTAGACAGTAAATCAAATCTACATGAAGAAATAAAAATCATCAGTAACAGAAATTACATAGTAAATATAAAAGTCAGCATAAATATATTTTCGTTTAGTACTCTATTTTCTCCCATCTTACTTAAAAGACAGCTCCATAGAGGAATAATTAGAAATTTGTGTTGATGGGAAAGCAATGAATAAAGATGTAATTTGTATGAGAAATATAGCACAAAGGAGGCAAGTGGCAATGGAAATATACAGAAGCAGTTTTTGTATACCATTGAAATTAAAATGGTGTCAATATAATCTAGATCATAATAAAATAAATTGTTAACTGCAAATCCCCAGGTAACCCACTAAGAAAAATAACTAAATAATAGTAAAATAAATGACATCTGAATTAAAAATGGTACACTAGAAAATATTTAACATAAAAGAGGGTACAATGGAGGGATAGAGAAACCAAAAAAGGCTTGAGACTTATGGAAAACAATTCACACAATTACAAATAAATCCTACTTTATAAATAATCACCTTAAATGTAGATGGATTAAACAGTCCAAAAGGCAGAGATTAGAAGACTGGATAAAATTAACCATGATCCAACACTACACTGTCTTATTAGAGATACACTTTAAATTGGTTGAAAGAAAAAGAATTTTTAAAAAGTTATAAAATGCAGGAGGCAACCATGAGAAATCTGGCATTGCTATACTAATATCAAAATAGACTTACAAACAAAATTTAAAAGTAACTACATATAAAGAAGGACATTTTAGAATGGGATAAAAGGGTCGGTCCTTTAGGAAAATATAATAATTAGGAACATATATCCACCTAACATCAGAGCTCCAAAATGCATGGAACATAAACCAAAAAAAATGAAGGGGGAAAGAGTTAAAAAAATAATCATTGATCAAATCAAAACCACAATGAGATACCACCTCACACCCATTAGATGGCTACTATAAAACAAAAAACAAAACCAAAAAAAAAAAACCCTGGAAATAGTAAGCTTTAACAAGGAAATGGAGAAATTTGAATCTTTTTCACTGTTGGTAGGAATGTAAAATGGTGCAGCTGTTGTGGAAGACTCTTTGATGGTTCCTCAAAAAGTTAAAAATAGAACTCATATCATCCAGCAGTTTCATTTCTGGGTATATACGTGAGATATAAAAGTAGGATCTCAAAGGAATATTTGTACACCCGTGTTTGTAGTGACATTATTCACAATAGTTAAAAAGCAGAAGCAACCCAAGTTCACCAATAGATAAAGGGATAAGCACTGTGGTATATACACACAATGAAATATTCAATCTCAAAAAGGAAGAAAATTCTGATGTGCTCCAACATGGATGAACCTTGCAAATATTAAGTGTTTAAAGCCAGACAGAAAAGGACAAATATTGCATGATTCCATTTTATGCAAGATTTTTGAGTAGGCAAATTCATAGAGAATAGAGGTTACCAGGGTCTAGGTGACAAGAGAAACGAGGAGTTACTGTTTAATGGGCATAGAGTTTCAGTTTTGTAAGATGAAAAACTATTCATGTTAAGTGGAATCATACAATGTGTGGTCTTTTGTGACTGACTTTATTTCACTTAACAAAGTTTTCAAGGTTACCCATGTTGCAGAATATTTCATTACTTTCTTCTCTTTATGGACAAATAATATTTCATTGTACGGGTACACCACATTTTTGTTGAGCCACTCAGAGATTTCATTTGTTTCCACATTTTGGTTTATGTGCATAATGTTGCTATAAACATTCATATATAAGTTTTAATGCAGTCATATGCTTTTATTTCTCTTGGATGTTTACCTAGGAGTAGAACTGCTGTGTCATATGACACTCTGTGTTTATTTGAGGAACTGCTAGACTGTTCTCCAGAGTTGCTGCATCATTTTATGTTTCCTCCAGAAGTGTATACATGTTCCATTTTTCTCATTTTTCCCTTATTTTGAATTAATTTTATTAAGATTTTTATCTTCCATTTTATTTCCACTGTGAGTTTATTAGACTTATTGTGCTATATTCTTAGCTATTGTTCAAGGGTTTAAAACATATTTTTACAATATCACATTTAATTTCAAATAATATCATACTATTTTATATATGTTATAAGAGACTAATAACAGTGTAATTAATTCCATTTGTCCCTTTCACCCTTTGAGCTATATTTATAAAACATTTAAATTCTATACGATATAAACCCCAAAATGTATTTATAATAATTTGTCTTTAGTTGGACTATATTTTTAAGGTATTTTAAAGAAAGATGAAGAAATCCGATATTTATCTTTTTAATATATTTTACCATTTCTAGTACTCTTCATTTCTTTCCATACACCAAAGTTTACAACTGGCTCATTTTCTTCAGTCTAAGTTACTTTCTTTCATATGTCTCAAAGCACGAGTCTTCTGGAGACACGTTTTCTAGATTTTGGTCTGAAAGAAGTCTTTCTTTTTCGAATACTGTTTTCATGGATAAAGAATTCAACGTTGACAGATTTTGTTTTCCTTATAACAAGTTAAAGGTATGTCATTTTCTTTGCCCTTGCATTGTTTCTGACAAGTAAGTAGCAATTCTTACATTTTTTCCTCTGCAAATGATTTGTCTCTTTTCTCTGGCTGATCATGTGATTTTCCTTTTATTACTGGATTTTACCATTTTGAATATGAACTGCCTTGGTATTTTTTTCTTTGTGCTTATCCTGGTTCACTTCTGAGCATTTTTGGATTTGTGGATTTATAGTTTTCATAAAAGTTGAAAAACTGTAAGAAAATTATTTCTTCAAGTACCTTTGCTGCCCTACCTTCCCTCATTTGCTTCTGTGTTTCTGTACACATGTATTCGATGTCTATTATCTCACAATTGTTTTTTAACTCTTTAACTTCAAATTTATAATCTTTTGGTCTGCAGGGTCCTATCCACTGGTAAGCCCATTCAGTGATAAAAAAATTTTTTTCAACACTTCTATTTGTTTCATTTTTATATCTTTTGTTTCTCCTCTTTGTATGTTCATTTATTTCTTTCAATTCTTGAGCATCTTTATACTACCTGGGTTAAAGTATGTGGAATGGCTGAACACTATAAGGTGTGATCATTCTGGAGTGTGAACTACCACTTCACCTGGTGAGAATTTAAACATCTCCCAGTCTTGTACGAATTCAAAGAATTGGTCACCCCATTAGCTGTTATTTTACTGGCCTTGTCTTAGTCTGCAAATGTATAGCTTATTATTTAGCTTTAGGGGAGGAAAAATACTTTCCCCCTACTCTTCTGAATTCTTCACTGGAGCCTTTTAACAAAGGACAGATTAACAAAAGAAAAACAAACAGAAGTTTGTTAACAGTATACCACATGTGTGCATGAGAGATTCCCAGGGGAAAAACATGAGTAATTTCAGAGGTGGCTTGGAACTCAGATTAATTACTATCTTCAGTTAAAGACAAAAGAAAGAAAGATTTGGAGCAGGCCAGTTATAGGAAGATAGCCAGGCAAAGCACGGTAAACAAGAGTAAAGTTTGTTATGTAGACCTAAAGTCTGGACCTTCTCCACTGATAAGAGCCTCAAACTGTCTCCAGGGATTAGCCTTTATCCTTCCTGGTAGAAAATAGAAGAGGGGCACCTTCCTGAATCTATATTCTGCTTTTAGGCAAATAGTGGGAAAGAAGGAGCTTTTCTTGTATCTGCTTCTTTTCAAATGCCTTCAGATAAAAACAATCCTCAAGCCAAAGTGGCATGTATACAGGTGGCATATTTTGTCACCCTTTACAGCCTAAACTTAAAGAGATACCCATGAAGAATTCTGGAACTGTTTCTCCCTGTAGCTTTCTCCTCTCTGGTATTTATCCTGTATAAATCCTGGCTCCCTCGAACTCTGGTATCTGCCTTCCTTATTTCATTAAGACTGTCATGTTCAACTTAGCTTTTATCAACCTCCTCTTGAACCATAAAGTGCTTCCATACAGAAAGCGCAATCACAGAGGCAATCTTACTTGTTTAGTTCGGAGTTCATCAATACTGCCTGTTGGCCAGTGTAAAAATGGACATTTCATATATTTTTATCTAATTGTTTCAGTTGTTTATGATGGGAGTCAATGCCCTATATTTGTTATTTATTTACAGTTGGCTTTTTAAAACATTGTACACTGGACATTATTGATTTATATTGTAAAGACTTTGGAATCTGTGTCTTTCCTCAGAAAAGGGTTGATTTTGTCATAATATACAGCTTCTTTACTGGTTGATCACCTTTAACTGTGTATTCTTGGTTTTATCCTGTTAGGAAACATTTCTGAAAGCCTAGAAAGAACATTACCAAGTCCCTCTATCTTCAAAGGATTCAACTTTTCAATTCTGTTTCCCCTTGGATCTCATCAGGGCTTTGTTTTATTGTCCATTTCCTTAAAACCATTGCCTTATTTTTTTAATACAGTTTTGTGGGTACCTATGATGGGAGCACTACTCTAAAATCAACCGTTGCATCATAAATAGAAATAGAAATCAAGCCACACATTTATGGTGTGTTCGTTATGCATCATTATTTTAGCAAGAGTTGACTAATCCAGCACCCTTTTTATACACTACAATGCGATGTACTTTACTTACCATATCACAAACTATGTAGCAACAGCCTTTTGTTATTTTATGATCCGCTACTATACTGTACACTCCTAAGAGAACAGAGATCCTGTGTAAATTGCTTTCTGTTACGCTTTCGGCAATTAGCACAATTCTGGGCACAGTAGATGCTTAAAAATATGTTTTGATATTAATCAACAGATTAAAAGGTTTCAAGCACTTTAGGCAGAGACCAGCACTTGGAGTTTTAGAAATGCATCTCCTCTAATAGCACAGAATGCTTTAAATACAAGAGTATTAAGAAGGTCAATGCTGAGAGTTAACCTCACTGTTCTTATCTATGAATAAAAAGATTCTTACCTCTCTCAGCCTTAGACCTTTTTTCATTTTCATAAATCAAAAATAGCATAGTTAACATTTGCTACCTCTAGCTTTAAACCTCACTTTAACACCAGTTACTTAAAGTATGTAAAATGAGATCTCACCCAAGCAGCACAAATTAAATACCCACTGAGGAAGTGTGGACGAGGAGACAATGAAAATGTTTGAAAAGGACTCTTATAAAGCATCATTATAACCAGAACTGTTATTATATAGTGTGATATGACAGTCCAAAGTTTCTGATGCCTAGCTGGGCAAATTAGTTAACCTCTCTATGGCTATTTCTTATCTACAAAATCAAGCAACTGGATGAGATGACATACACGTTTGCTTTCAGTTCTGGAATGCTGTGACTGGTAAGACAACCTAGTTTATTACTGGAGAGAAGTAGTCTGGCAAAAATTCTTCTTATTTATCACAAAAGATTTTAAGATTGTACTTCTTGCATTTGGCCCAAACACTTTATCCTTATAAAGATCATGTTCAGCCCCCTTTAGAGCACAAAGCATTTTCTATTTCAATGTTTTAACTAGTAGTTTTTAAATTAATTGTATTACTCCTTAGGAGAACACTGTGCGTGCCAATTAATTCATCTTAAATAAAAATTTTATTGTGTCAACTGTTCTTAAAGAATATGAAAATCTCGTAAAGAATCTATTTGCCCAGTGGCTCTATCATCCCCACATACCACAGACCATTAATAATTACATGCCATCAAAAAAATATTTGTATTTAGCAAATGTAACATTTAACAGGTATTGTTATTACTAGGAAAATAGAATATTTTTCCTATCAAATGTTTATAAAAATGACTTCTTATATAATCTGAAATTACTTATACATCTCTGATGAACATGTTAGTGGTTTAATCATATTAGTGGTGGGGTCATTGCAATAAGCAATATATTTATATATGGTTTATTAGGCTTTCTTGATTTTCAGTAGATTTCTTCTAATTCTTCCCTGAGAGTAAATTACATTATACCTGGAAACTCTCTTGAAATCAGAAAGAAGTATTTGGTGTAGTTTAGATGACTTACTTGAGATAAGATTTTTGAGATTACCTTGGCTAGAAAGAAGTGGAGAAGACAAAATAGACAATGCCACTATAGCAACAAACTTAATATACAAATACTGCATTATGTAGCAAATTCTAACACTTTTTATATATTTTGTTCATCTTTTAATTTAGTTAAAAAATTAGACACTGGCACTATTTTGATTTTACCTGTCTTCCTACAAATATGTGCACATGTGCATGTCTATTAAATTAATATTTGAATTCATAGCTTAAGTTAATAGTATATATTATAAATCTGTGTGCTACCATTCATCTCTAAAAACTAGAAAGACCCTCAAAATGACAAATAATTTTTTTTAATAATTCAAACGTACCAACAAGTTGCAAAAACAAAGTACAAAGCTCTTGTCTGCCATTCACTCATCTTCCCAGATATTACATCTTACATAACCATTGAATAAGTAGCAAAACCAGAGAAGTAACATTGATACAATGCTACTAACTCATCTACAGACTTAATCAAATTTTACCAATTTTGGACTCCTGTCTTTTTTTTCTGGTCCAGGATCCAATCCAGGGTCCCACATCTTGAGTATAGTTTTCTGTCTCTTTAGTCTCTTCATATCAAGGAAAATTTTTGCATCTTCTTTGTCTATCAATCATGACTAGTAAAAATACTTTTTCTTCTTATTATTATTTCTTAGAATACCTCTTAGTTTACGTATGTATGACGCTTACTCATGCTTGAATGTACATTTGGCAAAAATACCACAGAAATGATACCATGTAGCTTTCTTATTTCATCATATTAAGAAATACATAATGTTAGGATATCTGACTACAGATTATGCTACCTTTGATCAATTGGCTAAGGTGGAGGTTCTAGGGTTTTGAATTGTAGTTAGCTAGTTTCCATTAATGATTTAAAAAGCACTTTATTGAAAGATACTTTAAGAATATTTGTTAATCCTTTTATTGTGATAATTTTATAATTCAATACTTTGGTGTTTGCTAAATGGTGAATATCTATTTTTATTAGTCCTTCTACCTTTTTTAATTAGAAAAAAAGCTATTGGTTTTCCCCCATTTAATTAATTAACTTATATATAGCAGTCTGATCTGGAGAATATTTATTTTTCCTATGACTCATAATCCATTATTATCATTATTATTATTTTACTGTGATAAGAACAAACATGAACTCTACTCTCTTAACAAATTGTTAAGTACACAGTACAACACAATATTTTTAACCATAGGCAAAATGTTGTACAGCTGATCTCCAGAACTTATTAATCTTGCATAACTGCACCACTATATCCATTGAGTAGCAACTCCCCATTTCCCCTTCCACCCAACCTCTGGAAACCACCATTCTACTCTCTGCTTCTATGAGTTTGACTATTTTAGGTACCACATATAAATGGAATCATGCAGTATTTGTCCTTCCGTGACTGGCTTATTTCATTAGCATAATGTTCTCACAGTCCACCCATGTTGTTACATATGTCAGGATTTCCTTCCTTTTAAAGGACGAGTAATATATCATTGTATCTATATACATTTTCTTTATCCATTCATCTGTCAGTGGACATTTAGGTTGTTTCCATATCTTGGCTATTGTGAATAATGCTGCAGTAAACATGGTTGTGCGTATATTTTTCAAGACCCTGATTTCAGTTCTTTTGTATATATACCCAAGAATGGGATTGTTGGATCATATGGTAATTACTCATATGGAACCACAAAAGATCCTGAATAGCCAAAGTAACCTTGAGAAAGAACAAAACTGGAAACATCTCAATTCCTGATTTCAAAATATATTACAAAGTCACAGTAATTAAAACAAAATGGTACTAGCACAAAGACAAACATATAGACCAATGGAACAGAATAGAGAGCCCAGAAATAAGCCCATGCATATACAGTCAAATGTTCTTCAAAAAGCGTGTCAAGAATACACAATGGGGAAAGGATAGTCTCTTCAGCAAATGGTGTTGTGAAAATTGTATTTCCTCATGCAGAATAATGAAACTGTACCCTTATGTTACACCATACACAAAAATCAACTCAAAATTATTTAAAGATTTAACCTGAAACTATAAAACTCCTAAAATAAAACATGGGGGAAAAGCTTCATGACATTGGTCTAGGCCATAATTTACTGAAGATGATACCAAAAGCACAAGAAACTAAAGGAAAATAACCAAGAGGCAGGTGGGACTACAACAAAGTTAAAAGTGTCTGATCAAAAGAGGAAACAATTAACAGATTTGTAAAGGTAACTTATGGAATGGAGAAAATACTGGCAAACCATATATGTGATAAGGAGTTCATATCCAAAATATCTAAGGAATCCCTACAACTCAATAACAAAGAAATACATATATAAGTAACCTGATTAAAAATGAGAAAAAGGCTTGAATAGACATTTCTGCAAAGAAGACATACAAATGGCCAACAGGCATATGAAAAGACATTCAATATCACTAATCATTGGGGAAAGTCAAATCAAAAGTACAATGAACCTTATACTTGTTAGAATAGTTATCATTAAAAAGAAAACAGAAAAGGAACAGAAGATAACAAGTGTTAGCAAGGATGTGGAAAAACTGGAACTCTTGTACACTGCTGGTGGGAATATGAAACAGTACATCACCATAGAAAACAGTATGGAGGTCCATCATTGTTATTAACTTCGTTGCTCAGTTTATTCCGGATTAACCATTGGGCTCTTCCAAGTTGACTACTATGTCACTTTGACAAATCCTCCTTGTTTTTTTTTCTTTTTTTTTTAACACATGGTCTTCCTTTCTAGTACTGGGAGACATTCTAGGCTTTTCTTATAATTTTCCTTCCCAGACACTGGAATCAGAAATTTCTTTAAGGCCCTTTTTTGAGGTTGCTTTGTTGGGACCCTTTATAAGAAATCTCAGTTTAGACTTTTAAAAGCCTCTCAAGCTGAAGAAGCCAAGCCAAGGGCTCTCTATCAGATTTTTCCTGTAATACCTACAGATTTAGTTGAATTCTTCTCTTCTTAAGGAACCCCAAATATCCTGAGGTTCCTGGACCTGCCAGAAAGTGACTTTTCTTAATCACCTGTAATGATGGGAACTCTATATACTAGTTACAGGTCAGGTGTCCAAGGGGCTTTATAAGCATCGGTTCCTTATAGTTAACCTAGGTTCCTTAAAGCATTTTGGTCATATCTGATTTTATGCATTGTTGTCAAATAAGACATACCAGTCAAAGCCTTGGTAAAATAACCAGTATTTCCAGTTGTGTCCTGTTATAGGGAGAATACATTCTATTCAACTTATACAAATAACTCTCTGCATTTATCCACTTTCCCCATCATGGTTTAAGTATAAAGCACTGTGAATGAAGGTAGTTGTCAGCGTTAGCTGCAGGGGTGTGGGTGTTTTTCTTTATATTTTTTTGAGGGAGGAGAGGTAGTTTTATTTTAATTTTATGGGTTCTTTCCCCCCTTTTTATGAAGATCTAATTTCATTGGTTAAAATCAGCTAACCAGTTCTTTAGAATTCACTCTCTAGCCAAGTCTAACTTTATTTAGATGCTGTAGATGGACAAGCTTGACTATTTGAACCCAAATGGGAGCATGAAACAAAAATTAGAGCCCTCACTAATAACACTGTGACTTTGCTGTCAAGTGTAGAATCCTCCCTTCAAGAAGAAGTTTGTGATCATTTTGTATGGCTTGTCTGAAAACTTCTGTAAAGCTTATGTTTTAGGAAAATAGTTTTTGTTAGTCTTAAAAAAAAAAAAAAGAACACTCAGAGTTTCCAAAATCTGTAGGGATCAGGTAGAGAGAAAAAGTCATTGTTTTATCTTTGTTCACAAAGGTAATCTTTACCAAATTGCTGTAAATTACAGATAGCTTAAGATAAAAGAGGAAAAGTTAGACTTAAATCCAGAAAACAAAGCATTAAAGAACCAACAATGTTTCAAACAAAAGTCATTAGAAATTATAATTGTTCTTATTGATTCATTCACTCCCATGTAATGAATTCTTGTTCTACTTGATATCAGGTTGGCAGTTTTATGATTCTACCAATTTTTCTATTAGCTCTGGAAATTCTTACTCAGTCTGGTAGCATGATCTCAAAATTATTCAAGAGACATAATCATGGAGCATTCTTACCTGTAGACACTTCCAGAGAAGAATCAGAGTAAAACAATAATTGCCTGCAAATGATAAAAGATTTAAAATGACATAAAGATCTGATGAGAGTTCAATTTGATAATAAAATTTAGTTATTTCTGTGGCATACAGCACTTTAACATAATAATGGGACAATAAGGGTGCTGACAAATTTTTATGAACTTTACACAATTTCTGGGATACCTATATTAGTAACATATACCCATAATCTGAGAAGGTTTATCATCATTTCTTATTTGAAAATGCTTTCCACATAATTTAATATACCAAATAAACCTAATTAATTTAACATCTCTCCTTTACAAGAAGAGAGACAAATCCTTTGAGATATCCCAGGGACCCTCTAGGAAATTTCAAACTTTGTTCAAGGACAAAAAGATTCCATTCAGATTTTGATTTGGGGAAGTCACTGAAAATGTCAAAAACTTTAGATATTTGATTAACCAGGACCACTGATCATTATAAAAAAAAAATTAATTATCTATTTAACCAAAGTGAGAATACAAAAATTTAAAGGCAAATACTGATGGTTAAAAGGTTGTGAACAAAACTTAGGTCTCTTAATACTGAGAAGACCCAGTTGTCTTAAGTAATCAGAAACCTAATATAACAGGGAGCACAGGAAATTATTTCGATAAAATGCAGAGTATTTTTTTCTAGGCAGATTAACTCAAAAGGTAAAGAGAAATCTTTTATTATCTCTTATTTAGAAGATACCAATAATCCAATAAAACCCTGTAATTTTAACAGAGAAATAAAACAAAATTATGGTCTTGCATCAGTGTACGATTAACACTAAAGCTAATTTTTTTAAAAAACAAATCTTTATAAATAAACCCATCCACTCTCTTTTTTTTAATTGCTTTACAATGGTGTGTTAGTTTCTGCTTTACAACAAAATGAATCAGTTATATATATATACATATGTTCCCATATCTCTTCCCTCTTGCATCTCCCTCCCTCCCACCCTCCCTATCCCACCCCTCCAGGCGGTCACAAAGCACCGAGCTGATCTCCCCAGCGGCTACTTCCCAATAGCTATCTACCTTACGTTTGGTAGTGTATATATGTCCATGCCTATCTCTCGCTTTGTCACAGCTTACCCTTTTCCCTCCCCATATCCTCAAGTGCATTTCTAGTAGGTCTGTGTCTTTATTCCTGTCTTACTCCTAGGTTCTTCATGACATTTTTTTTTTTAATTCCATATATATGTGTTAGCATATGGTATTTGTCTCTCACTTTCTGACTTACTTCACTCTGTATGACAGACTCTAGGTCTATCCACCTCATTACAAATAGCTCAATTTCATTTCTTTTTATGGCTGAGTAATATTCCATTGTATATATGTGCCACATCTTCTTTATCCATTCATCCAATGATGGGCACTTAGGTTGTTTCCATCTCTGGGCTATTGTAAATAGACCTGCAATGAACATTTTGGTACATCACTCTTTTTGAATTATGGTTTTCTCAGGGTATATGCCCAGTCGTGGGATTGCTGGGTCATATGGCAGTTCTATTTGTAGTTTTTTAAGGAACCTCCATACTGTTCTCCACAGTGGCTGTATCAATTTACATTCCCACCAACAGTGCAACAGGGTTCCCTTTTCTCCACACCCTCTCCAGCATTTATTGTTTCTAGATTTTTTGACGATGGCCATTCTGACTGGTGTGAGATGATATCTCATTGTAGTTTTGATTTGCATTTCTCTAATGATTAGTGATGTTGAGCATTCTTTCATGTGTTTGTTGGCAGTCTGTATATCTTCTTTGGAGAAATGTCTATTTAGGTCTTCTGCCCATTTTTGGATTGCGTTGTTTGTTTTTTTCTTATCAAGCTGCAAGAGCTGCTTATAAATTTTGGAGATTCATCCTTTATCAGTTGCTCCATTTGCAAATATTTTCTCCCATTCTGAGGGTTGTCTTTTGGTCTTGTTTATGGTTTCCTTTGCTGTGCAAAAGCTTTGAAGTTTCATTAGGTCCCATTTGTTTATATTTGTTTTTATTTCCATTTCTCTAGGAGGTGGGTCAAAAAGGATCTTGCTGTGATTTATGTCATAGAGTGCCCTGCCTATATTTTCCTCTAAGAGTTTGATAGTGTCTGGCCTTACATTTAGGTCTTTAATCCATTTTGAGCTTATTTTTGTGTATGGTGTTAGGGAGTGATCTAATCTCATACTTTTATATGTACCTGTCCAGTTGTCCCAGCACCACTTATTGAAGAGGCTGTCCTTTCTCCACTGTACATTCCTCCCTCCTTTATCAAAGATAAGGTGACCATATGTGCGTGGGTTTATCTCTGGGCTTTCTATCCTGTTCCATTGATCTATACTTCTGTTTTTGTGCCAGTACCATACTGTCTTGATTACTGTAGTTTTGTAGTATAGTCTGAAGTCAGGGAGCCTGATTCCTCCAGCTTCGTTCTTCGTTCTCAAGATTGCTTGGCTATTCGGGGTCTTTTGTGTTTCCATACAAATTGTGAAATTTTTTGTTCTAGTTCTGTGAAAAATGCCAGTGGTAGTTTGATAGGGATTGCATTGAATCTGTAGATTGCTTTGGATAGTAGAGTCATTTTCACAATGTTGATTCTTCCAATCGAAGAACATTGTATATCTCTCCATCTATTTGTATCATCTTTAATTTCTTTCATCAGTGTCTTATAGTTTTCTGTATACAGGGCTTTTGTCTCCTTAGGTAGGTTTATTCCTTGATATTTTATTCTTTTTGTTGCAATGGTAAATGGGAGTGTTTTCTTAATTTCACTTTCAGATTTTTCATCATTAGTGTATAGGAGTGCCAGAGACTGCTGTGCATTAATTTTGTATCCTGCTACTTTACGAGATTCATTAATTAGCTCTAGTAGTTTTCTGGTAGCATCTTCAGGATTCTCTATGTATAGTATCATGTCATCTGCAAACAGTGACAGCTTTATTTCTTCTTTCCGATTTGGATTCCTTTTATTTTCTTTTCTTCTCTGATTGTTGTGGCTAAAACTTCCAAAACTATGTTGAATAAGAGTGGTGAGAGTAGGCAACCTTGTCTTCTTCCTGATCTTAGTGGAAATACTCTCAGTTTTTCACCATTGAGGACGATGTTGGCTGTGGGTTTGTCATATATGGCCTTTATTATGTTGAGGAAAGTTCCCTCTATGCCTACTTTCTGCAGGATTTTTATCATAAATGGCTGGTGAATTTTTTCAAAAGCTTTCTCGGCATCTATTGAGATGATCATATGGTTTTTCTCCTTCAATTTGTTAATATGGTGTATCACGTTGATTGATTTGTGTATATTGAAGAATCTTTGCATTCCTGGAATAAACCCCACTTGATCATGGTGTATGATCCGTTTAATGTGCTTTTGGATTCTGTTTGCTAGTATTTTATTGAGGATTTTTGCATCTGTGTTCATCAGTAATATTCTCCTGTAGTTTTCTTTCTTTGTGACATTCTTGTCTGGTTTTGGTATCAGGGTGATGGTGGCCTCGTAGAAGGAGTTTGGGAGTGTTCCTCCCTCTGCTATATTTTGGAAGAGTTTGAGAAGGATAGGTGTTAGCTCTTCTCTAAATGTTTGATAGAATTTGCCTGTGAAGCCATCTGGTCCTGGGCTTTTGTTTATTGGAAGATTTTTAATCACAGTTTCAATTTCTTTGCTTGTGATGGGTCTGTTCATATTTTCTATTTCTTCCTGATTCAGTCTTGACAGGTTGTGCATTTCTAATAATTTGTCCATTTCTTCCAGGTTGTCCATTTTATTAGCATAGAGTTGCTTGTAGTAATCTCTCATGATCTTTTGTATTTCTGCAGTGTCACTTGTTACTTCTCCTTTTTCATTTCTAATTCTATTGATTTGAGCCTTCTCCCTTTTTTTCTTGGTGAGTCTGGCTAATGGATTATCTATTTTGTTTATCTTCTCAAAGAACCAGCTTTTAGTTTTATTGATCTTTGCTATCATTTCCTTCATTTCTTTTTCATTTATTTCTGATCTGATTTTTATGATTTCTTTCCTTCTGCTAACTTTGGGGGGGTTTTGTTCTTCTTTCTCTAATTGCTTTAGGTGCAAGGTTAGGTTGTTTATTCGAGATGTTTCCTGTTTCTTAAGGTAGGATTGTATTGCTATAACCTTCCCTTTTAGAACTGCTTTTGCTGCATCCCATAGGTTTTGGGTCGTCGTGTCTCCATTGTCATTTGTTTCTAGGTATTTTTTTAATTTCCTCTTTGAGTTCCTCAGTGATTACTTTGTTATTAAGTAGTGTATTGTTTAGCCTCCATGTGTTTTTATTTTTTACAGATCTTTTCCTGTAATTGATATCTAGTCTCATAGCGTTCTGGTCAGAAAAGATACTTGATACGATTTCAATTTTCTTAAATTTACCAATGCTTGATTTGTGATCCAAGATATGATCTATCCTGGAGAATATTCCATGAGCACTTGTGAAAAATATGTATTCTGTTGTTTTTGGATGGAATGTCCTATAAATATCAATTAAGTCCATCTTGTTTAATGTATCATTTAAAGCTTGTGTTTCCTTATTTATTTTCATTTTAGATGATCTGTACATTGGTGAAAGTGGGGTGTTAAAGTCCCCTACTATGAATGGGTTACTGTCGATTTCCCCTTTTATGGCTTTTAGTATTTGCCTTATGTATTGAGGTTCTCCTATGTAGGGTGCATAAATATTTACAATTGTTATATCTTCTTCTTGGATCGATCCCTTGATCATTATGTAGTGTCCTTCTTTGTCTCTTCTGATAGTCTTTATTTTAAAGTCTATTTTGTCTGATACGAGAATTGCTACTCCAGCTTTCTTTTGGTTTCCATTTGCATGAAATATCTTTTTCCATCCCCTTACCTTCAGTCTGTATGTGTCTCTAGGTCTGAAGTGGGTCTCTTGTAGACAGCAAATATATGGGTCTCGTTTTTGTATCCATTCAGCTAATCTGTGTCTTTCGGTGGGAGCATTTAGTCCATTTACATTTAAGGTAATTATCGATATGTATGTTCCTATTCCCATTTTCTTAATTGTTTTGGGTTCGTTATTGTAGGTCTTTTCCTTCTCTTGTGTTTCTTGCCTAGAGAAGTTCCTTTAGCAGTTGTTGTAGAGCTGGTTTGGTGGTGCTGAACTCTCAGCTTTTGCTTGTCTGTAAAGGTTTTAATTTCTCCATCAAATCTAAATGAGATCCTTGCTGGGTAGAGTAATCTTGGTTGCAGGTTTTTCTCCTTCATCACTTTAAATATGTCCTGCCAGTCCCTTCTGGCTTGCAGAGTTTCTGCTGAAAGATCAGCTGTTAACCTTATGGGGATTCCCTTGTGTGTTATTTTTTGTTTTTCCCTTGCTGCTTTTAATATGTTTTCTTTGTATTTAATTTTTGACAGTTTGATTAATGTGTGTCTTGGCATACTTCTCCTTGGATTTATCCTGTATGGGACTCTCTGTGCTTCCTGGACTTGATTAACTATTTCCTTTCCCATATTAGGGAAGTTTTCAACTATAATCTCTTCAAATATTTACTCAGTCCCTTTCTTTTTCTCTTCTTCTTCTGGAACCCCTATAATTCGAATGTTGGTGCGTTTAATGTTGTCCCAGAGGTCTCTGAGACTGTTCTCAGTTCTTTTCATTCTTTTTTCTTTATTCTGCTCTGCAGTAGTTATTTCCACTATTTTATCTTCTAGGTCACTTATCTGTTCTTCTGCCTCAGTTATTCTGCTATTGATCCCATCTAGAGTATTTTTCATTTCATTTATTGTGTTGCTCATCGTTGTTTGTTTCATCTTTAGTTCTTCTAGGTCCTTGTTAAATGTTTCTTGCATTTTGTCTATTCTATTTCCAAGATTTTGGATCATCTTTACTATCACTATTCTGAATTCTTTTTCAGGTAGACTGCCTATTTCCTCTTCATTTGTTGGGTCTCGTGGGTTTTTATCTTGCTCCTTTATCTGCTGTGTGTTTTTCTGTCTTTTCATTTTGCTTATCTTACTGTGTTTGGGGGTCTTCTTTTTGCAGGCTGCAGGTTCATAGTTCCCGTTGTTTTTGGTGTTTGTCCCCAGTGGCTAAGGTTGGTTCAGTGGGTTGTGTAGGCTTCCTGGTGGAGGGGACTAGTGCCTGTGTTCTGGTGGATGAGCCTGGATCTTGTATTTCTGGTGGGCAGATCCACGTCTGCTGGTGTGTTTTGGGGTGTCTGTGGACTTATTATGATTTTAGGCAGCCTATCTGCTAATGGGTGGGGTTGTGTTCCTGCCTTGCTAGCTGTTTGGCATAGGATGTCCAGCACTGTAGCTTGCTGGTCGTTGAATGAAGCTGGGTGCTTGTGTTGAGATGGAGATCTCTGGGAGATTTTCACCATTTGATATTATGTGGAGAGGGGAGGTCTCTTGTGGACCAGTGTCCTTAAGTTGGCTCTCCCACCTCAAAGGCACAGCACTGACTCCTGGCTGCAGCACCAAGAGCCTTTCATCCACACGGCTCAGAATAAAAGGGAGAAAAAATAGAAAGACATAATTAGTAGAAGTAGAAAGAAAGAAAGGAAGGAGGGAGGGAGGGAGAGAGGGAGGAAGGAAGGAAGGAGGGAAAGAAAAAAGAAAGAAGATAAAGTAAAATAAAGTAATATAAAATATAATAAAGTTATTAAAATAAAAAAATAATTATTAAAAGGAAAAATAAAACGGACGGATAGAACCCTAGGACAAATGGTGGAAGCAAAGGTATACAGACAAAATCTCACACAGAAGCATACACATACACACTCACAAAAAGAGGAAAAGGGGAAAGAATCATAAATCTTGCTCTCAAAGTCCACCTGCTTAATTTGGGATGATGATTCGTTGTCTATTCATGTATTCCACAGATGCAGGTACATCAAGTTGATTGTGGAGGTTTAATCCGCTGCTTCTGAGGCTGCTGGGAGAGATTTCCCTTTCTCTTCTTTGTTCTCACAGCTCCCAGGGGCTCAGCTTTGGATTTGGCCCCGCCTCTGCATGTAGGTTGCCGGAGGGCGTCTGTTGTTTGCTCAGACAGGACGGGGTTAAAGGAGCCGCTGATTCGCGGACTCTGGCTCACTGGGGGGGGGGGGGGGGGGGGGGGGGCGGGGGGGGCGGGGAACGGAGTGCGTGGTGAGCCTGCGGCGGCAGAGGCCAGTGTGACGCTGCACCAGCCTGAGGTGCGCCGTGCGTCCTCCCGGGGGAGTTGTCCCTGGATCCCGGGACCCTGGCAGTGGCGGGCTGCACAGGCTCTCCGGAAGGGGGGTGTGGATAGTGACCTGTGCTCGCCCACATGCTTCTTGGTGGCGGCAGCAGCAGCCTTAGCGTCTCATGCCTGTTCTGGGGTCCACGCTTTTAGCCGCGGCTCGCGCCCGTCTCTGGAGTTCCTTTAAGCAGTGTTCTTAATCCCCTCTCCTCACGCCCCAGGAAACAAAGAGGGAAGAAAAAGTCTCTTGCCTCTTCGGCAGGTCCAGACATTTCCCTGGACTCCCTCCCGGCCAGCCGTGGCGCGTTAACCCCCTGAAGGCTGTGTTCACGCCGCCAACCCCGGTCCTCTCCCTGTGCTCTGACGGAAGCCCGAGCTTCAGCTCCCAGCCCCCAGCTCCCAGCCCCGCCCGCCCCGGCGGGTAAGCAGACAAGCCTCTCAGGCTGGTGAGTGCCGGTCGGCCCTGATCCTCTGTGCGAGAATCTCTCCTTTTTGCCCCCCGCACCCCTGTTGCTGTGCTCTCCTCCGCGGCTCCGAAGCTTTCCCCCTCCGCCACCCACAGTCTCCGCCCGCGAAGGGGCTTCCTAGTGTTTGGAAACCTTTCCTCCTTCACGGCTCCCTCCCACCGGCGCAAGTCCCGTCCCTATCCTTTTGTCTCTGTTTATTCTTTTTTCTTTTGCCCTACCCAGGTACGTGGGGGGTTTCTTGCCTTTTGGGAGGTCTGAGGTCTTCTGCCAGCGTTCAGTAGGTGTTCTGTAGGAGTTGTTCCACGTGTAGATGTATTTCTGGTGTATCTGTGGGGAGTAAGGTGATATCCGCGTCTTACTCTTCCGCCATCTTCCCGGAAGCCTAACCCATCCAATCTTAGCAGCTTGATCATGCAAAATAAAATTCTCTTTCCCTTTTCAACTTTCTATACCCATTTAGTTTTGGGGTTTTATTCCCCCCCCCCCGCTTTTTTTGTTGTTGTTGTTGTTCTTGTTGCGGTACACGGGCCTCACTGTTGTGGTCTCTCCCGTTGCGGAGCACAGGCTCCGGACGCGCAGGCTCAGCGGCCATGGCTCACGGGCCCAGCTGCTCCGCGGCATGTGGTATCTTCCCGGACGGGGGCACGAACCTGTTTCCCCTGCATCGGCAGGCGGACTCTCAACCACTGCGCCACCAGGGAAGCCCCCCCTTTATTTTTTGAAACAACTTGTACGTAACCTCTAAACTAGGACAAAATTACTTTTATTTCCTTTAACAAAAAAGTATTTTCATATTTTATTACTTTTCTTATCAAAAACATTCTACTTTCCTTGTATACTTTACATATGGAGTTTTTTTCCTTCATCCTTGCGGTTTCTACTGTTTTCATTTACATAAGTAAATGAAATTTTTAATTCTTAGTAATATTAATTTTCAGAGAAAACTAGGAAGCATGCAATTGTGAATTACAGAAGATATTATTAATAAGCCAAAATATCTTCAGTTCCTCTGTCCTAAAAAGCCAAAAGTAGATAAACTTAAATTCATATTCAGAAATTAATGTTGCAGTATTTTGTCTTATTTAGAAATGATCTAGATATTCAGTGAATATTCATTATTTAACTTAATTTTGTATATGTAGCTTTAAGGTTTCAAGTTATCAAAAAGATTTTTGAAATGACTTTTAAGTAGACATTATAAAACATAATTATTGTTGAAAAGCTCATTTATAAACTGTTAACCCACTTATATCTATTTACTTCACTTGTTCTTAACAATTATGCTTGAATTACGCATGCAAATTTCATGAGACATTAAACAAAGCTAGTCATCATCCTTAGTTACCTTTCTTGTTGACAAACCAGGCAAGTATCAAAAATATCACAGAAGCGAAGAACCTAGAAAATTAAACATACAGTTCTTCCTGTTTTTTTTAACTGCTGTTTTTGACACGCATGAAGCAATTTATTTTTATTGTACACTTTGCTTTTAGGTTGGATTTATAGTTTTATAGTTTTCGACATCTGATAGAGGTATAAACTTGTTTGATTAGTTTACCTGGGTGGAAAAAAATATATGTTTTCATTATACTTAATGCTAACATTGGAGATATGCCTGTTTTTTTATTTTACTGACAATTTTAAAAGTAGCTTTATTTATCACAGATTATCTCAGACCATGTAAACTTTAAAAAATGGCGGGTAGTTTCTACATTTCTAGGTGTTCTAGAAATAATTTATATAAGTGCTCATTTATTTTTTAGCCAATTAAATGAAACTCCTTTAATGGATTTCATAACTTAATTTGGTGATACCATTTGCAGATAGAAAAATACCACTCATCTATAACATACATATATAGAGACATACATAAACATACAGACAGATGCAGAGATCTTATGGTTTTCATTTTTAAACTGTAACCATGAGTCAATAAAATATAATAATACAAACTCACTGGTTTATAACCAGTTTACATTGTTATCTGAATTGTGTTCCTAGTAAATGGGACAAGTTAAAATTGCCTACTCAGTAGCAGGGCTAATGCTTTTTACCAATATTTGTAGAGAAGGCTTTTAACATTTTTTTTGCCCTGATATGTAATCTAATGAGGCTGTGGATAACCTTCTAGGCAAGTGACCGAGGTGACACCTAACAGCTGTCTGAATGTCTCTAAAGCTATCTAAGTAGATAAAATATCCAATCTATTTCCAATTAGCCTTTTTCTTTTTCAGCTTCGGGTAGCTGTGTTCAGAGGTTTCTTAAAAACCCCTGGGCTTCCCTGGTGGCGCAGTGGTTGAGAGTCCGCCTGCCAATGCAGGGGACACGGGTTCGTGCCCCCGTCCGGGAAGATCTCACATGCCGCGGAGCGGCTGGGCCCGTGAGCCATGGCCGCTGAGCCTGCGCGTCCGGAGCCTGTGCTCTACAACGGGAGAGGCCACAGCAGTGAGAGGCCCACGTACCGCAAAAACAAACACACACACACACACACACACACACACACACAACACACACACACACACACACACACACACACACACACACACACACACACACACACACACACACACACACACACACACACACACACACACACACACACCCTGATGGAGGGTATGGGTTAAAGTGAATGTAGGGAGGTGAGGGACTGAAGTGGGAAGGAAAAGATATGGCAGGGAGAGACCGAGGGATGAAGGAGGTAGGGGTTTGAAGGGGGACATATCCAAGGATTCAAGAGAACTGAATGGAAGATCTAAGGTGGCAAAAGGGAGAAGAAAGAGAAGAAGCAATGAGAAGAAAGAGGTCTTAGGGTAGTCAGTTTGGGGGGATCTTAAGTTTCCCAAAGAAGGCAGTGAAGTTCAAAATTACCCTCAGTGAAATCATGCCAACAAGAAATAGGTGGATAAAATTGCCAGAAAGAACATAGAGTCAGCAGGGGTTTGAGAAGGGGGTTTTAGTCAACGGAGAATTTCCCATGGGAAGAGCAGAATCAAATAAAGAGGACAGAGATTCCTTTTAAAAATAGCTCCTGTTAATCTCTGAATATCAGCTTCCAATTAGGCCAACTTCTGACCATAGAACTCATATGTATATATACACACATACATACATACACATTCTTTCAAAAATCTTGTAATCGGGATTTAGGACAAACAGTACATATTCCTGGCAGTATTGAACTCTTTTTCTAAAACCAAGGTATATGTATTGAGTGACTCAAAACCAAAGCTAATAAGCATTTTATTATTTGACAATTGATGCAAGGACTTCCCCAAAGAGGGTATAAAAGAAGCAATCCTCCTAGGATTCAAAACCACTCCCAAAGGTAGCATAAAGACTTAGAAAATCCCCCTTGAGAGCTGGCAGTGGTCAGTAGTATATTAGCTGCTATTGAGGTGCACCCCAAATCTCTGTCTGACCATATTCTTGAGGTCCCAAACCTGATGGCTGATCTCTTAAACACAAGAACTGACAAACTGTCTGCTCTGAGAGGCAGAAAGCCATGCTAAGCTTTCAGGACACACACACGAAAAAAACAAACAGGAGAGCAATAGTTGTGCCTGAGAGGGGAAAAAAAAAAATCAATAACCAGTGGGTACACCAAAGCCAAATTTAACCAAAGTCACAATTCAAAGAACTAATTTTTACAAATGTTTTTCTCCTTCTAGTCTAAATTTGAAAGGAAGTGACGACATACAATTTTTACCTTTCCCTCCCTCTGGGTACTACGGGCAGAGATCCAGGAGAGATGACCTTGAGGTAAGAATTCTTACCATTCACAGCCTTTTGCTAGTTTTCTCAGGATCCCATCTGGAGGCCCCAGAGCAAGTGGGCTGTCCTGGTCATCCCTCTGTCGTCACCAGAAACTCTAAGGGAGGAAAAATATCTTTCCCTCTACTATTTTCAATTCTTTACTGGGACCCCTGGAACAAAAGAACAATTAACGAGAGAAAAGCATACAAATCTATTTAATGTAATTTTTATGTAACATGAGAGCCTTCATGAGGAAATGAAGATCCAAAGACACAGTTAAACCTGAATGCTGGGCTTCCCTGGTGGCACAGTGGTTGGGAGTCCGCCTGCCGATGCAGGGGACGCGGGTTCGTGCCCCGGTCCGGGAAGATCCCACATGCAGCGGAGCGGCTGGGCCCCGTGAGCCATGGCCGCTGATCCTGCGCGTCCGGAGCCTGTGCTCCGCAACGGGAGAGGCCACAACAGTGAGAGGCCCGCATACCGCAAAAAAAAAAAAAAAAAACACAAACACACCTGAGTGCTTTTATGAGAGTTTTGATGAAGTGTGGAACGTCCTGGAAAGACGTGATAGAACAAAGCGTATGTGCTAAGTGTAGTCAACGGAGGCTGACTTACTTAGCAGGGTTGCTCATCAGACTCCTCTCTGTATCCATCTTCAGAGATAAGAATGCTCCTTTCCTTCAGGTATAGGAAGGTCACCTCTCACGTGAAGCTTTTATGACTGCTTCAAAAGATTATCAGAAAGTCCTTCCTAGCTTTTATGACCTGACTTTTGGGAAGGTCAGAAAGTCCTTCCTTCACATGCCATTTCTCAAATTCCTTTAGCTTGAAGTTTCAATATGCCAAAGAGCCATATTTTGAAGTACCATGTCCTGAACCACATCACAAGCAACATTTCTCAACAGTAATCTGTACACTCCAGATTCCTTGGCAGTTTTTGGTTATAATGGTGTTTAACTAGCTTGTTCTTGCTTTTCATTCCTTGCTTTGTTGGTTTCTTACTTAATAAAGTAATTTCTAGTACCAATTATGGTCATTTTAGTTTGCCATCTGAATTGTATTTTTGAGGGATAAAATATAATTAACTGGAAAAGGGCTAATGTCTTCCCATTGTCAGTGCCAGAAGTTTGAGATGCAATGACAAAGCTGGAGGAAATGTCTAACTGCTGCATAAACTGAGTACAGTCCAAGGAAGACAAAACAAAGCCATGTCCCTAAGAATTTACCCTGCAGATGGATCCTTGTTCATAGAGTGAAAGTAGATATGCTCATTCCACAGGCACTATTGGAAAGGGAAGAGTGTGTGTGTGTGTATGTGTGTGTGTTTCTTGGGAGGATTGTCAGAGGTTATACTATATATGCATATATGGGGTAGAAGAAAGTTTTTGCTTTCTTCTGTAGAGAAGGAGGGATCTATCCTGAAAGGACTTCCTTAGTTTGAAATCTGTGTGGGAGGCCTTGACTATGAATAATGGAGCTGTTAAACTGCTCCTGGGACAACTGGTTTAAGCATAATTTGAACCCTCCAGACTCTTGTTACAAATCTAAACATTACACAAAATCTGTCTTGCAGAGAAGTAGTTGATTGCTCCTTCTTCTGTAAAGTCGCTGATGAGTATATCGGTCTAAAGAGCTTGCTTAGAGAAAAGAACTATAAAAAACTGTGTAATATTGCAATTTACAATAAAAATATATATATGTTTGGTCATTGTCTTTGTTTCTGGCACAGAGCTCCGAAAGCTCTTGGCATTTCCTAAGTATTGAGAGCGTTAATGATTTTTTTTTTTTTTTAAGTGAAGGAGGTGACTTTTGGACCACACTTAAGGATGGCAGCTGGTTGCCAGGAGAAACAACCATGTGATTAGAAGGTTGGGACCAATTGCCAAAGGCAGATGAATTAATCAATTATGCCTATGTAATGAAGCCTTCTGAAAAACCCAAAATGTGTTTGGAAAACCTCCAGCTTGGTGGACACATGGAGTTTTGGGGAGAGTGGCATGCACAGAGAGGGCATAGAAACTCTGTACCCTTTCACCATGAAGGAAAGTCATATTTACCACCCCAAAATAGGTCCCTTTGGCATAAGAACCATTTTCGGTGAAAGCAATCAAGACCCCACAAACTCAAGAAAAATTTTACCTCTCTCTTAACTACCTTAAATAATTTAGATAGGGAGATTGGACCAGGAAGAGAGCTATTTTAACAGAGCTAACTTTTTCTTTAATGTGAATGACTTATTTGTATGTTAGAGCAATCATCTAATTATCAAACATCTGCTCCTCTTATTATCCTGTGAATTATCCTCTTCCCCTCTGGACGCCCAGGCCCCTATCCCATTCCTTAGCTCAGGATGGCATATAAGCCTCAATGCCTGACCTGTCCTTAAGTCTGATTGTCTTTGTGGCACTCCCTTGTGTATGTAATTAAATTTATTTTTCTCCTGTTAACCTGTCTTATGTTGATTTGATTATTAGACCAGCCAAAGACCCTAGAAAGGTCGAGGGAAAATTTTTCCTCCCCAACACCCCATGCCTTGCCCTATGCATCTCTTCCATCTGGTTGTTCCTGAGTTATATCCTTTCATAATAAACTGGTAAATCTAGTAAGCAAAATGTTCTCTGAGTGCTATGAGCTGCTCTAGCAAATTAATCGAAACCAAGAAGGCGGTTATTAAAATCTCCTATCTGTAGCTGGTCAGTCAGAAGCCCAGGTGACAGCTTGGACTTGTGACTGGACTCTGAAGTGTGGGGAGAAGGCAGTCTTGTCGGACTGAGCCCTTAACCTGAAGGATCTGATTCTATCGCCAGATAGATAATGTCAGAGTTGAACTGAATTGTAAGACACTCACCTTGTGTCAGGAAATTGCTTGTTGATGGTGGACGCAAGCTGGAAATTGGGTTACCAGAACCTTTACTGTAGAATTCTGCGTATTTGGATTTTACTGATTGGTACATAGAGATTATTTGTTATTAAAAACAAACAAACAAAAACCTCTTTATAGGAATGATGATAGATGGAAAACTTAGAGATGAATTTGCAATCACACAATTAGCAAAAAGCATTATAATATAGTCCTTAGCACACAAGATTCCATTTATATATTTTCTTATCTTTTTCACTAATTCATATAATGTGTTCTAAATGCATCACCGTTTTAATGCAAGTTGAAAATAATTGTGAATAAGCCCTTCAGTGCACAAATAAGTTACAGCTTCTTGATTCTTGAAATGCAATTGAAATAAAATAAAACTAGGCACTTAAGATATTTTTCTTTCAAATGCATCTAAATCAATCCCCAAATAAATATAATGCTACATTTATATTTCTTTAGTTAGGCTTTAAATGTACCATTTACAACAAGCATGGAGGCAGTATAGTACAGAGAAAAGAATATCGAATTTGGAGTCAGAAATGGATTTAAGAATCATCTCTACAACTTAATTCCTTAGGATAAGTTACTTAACCTCCCTGGGTGTCAGAGTCCTCTTTGTAAAATGATAATACTACATTTTGCACAGGGTTATTGTAGCAATTAATGACAGTGCACCTGAAAGTATATTATACAAAATTTTAATGCTGTGGCACAGTTTAAATAGGTCTTCATTTTTTCCAGTATATGCTCTTTAGGAAAACAGTTAACAGAAACACTTTCTAAGGTTCTTAGGCACAGAGGGTGAGAAAGAATTAGCAGGACTGCCACTGATTGCCTTCATTTTGCGGAATATCAAGAAAGAAAAATAAACTGGTCAATTGCTCTTGAATATGCAAATGGAAGATTTCTTGGTAAAGACACAAATGCTATGTACTACCAGAAGGGTCCACATCTATGGAATATTTTTAGCAAGCTATATCTGGTTCATCTAGGATTGCTTATAGCTATACAAACAAACAAAAACGAAGTCTTGGAATCTGGGCCATGCATGCTATTTAAATATCAGAGTGAGATAGCATACATTTGTAAAATAAATTATTTATTTATTTGTTTGTTTTTGGCTGCTTTGGGTCTTCATTGCTGTGTGGGCTTTCTCTAGTTGCAGTGAGCGGGGGCTACTCTTCATTGCAGTGTGTGTACTTCTCTTTTTGTGGAGCACGGGCTCTAGGCCCCCAGGCTTCAGCAGTTGCAGCATGCAGCCTCAGTAGTTGTGGCTCACCAGCTCTAGAGCACAGGCTCAACAGTTGTGGCGCACGGGCTTAGTTGCTCCACGGCACGTGGGATCTTCCCGGACTAGGGATCGAACCCACGTGCCCTGCATTGGCAGGCAGATTCTTAACTACTGTGCCACCAGGGAAGTCTGAGAGACACACCCACATACACACACACACACACACACACACACTCGGAGCCTTCTTTTGTTAAATAAGCATCAGAGAACGTCTCAATTTGCCAAGACTTAAACTATAAACAGTGCTGATATCCTATCTCTTCTCTGATTCACCTGCGCCTCTCCATTAGTGGTATCTTTGAAATTAGAATAAATATTGCTCTAGGATCTTTAATTCTTATGAGTCTGCTTTGGCAATTCAATTATTTGTCTATATCTCTCACAGCTTTAAAAATTTGTTTTTAACATGATCATTATCCACTCATTTGCTCAAGCTAGAAACCTGGAAATTGTCCTTGATATTATTATTCTTTTTTTACATTCTGACCACCCTCTCTAGTCAATGATCATATCCTAGCAATTATATTTGTAATTATGTCTTGAATGTATTTATGTATCTCAGCTATTGCCTAAAGGCTAAGATATCATCATCTCATTTATTGATGAACGGATAGCCTGCAAACTTGTCTCACTGCCTCTACTGCATCCTCCTACTATCTGCTCTCAACACCAGACTCTCTGCTTAAATCCTCTCTGTGGTTTCCAATTGCTTTCCTTCTAAAGGCCAGTCTTCACCATTTTTTCTGCTACAGCTGTCCCTCACTTAATTCTCTGTGATCAAATTACTCCAATTTTAATATCGTCCTTCACTTCTCTCAAGATTTTCTCACCCCAGGGCCTGAATATAGGCTTTTTTCTCTGTCTGCAACACTTTTCCCAACTAATTCATCTTATGTCTTACCTTAAATTTGACTTTTTTCTGTAAGGTTCTTCTGAACCAGAAACTTTACCATATAATCCGTATGACTTTCTTTTCCTCATTAGAGAGCTCACCAAAGCTGCTAATAATTGGCTGGTGACTTGTGTAGCATCTAATTTTTTCTCAGTTCCCTTTGTACTGCAAGCTCTGAGAGGGTAAGAATAGTATTCTCCTGTTCATTGTTATAACTCCAGGGTTCAACACAGAAATTAACAGAAGGACATTCTCAAAAAGGTTCACTGAATGACTGTAACAGTTTGATTCCAGGTGATGAAAGGACAATTAATAGTTACTGTATCTTTCTAGATATTTAAGATAGAATTATCCCCAGTTCCTTCCTAGTTGATTGCTGTTTTGATTTAAAAAGTACTATGGTACAATTCTACTTGCATGATGAATTAATGAATATAGTGATCTTACAAGGTGAATGTCCAGGTTCCAATAAAGAGGCGAGTCCTCTGGGTATTCAGTAAAGGAATTTGTTGAGCATGAAGACTATGAAGTATTTTCTTCTTCCTGAGAAAGAAATATGAAACATTCAGAGAGCAATGGCTCTCTTAGGAGTTAAACAGGAAACACAAAATATGAAGGGCGGCCAACACTATACTTTCACAAGTTGATAAGGGGGAACTTGTCATTTAAATCAAGTATATTCTAAATAATACTCCTATCAGAGTTCATTGCTCTTCAATTCAGAATTCCATTTTAGAATTCTTACTTCCTACTCTGCATAGTTTTAGAATCTGTAGGTTGATGCTAATATTTCAGGCCATAATTTATTCAGGGAAAAAAGGAAGGTATCTGAAGAAAATGACAATATATAAGAGCAATCAATTTCTAGCAGAAGAGGTAAACATCTGCTTGTTCTCAAAGATGCTCCTGGATTTTAACAAGCTTCGAAGTATGGCTTGTAAACAAGACAAAGGAGCTATTACATCTGGCTTTAGCTTCCACTTCACTGCCTGGAAAGATTGGTGGATTTTGAGTTTGACCTATGACTTATGTCACTTACAGAAAGGTTTCAATAGGTTGATAGCCATGCTGAGTTTGCGTAAGTCATCCAGAAAACTTTTGGTTTTATAAATGGATATACTCATATTAATCACATACAGCCTTTTTCCTTTTACTGTAGTTGAGTACGCATAGCATTAAATAGATAATATTTGAAAGCTTTTTTTGTGTGTTATAGAAAACCTTATAATAGGATTGTACTTATACTAAATACTTTCATACACAAACAAGCAATAAGTAACATATTAGGTGAAAACACATATGTGTGTTTGCTAACCACTACATTAGTTATCCAAATATTATTAGATTGTAATTTCATCTTAAATGTTTAATCACCAAAACATTTAATCACTTTGGTTTTGAAAGTTCCTTTTTAATTATAACCATATGCTTCATCTTTCTAAGCAAAACACATTAATAAAAGTTCTCCCTTGATTACTTGACATAGACCCATGAGGAGCTTCAGTATATTCTACAGCAACTGACAATGTTCACAGGAATCACTGAGCTGCCAAATGAAAGGGTCCAGAATTTGCCACAACGGCATAAAAATTATTTTGAGCTGAAGACACCTGATTATCAACAAATGCAAGATGATACTTTCTCTGAAGTTCCCTTATCTACCTAAAAACAGCATTTCCCCAAAAAAGAACTCAGTTGTCCTAAATTCCCACCCCTCCCAGGGAAGACTGCCTCATCACAGGAGAGGAGAGAAGAAGGCATCACACCCAGAGAGATATGGACACAAATGTCATAGCTCCCATCTATTCTCCTAAGGATTCATTTCTCTTTCCTAAATTTCACTTACTCTCCTTTAAGTGGACTTTTTCCCCCTTTTCTTTCTCTTAAGATGTTATATATGCTCTCAAATCTCACTGCTCCTTTGGGTAGTCAGTTCTTTCTGTGATGTCCCTGGGCATGTAAAATTAAAAATTAATATATGTGCATGTCTCTTCTCCTGTTAATTTGTCTGTTATCAGTTTAATTCACAGAACCCCAGAAACTAAACCTAGGAGGAGCAAGGAAAAGTTTTTCCTCCACTACACCAGCATTATTGGCCATTCTCTACATGGTCCAAACTGCTTTACTTTTCCTTTAAGACCTTATTCTGCTGATTCCTTAAATATTTCTTTTCTTTTTCCCTTCCTTTCCTCCTTCCTTCCTTCTATTTCTCCCTCCCTCCTTTCCTTTCTGCCTTCCTTTTTTCTATTCCTCAGCTCTCTCACTGTCACTGCTCTATCTCTGTCTCTGTCTCTCTCTCTATTTCTCTCACATTAAGGTTTTTTAGATGTTTTTGTTTGTTTGCTTTTTTCAGCTTGCGGGATCTCAGTTCCCAGACCAGGGATTGAACCCTGGCCAACGGCAGTGAAAGCACCAAATCCTAACCACTAGACCACCAGGGAACACCCAAGGTTCTGTTCTGTCTGCTACAGTCAATTTTCACTTCTTGTCATTAACAGTATAATTGCCTACATTTTAATCTTCCCTGGGCTGAGAAAACAAATGGCCGTATGTTTTAGAATTATTTCTAGAAAAAGGCTAAAAAGGTTTTACCTGAAGAGTCTTAATAAATTCTTCTATAAGTAAAGTGCATAGCTTTTAGTGTAGAGTCCTCATAGCTCTTCAGAAGATATTTTTCTTTCCTTCTGGATTTGATATCTGTTTCAGGTAATTTATGTGGCTGCAAATGTTTTCTAGATAAGTGAGGCAATGTAAATAAAACATATATGTGCATTTTCTAGATAATTTTTATGTAATTATAAATATATACACATACATATAATATATATATGTATGCATGCATGTGTATATGTATGAGTTTGTAGTGAATTGCACACTTAAATAAATTAGTTCACCAGTTTCTTTTGGTACTGCTATTTTGAATCTAATTACATGTCTGAGTCTAGTTCTTTAATAATAGTTCGTATTTCATGATAGCTCTGTTTTAGAGTGACATGAAACCTTTTGTATCAGTTTAATAATCATAAAATTGACTATCAATGAAACAAACACTAACATATTCAATTTCACCCTAAAACTAAATTATTTTATTGACAATATGTAGCTCGATTTATATAAAGTACTTTTCAATTAGAAAAGATTTTTGTTATTTACTAGGTTCTAGGCATGGTGCTAACTAGTAGCTGTAGGGAGACAAGATTAATTGGTAAGGTTCCTGAAATTCAGGTGTTTATTGGGGGTTAAGAGTGAGGAAAGCTATACAGAGGAAGTAACTTTTAAGCATCAGTGATAGATCAGATAGGAAAACTGCATTGTTAACCACTCATTCAAACAAGGATGAGTAGCAATGGAAACAGTGTGTACCAAGGACTCAGGTAAGATACACATGGAACATTTTTGGAATTGTGAATAATTCTCTAAAATTCACAATTGTCTCTCCCTGTGTCTCTGTCTCTGTCTCTGTCTCTCTCTTTTTTTTTTTTTTTTTTTTTGGTGAGTAAATGTATGGAGGCAGATTGTCTTTGCTTATTTGTGTATTTGGTTATATTTTTGGGAATAACTATTATTATTACTGTTATTGTTATTATTATGTGTCTATATAAGAGTGTTAGTCATGTAAAGGACATTCATGAATAAAAATGACCTTAATTATGTGACAACATGAAGCAGAGGAGTATCCATGGAGTTTATGCAGCTAATTCTCCACTCAAAATATTTCCACATGTGAAAAAGTTTGGTTTTTGTTTTATTCCTGGTTTATAAATTTAGTGTATTTATTTGTTAGCCCTCTACTTTTTTTTTTTTTTAACTATAGCTTTTACTGCAAAGAAGTTATCATCTGGTATATAGTTTGAGTATTTAGTTTAAAAAAATCACACCACGTGCATCCCAGATACTGCTACTCAAATCCTGCCTTTATAGCTAACTAGCTGTGAGACACCAGGCAATTCCTTCAGATTTGCTGGGTTTCAGTGTCCTCATTTGTATAGAGGGCTTGATCTTCCTATCACTGCCTGAGTCAAAGTGATTATTACCTCTGTTTCTTTGCAGTCCAAATTGACGTTCAAGTAAACATTTTCTCATCTACCAGTCCCTGTACTTTAAAACAGTGGAATTTAGAAAGACATGTGAGAGCTTTGCGTATTTTCCTTTATGTCTGTTTTAGCATCTTCTTTGAGTGTGAATAAAAATACGAGCTCATGTTGAGACAGCTTGTTATATTTGTTTGTATAGTGATTTCCATTAAAACATTCTTGAAAAGTAGAAAAGAATTATCATTTATTGCAAACACTGAATTTACCATGCATCTTATCCAGCTTTTAATTAAGCAAGGTAGATAGTTTTGTTTTCACCTTGCAAATGAGAAAAATGGTTTCCAAGAGTCAGTACGTTTATGTCATGTGTATTTTAACACAATAAAAAGATATCTTTTAAAAGAATTGTTAGATGTCTAAGAAGTCAAACTATTTGAATATACATATGACTTCAATACAGATCTGCACAAGGGCAAGTCTATATGTTAGCATAATATTTCTCTATTAAGAAACAGGGGTCAATCACATATCCTTTAAACTCTTGACTGTATCAGATTTTGGGGAGCACTTCCATTCCATCTATCTCTTTTGCTTCTAAGTTCTCTATTTTTCATCATTTATTACTCCTTTCGTCTTACAGGAACCTTTTTTCAGCCTTGTACTAACTAACAGAAAAGGCAAAAGTATTATTGATCCTAAACCACTGAAATCATTAAAACATAGTTACACATGAATTAGCAGAGTGGTTAAGTGCACACACTATGGAGCTGGCATTTTTGCATTTGAATCCAGATTCCAAGCCTTTATTATTAGGTTTGTAATCTTTGCAAGTTAGGTGGACTTTCTATGCCTTAATTTCCTTGCTGGTAGAGTCGGAATAATGAAAATAGTATCTAAATTGAAGGATTAATTGTTAGATGAAATGAGCTAATTTTATGAGGAGAAAGTATTAAATACAGAAGATTAAGTAGTAGTCCTAAGCATTCTCTTTACACCAAGGGAAGCCTATACTTTTGGAGTTTTTAAGCTACACTATTTAATTTGAGTTTCTTGTACTCATTTTAAAAACAATTCATGTGTTTGGGAGATTTATGTGATTGCAAAATTCTGACCCCCAACTTTCTTTACCTCATACTTCTGTTATCCCAGAGCATTACTTCAGACTCTGATGTCAACATCTTTGATTCCAAATTGTAATCAAACCTATACCTGCATTGAATCACTTTATAACATGGGTCTGAAGTTCTTGATGCCTGGGCTGCGCTCCAGTATCTTAGTAACCCAGCCTTGATTGCTCTGAAGAAAATGCCTGAGCCATCTCCGCTATCCCAGACAGCTTTATCATATTGGCTACATTATAACTAGAGAGGGGAACTCTGAAAAACTGGGGCCTGCAAGCTTACATTTGGGTGAGAAGTAGATGGTAAGGTCCAGGATATAGGTTACTTCTCAGTAGAGACAGCCTGATCCTTTGTTCAAAATGTGGGGGGATGGAGGGGCAACCTGCTGTGTTCATGGAAAATTCATCCGCAAGATGGTGCACACTGCTTATCTTTGTTTATAGATTTTCCATCTTGAACAAAAATGTTAGATGTCGTATTTTCACATAATGGATAGAATAATAGTTTTTGTTTTTATGGATAGATTATATGTCCTGAGTTATAATCTGTCATATTTTGTATTTCAAGCTCTATTATGCTTGGACATGTACTGGATGTGTGTGTAGGCATGTTTTTATAACGTAAGACTTGATTCATATTACGCTTGTCTTTACTAAATAATGTAGACCTAGAAAATTTTGGAAGCTGGTGGGAAAAATAGACACTGCAAGAAGGGATGACTGCTATTTTTTGTGAGTGTTTTGCTGAAAACAGAACAATAAAAATATATTGACTATTTTGAAACACCAGTTCCGTGTAAAGGAAAATGCATGTATTTGTATATTCTTATCTTTTTAATTGTATAGGTCTTTATAAATGCAAAGTGGGTGCCTTTGGCTTCCTTTGTAATTCTCTCACAAGCCTTGTTTAAGTGCTCTAAACAGTTATAACGAGTTATAACGAGCAATAGCTACAGCTGAAAATAGGGAAGAAATATAGGTGTTATAGAATTACAAAAGAAGATATAGCAGGAACAGCAGCCACAGAAGTGAATCCAGTTGCTAATGCATTTAAGATCTGCTTGAGCCTGATCTGAAATACTCCACTCCCACTAGATGGAGTGTTGCTGGGCATGCCCCACATTACACCTTGGGCATCAGGTTACCTGGGTAGGGAGGTCAGGTCACATGATAATTTAATAGACCATAGAAAGCTTTCCACCTTTCCTAAGACCATGTAAGTCAGAAACTGCTTCTCTATAGTATAGTTATATAGGGAGGGTGGAATAGCATTGCTCCACATCCTGAAGCCCTGTGTTACGATCACCACATAGGGGCCCACCAAAGGCTCCAGACAGCATTCCTATTCAATATATAGACTTCAAAAATTATCATCATCTCCAGAGTCCATATGGCCCCTGTATCATAATAGCTTGTCCAGAAGCCAAGAACCATTAATAAGACCTTTCTTGCTTGTAGTCCCACTTAGAAGTGGCAGCTTTTTGGGTTTCTTGGTAAATGGGCTGTAATAGCATGCCCAATAAGGGTGTATAGTCCTCCAAATTCAAAGAGGTTCACTAAGTATTGTGCTACCCTTCACCTTAGAAGAGATATATTTATAATATAATAAACATATAATTATATATATGTGTGCGTATATATATATTTAGAAACTTTATGGATGTGAAAGGCTATTGAATTTCTCTATATTTATTTCCTACTTTTAAGTACACATCTTATAAAGGTATTTAGGCTTGTTATTACTTCTGGCTCACCCACTACAATCTACATGACATCATCAATATGACGAATACACATGACATATGGAATAGAGAAGGGATCAATGCCCCCATGGCTTATTTTATGGTATAACTGGTACAGCTCTGGGTAAGAGAATGAAGCTATGGTATTGGATCTGCTAGCTCTATGCAAACTGTCTCTGGTGTCCCTACTCACAGGCAGAGAAAAAAAGCATTCACCAGATCAATACTTGAATATCAGGTGCTAGGATGTGTTGATTGCTCCAGAAAAGAAATGACATCTGGAGCAGCAGCTGAAATTGAAGTCATCACCCAATTAAGTTTAAAATAACTCACTCACTTCCTCCAAGATCCATTTGTCTTTGGCACGAGAAAAGAAGCAAGTGGAATTGGAATGTGATTGGAATCACCAACCCTGCATAATTCAAGTTACTGATGGTGAAATTAATCTCCTAATCTTTCTAGGAAGGCAGCATTGCTTTTGGTTTGCTATTTTGGTACAGACAAATCTAAGGGCTTCCATACGTCCTTTTCTACCATAGTAACCCTTACTCCACAGGTCAGGTAACCAAAGAGGGGTTTCTGCTAATTGCTAGGTATATGTGTTCCAACTGTTCACACTGGAATTGAAAAATTAACTATGGCGTGGGTTTGGGGTCCTACTATACCCAGTATGCAATCGTCCTGAGGCAACTCCATTACTCACGCAACTCCTGTAACACCCTTCACTGGCTGGTGTACCACCCTACACTGGCTGGTGTACCACAGTGGCACATTTTTCATTTGAAATAGGACTTAACGTTCAGCAGACTATGGACTTTCAAGTAAAAGTGTAATAGACTGACCAACCATGTCCGTTCTGGGGATACCATGAAAAATTAGCCAGAATCAAAGAGCTTTTTAAGTTTCTGCTGCCCATTACATTAATCATTACACAATTTACCATCATTCTTCTTCCTTGCACATCTTATATGCAGCTACCACCTTTTGGTTCAAGAGGGCAATGCAAGCTCTAGTCGCGGCTTCCACATTTCGGCAAACTGGAATTAAAGTCACAAAGAAGGACACACCCCTGCTGTATTAGTGTTCTAGGGCTTTCATAACAAAGTACCACAGACTGGGTGGCTTAAACAACAGAAATTTATTTTCTCACAGTTGTAGAGGTTAAAAGTCCAAGATCAAAGTGTTGGCAGGGTTGATTTCATTCTAAGGTCTCTCTTCTTGGCCTGTAGATGGCTATCTTTTTTCCTTTGCCTTCAGATGCTTTTTTTGTGTTCTAATCCCTTCTTATAAGGACACTAGTCATATTTATTTAGGGCCTAGCCTAAAGACCTCATTTTATCTTAATTACCTCTTTAAAGACCTATTTTCAAATACGGTTACATTTTGAGATACTAGGGCTAAGGACTTCAAAATACAAATTTTGGGGGGATGCAATTTAGCCCATAATAACTTCACTTTAAGTACATTTCTCTATAGCACGTACTAGTGATACTTGAATTCTATTGACTAAAACAGTCATATGACTGTACATGTGAGGGCATATGACTAAACGTTCATATGTAAACAGTTGTTAGGGCATAAATAGGAATCTTGGTCACAATGTGAAAAAAATCACAGCTGAAACAGAACTAAAAACATGATCACCAATCCATGAAGAGTTTATACCTTACATGCCTATGAGAATTATTTCATTGCAGGACAAAAAAAAAAAAGGACTAATTACTTGGAAAAAGGAGGTTTCTTGGAAGGAAATTAAGTGAGGTTAGCCCAACAATAAAGGACAAACTGAAGATCCTGGCATCAGAGAGATATGATATTGGAACAGGATCAGAAATCTAGAACGACGTAACTAATGAGAGCATCTTCAAAGTGCGCCAAGTGCAATGGATCTGATCTCTCAGTTTCCAATCTAATTTTATCCATAAAAGCTCAAATTTCTAAATTAAAGATTGTGTGGCCTATGACACATCTATATCTAAGTGAAGAGATGGCTAGAGTCTTTGAGAGAAGCAACACAACCGAATGCAATAGTGAGTTAGGGCAGGGAAGGTGGATACATAGAAGAAAGTCAATGGGCTGAAGAAGCTTTTACCAGAGAGAGATGAAATGAGTGCTGGACAGAAGAAAACAAGCAAACAAACAAACAAACACTACCCAAAGCTAGAGTTTCCAAAATACACATTTCTTGAAAACATGAAGATAAATCTAAATACTAAATCCAAATGCATAAAAAGACCATAAGGATTAAAACTGAGATTTGACAGGAAAAGGAGCTTAAACTCTGTGCCTGAGAATAATGAATGAGAATTAACTGCAATAAATGATAATTACATTAAATGCAATTAGAATTAAACTATTTCATTTACATGAAAAAATGCAAACATAGTGTGTTAATCAAATATCTAAAATTAAAACCATCTTATAAAATAATGTATATAACAGTGTAGTCTTGAGGCAAAGAGGGTATTCCAAAGAGAGACACTAACCTCATAAAAGAAAAATAAGTGGATTTGACAGCATAAAAATTGCAAAAGCCTATGTAGTCAACAAACCATGTACTCTGATGTCATTGAAATCTTTTGCAACAACTCTGTATATTTTAAGGGGAGAATTAAAAAATAACAGAAATGAGTCATATGAAATTGGAATCAGCCTATATTTTTTACCCTATATAAAATTCTAAAATTCATATTTCTGAAGATCTTCAGTATAGATCTTCAACTTGTATTTGGTACCAATGCCAAATCAAGTAATGTATAATGGTCTTCAAGGGCTGGGTCAAAGGAGGATTTGCTGTTAGCATTGAGCATTAGGGATAATTCCAAGTAAGCCATGCTGCTTCCTGGGTATCACCCTTTTAATAACAGTTTTTCCTCTTTAGTTGGTCTTAAGCAGTAGAAACAGAGATTAACCAGACTGTACAATGGATGTTATCTTCAGTAAAGTGAATTAATTACAAGCTAATGCTGAATCTGAAATATTTTCTAGATAACATTTTCTTTTAAAGTAGAGACTCTTTAGAATAAAATTGATTTTTCAGTGTGCCATTGTTATCTTTGATCCCAGCACAAATAATTTTAAAACATGAGTTGTGCTGTCCCTGAGTAATTCTGGTGGCATATGGTACTTGATGTTTGCCTGATAGTTACATTGTGCTTTTTGAAATTTTTAGTTAAAAATTTAAAATTAAAATGTCTGCTGTAGCCACACACACACACACACATATATATGTAAATATGTATGAACACACATGGTGATATATATATATACACATATACCTGTATACATATAAACACACCAGGAGTATGCATGCTAATATGTAGGTATATATATACATATGCAGTACATATACATATACACATGTGTGTACACATAGGTATATGTGTATAAATGTATACATTATATAATATATAAATACATAATTATATATTTTAGTGTTTAAATAAATATAATTTATGATAGAAAGATTGTTTTATTTATTTTTCAAAATATCTTTTGCCCATTTGTTTCTGTAAGAAATATTTTCCCAGCCCTAAATGCTTAAATCTCTCTTGATTCAGAATCTGTTTGAAAGAGACTATTGTGTGCTTCTGATTCACAAGCCTGCACCACAACTGATCTTCCACAATGGTTTTGTGACAGTCTCCTTCTGAAGCAGGCAAAGAATAAATGACATAATGTAACCCTATTTATTTATAAGGATTGTATTTTCATTGATTGACATCTGAACCCAGAGGAAATATAGTTTTATTTTCCACCAACAAAATGAATCAAGTTTAACAGTCACCTGAATTCTCCCAAGTCAAGTACCCTTTTTATCATTCTAAAAACAGAATGGTTACACTAGCCTAAACACAAAGCCTGAAGCTTAGTTCCTTACTCCAATTTATCATGATTTGTATGTAATTGAGAGGAAGCCAATTAATGTACCTTATATTTTTGCTATTAGTTAGTAGTCTGGAAACCTCTGTCAGAACTAGAACCTTTCTTAGATTTTTTGGAACTTTTCTTTTTAGTTTTCTGGAAATGATGGTACAGATTTTTTCTTTGAAGATAACTGGAATTCTTAGCTATGGAACTATGCTATGGAAATAATACTATGGAAATAATGCTATGGAAATAATAACATTTTCCCCACTATTGTTTGAAGCCTTAGAACAGAGAAAGGAAGAATAATTGGTTGTTATGTCTATTCTATGACAGGTTTTGAACACTATTTTGAAGTGTTTACTCTTTTATTCCTTGATGTTCCTTATGTGAAGTTAAAAATAAATAACCCAAATTAATCACATAGAGGAAAAACACTCACTGCCTTGAGGGAACTGAAAGATTTAATTATGGTCAAACTAAGTAATGTTCAGAATCTTCTATGTTTAAAGGAAGGGATTGTGCTCAGACAGTCTTGTTTAGAAGATTTATATAAGTCATTAGCCATCCACAGCCAAGTGGCCAAAGCTTTAATTGGTCTTTATTACAGCTGGACCATAAAAGGAAAAAAATTCCAACTAAAGACTTTGGATGTTAAAAGTATTTGAGCATTTCAGCTGCCACCTGAAATTTGCCAAAATCCATATACACATTCAGCATGTCTCTAATGCAAATATCTCAGTAAAATGTTTTACTTCCAACAATATTAAGGAAGACAACGGAGGAGTAACAAAAAATGAAAGAATATCACTAAAAGATTGCAGGAAAAAGACCTATCTTAACCTTTTTTTTTTGGTCATAAACGTCAATATAGGAGGCAGAAATTATGTAGCATGTGTGTTAACACACAGTGCACTCGGGATTTCCTCCTCTTTAGACAAAGTGATTCACTTACTCTGGTTGATTCCTCAAAAGATTTTCTGCTTTTGTCAGGGTGAAGGAGAGAATTCCTAACCAGACAGCAGCTTTGTTTATAGCATGTTCAGCAATGCCTAATAAAGTTTCAGGACTGAAAAAAAATTTAGATCACCTATTTCAAGCTACAAAAGAAGTGTATTTAATTGCTCTACATGTTTGCTACTCGAAGTGTGAGCAGCTGACCAGAAGCATGGGTGTCACCTAGAAGCTTGTTAGGAATGTAAAATCACACCCCTACTTTTCCAAAATCTTCATTTAAACAAAATTCGCAGGTGATGCATGTGCATATTAGTTTGAGAAACCCTGCCTAACAATATTTCTTCCAAATGTTTATCGAGATCTAATATCTTCAGTTACTAGGTAATCAATACCTTCGCTACCCTACTTCATTACTGGATAACTCCAGTGATTATAAGGATTTTCCTTATATTAAGGCAAAAATCTGCTTCTTTATTATTTACATTGGATTAGCCTAAATTCTTCTAGGGCCAATCAAAATAAGGTTTTGTTGGGGGTTTTTTTTTCACTCTTTCAGGACAGCTTTTTAGATAATTAAACATATCACTTGTTCTGTTTTCTTAATCTTCAATTCCTTTAGTCAGGCCTCACATTACAGAGTAGTTATTTCCCCAGCTATGTTGGGTGCTCTATATGAACTCCATCTTGATTTGAAACTGAGGAGTGATCTCTCATTCTGAGACGCAGTCCTCCAGTGATCAGTGCAGAGTTAAGCAAAAGTGTTGCATCCTACATTCTGCACATTCTTCCTCTGTGAATGCAGCCTAAAGATTGTGCTGCCTTTACTTGGGAAACTGGGGACATTTCATTAACTATAGACTCATTACATTAACGTGAGAGTCTGTAGCAGTGCTGGGCATGTCTCCATGTGCTACCGTTTTTTATCTGATATATGTCAGATTAATTCTTTGGACCCCAACAGGAAGCTCTAAAAAAGGCAAACATACATTGCTACACACAATTGTCTGCATTCTTATCTGAAGCAATTTTCCTATAAATTTACCATGTTAGACTGAGTACATCATCTCAATTTTGAATCATGATTTTTCCAAATTACGAGTTTGCTATTTCTTTGATTGAAATCCTTTTAAAAATGGGCGAGGGCTTCCCTGGTGGCGCAGTGGTTGAGAGTCCGCCTGCCGATGCAGGGGACGCGGGTTTGTGCCCCGGTCCGGGAGGATCCCGCGTGCCGCGGAGCGGCTGGGCCCGTGAGCCATGGCCGCTGAGCCTGCGCGTCCGGAGCCTGTGCTCCGCAACGGGAGAGGCCACAACAGTGAGAGGCCCGCGTACCGCAAGAAAAAAAAAAAAAAAAGGGTGAAATTTTCTGCTATTATCATGCACATCTAACGTGTTAAGATTGTGATTTACTTTCTTATGCCACTGTCTATGTCTCTATATCTATCTATCATCATCTATGTTTTTTTCCTGGCCAGAATAAATATGCTTTTATTGAAAAAAATATAATTTTCACTCACAATCAATTAATTTTATTTGAGGAATAAAATCACTATAATGGCATAATGGCCTAAAGAACACTACATGAACTGATTCCATTACCTTTTTTTTAATATGATTTTTTAAAATTAATTAATTATTTTTGGTTGCATTGGGTCTTCGTTGCTGTGCGCACGCTTTCTCTAGTTGTGGCGAGCAGGGGCTACTCTTCGTTGCGGTGCGCGGGCTTCTCATTGTGGTGACTTCTCTTGTGGAGCACCAGCTCTAGGTGTGCGGGCTTCAGTAGTCATGGCTCATGGGCTCTAGAGCGCAGGCTCAGTAGTTGTGGCGCACCGGCTTAGTTGCTCTGCGACATGTGGGATCTTCCCCGACTAGGGCTCGAACCCGTGTCCCCTGCATTGGCACGCAGGTTCTTAACCACTGCGCCACCAGGGAAGCCCTCCATTACCTTTTAGTTTTCTCTCTTCTTACTCTTTCTCTCACATCCTCCTTCATTCCCTTACTCAAAATCTTAAAATCATTTCTACCCTAAACATTCTGATACTTCCTATTTTCTTATGCATTTCTTTTTCACAGCTCCTAACATCACCTAAATACTAAATTTTGCATACTTATTTCATTTATTGTATTCTCCACCACCACCACCACACACATACCCTCACATGCTTGCTTGTGTGTTTTGTTCACAATTTTATCCCCAGAAACTACACTGATGCATGGAACTCGTAAGTACTCAAAACTGTATGTTGGATGAATAAACACATAACTCTTTTTCTCCTTTAACCCCATCTGAGCTTCAGTTTGTTCATTTACAGATCAAGGAAAAACAACATTTACTTTACAGGGTGTGTGAGAATTTAAAGCAACAATAGAATTCCTAGCCCATAGTAGACTCTGCAGTTAATCTTACATTTTAGAAGTTAACTTTCCAACTTCCAGTATAGCAAAATTGTGTATATTGATAGATAAATCTGTAATCTCTTTTTTCCTGTTTCTTTTTAATTGCACCACTGCCAATAGTTATAGAAGTTCTTAGAATTATTCTAACTTATATAAATAATTTCTGTTCAATTTCTCCCTTCTGCTTATTTTTGCTGGAAGTCATCTTTTTCCTGTTCCTCCTGGTTCAAAATTAATGATAGGGAGGCGATGAGAAGCAATGCCCAGCTCTGTCCTGGAGGAGTAATGGACCTCGGAAGAGTATGCAGACATGAGTGCAACAGCTTTGATAGCACTTCTGCTCATTAGCTTTCTCTGTATACTTAGTGATTTCCTCTGTCATGACTTTGCCTGTCATGTACTAGGAAAAAAAAAAAAAGCTGCTGTCTCTCTATATGAACCTAGACCTAGGAAATACAGCTAGGAAAAAAAAAAAGCAAACTTTTCTGGGGTATCTTGTATCCAAATTGGATCTTCTATGTATCATTTGGAGTAGATTTTCTCTCCCTTAACCCTATCTGAACTTCAGTTTGTTCACTTATGGACTGAGGAAAAACAACATTTACTTTACTGGGTGGTTGTGAGAATTCAAAGCAACAATAGAGTTCCTAGCCCCTGGTAGACACCATAATGTAGTGATGAGAATAGTACATATGTTTGTTCATGTTTCTTTTGCATGGAATGGGCTTCTGTCCTAATCTTCTTGTTAAACATCTGTTTTCTTTTCAAATGTTAACTCTTCTTTGAAAAATTTCCTGAATATCCCTTTTCTGGTAGAAATAATTATCTCTGACCCTTATTCCCGGATCATATATGCTTCAGAAAACATACTATAAACAGTTCATATTATTTTGTAAGTAATTGTGCATTCGTATCTTTTTCAAAACACTAAGCAAACTCAATTAGATTATATTGATGGGAACTCCTTGAGAAAGGATATGGGTCTTACTTTTCATTCTTACTACCTGTTATAATGTCTTATATTATCTTAATGACTTTCCAATTGTTTTGTCCTACTTTGATTCATAGAGATAAAATCACATACATACAGAGAGAATATTGGCAAGAGTGGAGATTCTGAGTCAAGGATCAACCTTTCCTCACTAGTTACATGACCTTCAACGAGTCGTTAAGCCTAGCTGGACTTTATATGTCTCATCTATAAAAGAAGGTACTAGAATCCACTAATTTTCAGTCATTTTTTAAAATACGGACTTTTTTCTTCATCAAAGGAAATCTTACTTGGACCTTACTTGGAACTCTAACACATAAAATGATAAAAGCTAAGCTACTCCAATTGAAGAGGGAGATTGAGGAGGGAAATAAGAACTTCCTGGAAGATGAGAAGGAATGTACTCTAAGTTAATATATTTGATTATTTCAAGTAAATATTATGAGAGGCAAGAGCTCCAATATGTGTTCTAGACTCAGGATTAAGCTTTACATTTCTACCAAGAATGTCTTTCACTGGTATATCATCTTACATTTTGGATATCCTCATTATATATACCTACCGTATAGCACAGACAACTATATTCAATATCTTGTAATAACCTATAATGGAAAATAATCTGAAAAAGTGATTCACCACTTTGCTGTGCACCTGAAACTAACACAACACTGTAAATCAACTATACTGCAATTAAAAAAAATTTTTTTAGGAACTATTTTCCATAGCAGCTACACCATTTTACAATCCCACCAATAGTGCACAAGGGTTCCAATTTCCTCACATTCTTGCCAACATGTGTTATTTTTTGTGTGTTTTGTTTGTTTGTTTGTTTTTCGTAATGGTCATCCTAATAGGTGTGAGGTGAAAGTTGATTGTATTTTTTGTTTGTATTTCCCTTATTATTAGTGGTGTTGAACACTTTTCCACGTACCTGTTGGCCATTTGTATATCTTCTTTGGAGATATGTCTATTCAAGTCCTTTGTCCATTTAAAAAATCAAGTTGTATTTTTTTATATAGAGTTGTATGAGTTCCTCATATATTTTGGATTAACTCCTTATCATATATATGGTTTACAAATATTTTCCCATTCTATATGTTGCCTTTTTACTACGTTGATTGTTTCCTTTGATATGTAGAAATGCTTCAGCTTGATGTACTCCCACTTGCCTATTTTTGCTTTTATTGTCTATGCTCTTGGTTTCATAACCAATAAATTATTACCAAGATCAATGTCTTTTCTCATCTTTTCTGCTAGGAATTTATAATTTCAAGTCTTACATTCAAATCTTTAATCCATTTTGAATTGATTTTTTTTGTATAGTGTTATATAAGCGTTTAATTTTATTCTTTTACATATGGATATACAGTTTTTCCAGCGCCATATTGGGATTTTGCTAGGGATTGCATTGAACCTGTAGATGTTTTGGGTAGAATGGCTATTTTAAGAATGTTAAGTTTTCCAATCCATGAACGTAAAATGTCTTCCTATCTGTTTGTCTTCCTTAATTCTTTTTTTTAAATTTTATTTATTTATTTATATTTGGCTGCGTTGGGTCTTTGTTGCTGTGCGTGGACTTTCTCTAGTTGCAGTGGGTGGAGGCTACTCTTCATTGCGGTGCGTAGGCTTCTCATTGCTGTGACTTCTCTTGTTGTGGCTCACAGCTCAGTAGTTGTGGCACACAGGCTCTAGAGCACAGGCTCAGTAGTTGTGGTGCACGGGCTTAGTTGCTCTGTTGCATGTGGGATCTTCCTGGACCAGGGATCGAACCCGTGTCCCCTGCATTGGCAGCCAGATTCTTAACCACTGCGCCACCAGGGAAGTCCTTCCTTAATTCTTGAAGCAATGTTTTATAGTTTTTAGTGTACAAGTCTTTTGTCTCCTTTAAGTTTATTCCTAAGTATTTCATTCTTTGTGTTTCTATTATAAAGGAGAAGGTTTTCTTAATTTCCTCTCAGATTGTTCTGATCTGTTCTGAATCTTATCAACTGACTTCTTCTATTAACTGCCACACTACTCATTCTGATGTTATTGAATAAAATCCTCTATAGTTTATTATATGAAAAACACCTTTAAAGACACTGAAATTTCATAATTGTGCACAAAAATTATAGCTCCCTTTCATTCATTATATAACCAAGTCAGAGGAGAAAAGAAACCAATATTACTTGTTTCACATAGTAGTGACATTTAAGGATGTCAGAGAAATCATATATATAGGTATATTTTAACGCCATACAATTTTTCAAATTAATGTTAATTACATAGTGATTTAAATTTGGCTAACAGTCAACTTTAAGTGTTTTGAATTTTCCTGAGCATATCTTTGCCAAAGTTTCTTATTGATGCTTCCTTGGAGATGCAAAGATAGCAATTTGTATTCCAAAAACAAAGAGAGCACTTAATTTAACCGGATCCATGAATATTAGAAGAAAATATAAGCAGTTCCTTAAAAAAATAATTTAAATGATATCTAGCTCATCTTTATCTTATTTCGCAAATAGCAGGGTTAATGAAATAGGAAAGTCATTTGAAAAATAGGTTCTTGTCATATTACCTATTTAAATTTATTAAAAACCTGAAAATAATTACTTAGATGCAATCCAAAAGCAGGCTTTAAAACTTTTGATACTTGTATACTTCATGATTTGTTTTCTTCTTTCTGGCCACTGATGGAAATCTGGTTTCTCTAGGAAATTATTATTTAGTTAAAATGGAAAAACAGTTGAGAAACATTTCAGAATGCTTTTCCACAGCTGAGACTTTAATTTATGGATTTATCTCTACCACAAATTCAAATAATGTCATGTTTAATTAAATCTTGTGTTTTAGGTGGAACCAGTCTGACCTCGGTGTCTCTCTACAGAACCTACCATATTCCTTACGTATGAAAATTGAGGTAATATATCTGAAATGCACAGGATTTTGGATAGCATTCAGTACATTTCAGTCCATTATGAGCCACCTTCTTTTCACACACCATGCACCCAAAGTGAAAATACTCAGACTTAAGTAGTTCTTTAATTCTTGTCGCCATGATGAAAATAATGTGGACTCCGTGTGTATGTGTGTGTGTGTGTGTGTTTGATTTTAATAATGATGGATGAAGCATGAACATATGAATGTATGTCTATGTCTCCTACTTTTTACTGCCCTGACAGAAACAGCCGGTCACCTGGTAAGACTTTGATGACAGGCTCTTATTTTTTAAAATTATGTCAAAATTTCTACTGTGGTTCTTGCATTTAGCAAGCAAGATCATTAAAATTTTATAAAAAATTAATGACTTTTATTTTCAAAATTTTATTTATTTACTTTTTTGCTTGGGCTCCCCTCTGTACTTAATTCTCAACCAAATGTCATTAGAGGGATGAGATTTCTGACATTCCTCTTTTCACAAGGGTGGCATCTCCTCTGCATTCTCTTAATGATAATTATTTAACTTTCATATATTGTTGACTTTCTAAAAGAAATGCTTCATAAATGATCTTCCAACTGTTCTGAAAGGGAACCATGATCTCTCTTGGGCAGGCAAGGACACTTCAGATCCACACGAATCACTCCAAGTTCTTCAATGTCTGAGATGGAAATGCAAGCAAAGTTTATTTATTTGCTTATGCCTGAACTCTTTCATCATAAGAGCGCTTTTCTTAAAATCTCTTGACATATAAAATATAAACACAAGACAAAAATATATGCATTCTATTTAGTCATCCAATTCTTTAGTAAAGCTTTAAAGTAACTTCCTGCTGTTAAAGAATGGGCATTGTTAGAGGATAATATAAAATTCATAACACTAACATTTTCTCTCCCTTATTCTTGTTCTACTGCTAAACAGCAGTTTGGTGCAAATTTAATCCTTTAGAGAAGTCTTCCTTGAGCATTGGGATGCTTTCTCTATTTCCAGGACCTGATCACTTCTAGTTTGCCCTTGAGAACCGAACTACTGTGGAGGTGCTACAAAAGTTTTATGTCCAAACTTTGAAGGACTCTGGGACAGACTATGGATTACAATGAATTTATCACAATGATATCATTGAAGTGAACATCTCTCCTCCATATTTCAGTTTTTCTTTGAAATTTAATCCTTGAAATCCTGAAATTTAATCCCTAATTTAAACCACGTTTAATTATCACCTTGTATCATCTTCACCCAGACTCTAATGCAGCTGTACACATAGTAGTTGCTTAGAAAATATTTTATTTGACTCTATTTGTAACTGCATTTTAGAGAAGGTTTTGGTAGCCTTTCTTGGATGAAAGACCTGTTAACATATAAGTCTCATGGATAATGTATCCACGTTACGTGTCTGTATGGCTTGGATAAATGCTGTCCTTCAGAGACTGCAAATCAGAATGGGAACACTCAAGCTTTGTAAGAAGACCTAGACTTGAATCATTGCTCGGTCATATATCAGTGGTAGATCTTTCAGAAGTCGCTTTCCTGAGCTTTTTTCCTCTCACCATTAAATGGAGATACTACTCATCTCAGAGAGTTACTGTAAAGATTACATAATGTAGAAATAACAGTTATGAATTACTTATGGAGCACATTTAAATCTCACAACTCTATGCAGCGAATATTGCTTTTATTCCCAGTTTATATTAAGAAAATTGAGAGAATATTTAAATTGCCCAAGATGGCACAGTGGTTACTGAGAGAACTAGGCTTTGAATCCAAGCAGTCTGGCTTTGGATTCTGTGCTCTTACACTCTATGCTATGAAAAATGCCTGGCACAGAATTCATGATTAAATGTTTGATGTTGTCTCTTCCATTGACTCCACTCTCATACCAGACAATAGATTAATTTTAGAATACATATAAAATTTCTTTTCACTGCATTTTAAAAATCCATGGTCGCTTCTTGCTGGTTGGATGTTGAAGGTGTTCAGCTTTCTGGCTACAGTGTAAATTGTCTTCTTTAGTATCTTCCACCTCTAGAAGCTCCCCCTCCCCGGGTGATGTTAAACTTTTTAGACTCCCTCCACCCTCTCGTTTGAATGCTTTAAGAAAGTATACCTTTAATTTAAATCTTTTTTTATTTTAAGAAAATTTTTTTCTCTTGGCTTTTATAACACATTTTTATCTCTATGACTGTTTATTTTCAGTCTTTCCTGCTGATCCCTCCTCTCTGCACTAGCTGTCTAAATGTTGGAATTCTCCCTCCTGGATTGTACTTGTACATCTTTTTTGTGTCTGTGTGTGTGGTACGCGGGCCTCTCACTGTTGTGGCCTCTCCCATTGCGGAGCACAGGCTCCGGACGCGCAGGCCCAGGGGCCATGGCTCACGGGCCCAGCTGCTCCGCGGCACGTGGGATCTTCCCGGACTGGGTCATGAACCCGCGTCCCCTGCATCGGCAGGCGGACTCTCAACCACTGCGCCACCAGGGAAGCCCGTGGACTTGTACATCTTTAAACATTTATTCACATTAGAGCAGGAAAGCCTACATTTATCCTGATAAAAGCACATGTCAATTAGAATTGGAACTACAAATATTAAAGGACACAGGGTAGGTTTAGGGACTGACTACTAACTCTATCTCCTTCTTGTGTCACAAGCCTTCTGTTTCATGGTATCTTTCATTCTCAATGTTGTCTATGCATTCACTTTCCTGTGGTGACTAGATCTAGCTACTATTCTATTTGGTTGTTTTTTAATATCACTTTCGTACTGCGCCACCACAAAGGGATCCATTCTTTTAGTTACCTAGTCAAATTTCCAAGATAGTAAATACTTTTCCACGACTTATGACACTCTGTATGACCTGGCAGCTATTTTCATCTCTAACCTCATTTTGAGTCATGTACTGCCACGTGCCCAGAACTATCCATCATGAACTGCTTCCTCTTAGACTCACCAAATCATAAGGTTTTGTAGCTGGGCAACAAACCACTGTAAGATAGAATTGATACATCTGAGATTGAGCATGAATAGGACCAGAGGATTCCCAGCAAACTATATGAGCAGGCAGCCCAGACCCCCATGGGACTCACTACTCTTTTACTAATACCCTTCATCAACCTATGCCTATAACTTATGGGGGATCCCATGTATGTACCTGGAGGAAGAAAAAGCCTGAGTTTATTTTACGAATAAATCATCTTTCTTCATATGCATGCTAGCTGAAAAAAATATATCCACAATTAGGATGGCCTTGAAAGACAGTGGTGAGGAAAAAGCTTCCCAATGAGCAGTGCATCTGTTTGTCTACCTTATGAGGAAAGAGAACTGGCCCAAGTTTACAGTATGCTCATGGAAAGGCAAATAGCTTGTCTGGCTGGTCAGGGAGCTAAGCAAAAAGACTTGAAGGTCATAGACAAGGAAGTATAGAAAATTATCATATGGATAGACATAGGGACACGAGCATAAAGTTTAAAGATCTTTGTATCATCTGGCAATGCCCATCAGAGAGCATGCCTCTACCATGAAAGAGGCACTAAATATCTCTGTAAACACAATCACCTGGCTGAGTGATTTCAGCCACACTATCAGTGGGCAGTCAGGTGACAGCACAATGGAAAAAGGAACCAATTGAACAGTGGTAGAGATTGGGCTGTGCACTGGCCTAACAGCATGGACCGCTATTACTGAAGCTGATTTAGCTACTGATGCTGTCAAATGTCTAACCTACTAGCCACAGAGCCAACGTTGAACCTCTATTACAGAACTTTTCCTTGATGTGACTGATCACTTGGTGCCAAGTTGATTACATAGGTCTTTATCAGCTCTGGAAGAGCCAGAGGTTTTCTTTCCTAGGAGTAGATACAATTGCTCATGAGTCTTTAGGGTTTTTAGATAGCACTAATATCTGAGGGTTTATTAGATATTTGATCCATTAGCATGAGATTCCAAATTATATTGCTTCAGATCAGGCAGGTATTTTGAAGCAAAGGAGATATGTGAGAGAACCCATGATGGTGAGATCCAGTGGTCATATGCCATCACACACTGCATCACCCCAAATCAGCTGACCTGACAGAAGACTGCAATAGCTTATTGAAGTCACAGCTGAACTACCAGCTCAGAGGTAGTACTTTACAAGAGTGGTATGACACTGCACACTATATTAAAGACCTTTGTATGTCATTGTTTCCCCAATAGAGAGAATATATTGATCCTGGAAGCAACAGGTGTAGGAAATAGTGTCCTACAGTCCATAATTCTCAAATGAGCCATTTGGGAACATTATGCTTCCCATCCCTGAAACCCCAATTCCCTACTGGGAGAACAATTTTTCTAGAGGTTATCATAAGTGTTACTTTAAATTATGAGTTACAGCTGTCACCTGAGCATTTTGTATCAAAAAACTAGCACACAAAAATAAGAAACATTTCATAGCAAGAGTAATCGATCTTGATAATCAGGAGGAAGCAGGACTGTAATTCACAGTAGAGGAAAACAGGAATACATGTGAAACCCAGCTGATTCACTTGGCTGCCTCTTGGTATGTCTACGTCCAGTTTTGATTATAAATAAAGAGGTGTAACCATTTCAGGTTGGGAAGGATGTGGCGGACAGGGATTTAAATCCCTTGGGGATAAGGAACTGAAAAGGTTGTGGCTGACTGTAAGAATGACCTAGAATAGAGAGTAGAGGAGGGAAAAGGTAAGTGTCCGTTGAAGCACTGAGAACAACTCTAGTCACAGGTATAATAGTACTTTCTGTAACTTTCCTGTTTTCCCTTAGGAAAAGAGGATCACTAGAATCCTGAAGAATCAGCTGTTCAATGTACAGAGAAAAATGGATCTCAATGGCACAAAGAGTAAACTGGCCATATCCCTCTTCAAGAAAGTAGTTGTTGTCCGAAAGTGGGGAGTGTGATGAGAAGACAGTAGCTAGGTGTCAGCTCCTCAGGATAATTCACTTCACTTGACGTTATGTACTTCTCAGGGCAACTTGCATACAGCAATTGAAAGAGACAGAGGCATAACGTCCCAGCCATTTTGGTCTGTCTCAGGACCTCCCTGGCAGGTAATATTCACTCCAGAGGTCTTTTCGTGGTTGCCCAAGGCTTGATTGATTATGCATCACAGTTCGACTTCCGTTTGATCCTGCTTCCATACTCTTTATGCAATAAACACCTAATGAGCATCTTACACCCAAACATCATTGTTAGCTTCTGGAGAACACAAATTACAACAGATTGCTATTTCTTTTAAAAAACTAGATGTCTAGCTTTCTGCTAAAAGAAATAGAAACATAAATGTCTCCCTATATGAGAGGTTGTAAAACTTGGGTCTACGGTTGGATCTTAGGGGGTCAGGAATTACCAAGATACTTCATGTAGATGGTATATGTATGGGTTTACGTGATAGAATGTGTATGTGTATTGCTACTTATTTTTTCCCCAAGGAGAAAATGCACATATATTCACAAGAGAGGATCCATAATTTTCATTCAATTGCCAAAGCAGTATGCAATGAAGAAGTCTGACTCAGTGGCATGTAGGCTAAAAGCATAGGTACTTTTTTCATGATCTTGAATATATAACCACTTCAAAATTAGCAAAGTAATACTTTAAACAGTTGAACTACTGTTCTATATATGTTCAAATCAATTAATAATATGCTTATTAATGGTAATGCAAATATGGAGTTGAGGATGAAATGGTCATTGGCTGAGGCAAAAGTAAGAATGAAAAATGAATAGGCCTCCTTCAGGAATGTCCATTCTAAATGTTTACTATATGGATATTACTCATATTATTTTTATCCATGGGAAAACTTAGTATTTTTTCATAGATCAAGAAAATGCTCTACTTTGTGGGGTGGCTATGAAGCATTTTGGAAGCATTTCTGGGTTATCAAATTAAAATCAAATATGCTTTCATATGTTTGAGAATACCAGCGGCTAATTTCTTTGTAATTTTATTTACAAGTTATGGAAAAAAATATGAAAATTGTATTCATTATATTATTGAAGCTATCCCAAAAATATCCCGGGGTCTTAGTCACCTCAATGCCCTGTGACCTCCTGGACTCAGTAATTAATCAGCTCTGACTGCTCCAGCAGTGACTGACTTTAAAGCAGGATCCCAACAAAAGATCACATGCACACAAATGCATTAATTGTTTTGTATTATTGCTTTTAAGATTTAAATAAGCTTATTCAAAATCTTTATTTGAAAGCAATTAAAACTAGGATATATATATATATTACATATATGGATATATAGTATATATATATATATATATATATATAGAGAGAGAGAGAGAGAGAGAGGGAGAGAGAGATACATATTGAATAGAATTTATATAAGGATAAGAGTATCTTTGTCCTGTCCACTATTTTCCTTAAGGAAATAATAGTCACTCTATACCAACATGAACTGAGCTTTAATCAACATGCAAAGAATGTAAACATGTTCAGAATTTATTTCAGTGATGCAGCACTGTAAAGGTATGTATTAAAAGAAGCAAACAAAGCACAATATTAAAGGTTGGAGAGAAATATCTTCTAATTATTCTGACCATTTTTTTAATTCTTTCACTTCTCTGAAATATTAATCCTGTAAATAAAAAAGAAGTGTGCTTCACTAAGATTTGAATATGGAAAGCCATGTTTGTGTTCAAGGAATTTCTAGATAACTAGTCACAAATATTGACATAATAAAATGCTTAAATATAACCTAGGCATAATTGACTCTGACTTAGGGAAATCCAGACCTCCAAAAATAAGAAAAAGTCTCTAGTGAGAGAGATCCTGGCAGGTGTTTATCTTCTACCTTTATCACAGAGAGTCAAGTGAAAACAATTCAGAAAGGTCAATGCTAGTAGTAATAAAATTATGAACTAATAGGAAGCTATTCTAGCTAGAGAAACAGTGAGTTGGAAAGGCTGATATGAGAGTCTCACAATGTGGGTGTGGACTGCCTCACATGATGTGTTACATATAGGCTTTCCATGGGGAATTTGGAATCTCTTTTCAGTAGTAAACTCTTCACTTCTCTGATAGATATTGCTAGTTTACTAATTGGTATATATGAATTGCCTCTGTGTGTACGGGGCTCTCACCTACCCAGGTTGTTGGTGATAATTAATGATTAATTAAAATTAAATCGAACAAGTGTAGAAAGTGTTTACTTTGGGGTCAAATATAACTATGTAAATTGTGTTTGAAGCTTTGTTCTAGAGATTTAGAGGTCTACAAATGTCAGTGTTAAAATTTTTGCTAATAAATGTTGTTAAAAATGTGAACTTTGTAGGTCAATATGACTCATAGTCTCCTAAGTGAAAAGTTTCTTTCTCAGTTTTCAGTTTTCTTCATTTTTCGCAGATCACACATCATGGAACTAAGGGATTTTAAAAGCAGGTTGATTAAACTCTTCAATTCTCCAATGAGAAAGAAATATCTAGGGAGGTGGAATGAGATGTGTAACATTCTCAGAGAGCATTAGGTCTTGGGGTTGTTGGATTTTGCCTTCTCTGACATTTAGACTTCGGACTCTAGTAATTAAGTCTTGCCTGAAATGTACATATTCAGACTTTTTAATAATACCGGTTTTGACCATCATTAAATTTCAAGTGTAGTGTTTGGCCAGAGGCTATGTGTCCAATTTTCAGGGATTGACACAAGTTTTAAGCATTCCATGGAGTAGCAGGGGTTTGGGGTTCAATCTAAATGAACTCTATGGTCAGAATCAAGAGTGAGAACCTCTAATTCAGTAATTATCTGAAATGTCACGTCTTCTTTTGATACGTACTTATTCTGAATTGATATATGTGAAGATCACATTTTTTTTTAAGACACAGAGATTTTGAGCCTCTTTGCATTGATTTTCTACCTTTATATTGTTTACCATCAGTTCACTAGTTTGCATTTATTGTCTTTTGTGTGTACCAGATTTCTAATGATTACTGGTGATTACCTAAACTTGGAGAAGAGAAAAGATGGAAAGTATGTTCTCTGGATGTCGATATAGTTGTATCACTAAATACGTTTGGCAGAATTCCCCGAGATGGAGACGTTTACAAGCAACAGTGTACAAAGACTTTGGCATATTGTTTGGGTGTGCATAATTCAAGATCTAAAAACTAAGTTGCATTGTCCTCTAGAAGTGGGAGTTTTTCTCTCAGTTTTAGTTAGATTTTTCCACATTTGAATTTTATTAATACTTCAATAATTTTTATTGAGTTCCTACTCTCTGCCATGCAATAAAGAAAAATTTATGTCCTCACAGTTTACATAATAATAAATTTCACAGATTAAAAAGAGAAGGGAATTTAGAAGTCTCTAACAATTTTTATTAATTTTCTCGGAAGGACTCTTGACTATGAGGTGTGTACTGTATTATGACTTGACCAACTTTGCCAGTTCCTTTCCTTAGCAAATCCCTTTCATTCTCCTCCTCTGATTGCAGGAAGGTTATGTCTTTGATAATATCATCTACTTTGATTTATTCTTAGTTAGGAATGTTTAAAAATTGTAGCTCTTAGTCACCTGGCCTATATCCAATAAAAATGTAATTCTTACTTGTAATTAATTCCTCACACTCTGTGTCACAAAAATATATATTTCTTTAACGATCAGAGAAAGTGCATAGGATGAACCTCTTTGAAAAAGGGAATAAGTCAGTGAACTCTCTGTGAGGCCAGGAGGAAACCAGAGGCTTTGTCTTCCTAAAGATAAAACTGATATAATGTTGGGGAATCAAGTTAAGCAAATTGATCTTTTGTTTACAGATGTCAAGTGTAAATTCTGCAAGATCTTGAGATATACTTGGCCAATTTGTTTGCCTTTTTTTTTGAAACAGAAAGAACACTGATAATTTAAAGAGTTAACTAGAATACCCATAGTGCTAAGCCTCACAAAGTTTACAGTATAATTATAAATTTTACAGCAAATATTAATGATTGATATAAAGTGGTAGTTAATACAAATTAAAAGACAGAAAAGAAAAAAGAAATGTTTATATGTAAAAGCTATAATTGCCAATATTTGGCTTTCATCGTCATTGTTCTAAACAGTGTGAGGTATCAGATATGCATAAATGAATTAAATACAGCTCCTACCCTTAAGCAGACTACAATATGATCGATTAAGGCATGTAAACAACTATAGCTAAAATCATGGCCCTAAAAATCATTAAAAACACAGTTTGTGACAGATAATTATACATTCTCATTTAATTATCATAATAACTCTGTAGAATAAATACTATTGTGGTCTATACTGTTGGGAGCCTACACACTGTTCACTTTCCCTTTCATGTCACCTTCCTATGTGATGGAAAACTAGTGTCCTAAGCCAATTTCAACAACCGTATTCCCTTATTTTGCAGCCTCTCTGCAGTTAGGGTTGGCTATGTAACTAAATTCTAGACAATAGTATCTAACTGAAAATCTGCCAACAAGAGTGAGTTGGAGTCTTGAAAAGTTTGTTTCTTGATAAGGGAACAGAGCCACAGCTAGTGTCTTGAATACTGATGTGAAATCTGTAGAAGCAAGCAGCCGTCTTGTGACCAGGAAAGAAAAATGAGGACAAACTCCAGTTCACTACAGATGATGGAGAAGAAACAATGAAAGAGGTTGTATTCCTGCTGGCAATATAGAGCAGCTGAATCAACAGTTGCAAAGGTTGCCGGTGAGAAAAATTAACCTATATTTGTTAAGCTGTTAATTAAGTACTCTGTTCCTTATAGCAAGACACATTTCTAATCAACAAAAATTTATCTTATTGGTAGTATGTGTTTACTGAGGCCATGAGACCCTAAGTGAAGGACCTGAGACTTGAGCAGACTCAATTCACGTTTGTTCATTATATTATGTATTGTATGTATAATACAAAAATTATATATGTATTGAACTAAAAAATGTAGAGGAACAAATTGTTATGTTTAGTACAGTATATTGAGAAAGGATCCCCAGAGAGAATATGGTGTGTGGACCATCTTATAGCAGAAAGACAGTGTTCATTTTTAGAATGTTTTTAGTACAAGAAGATATTTAGTAGGGGCCCAGTCTTCACCTTACAGCAGAATTTAGAAAAGTCTTTATTAAGATTTGAAAGGACATACTAGAAATAATAGAGATGTACATAGTTTGTCTAAGTTCAATGTGCCAAAAGTAAATATTTTTCTTAGTGAATATCCAAAAAATTTTAAAAACTTGGGTAAAATTTTTGCTTTTTTTATGAAGGCACCCAGACATTTACATGAACAGCATCTTTCACTCATTTTTTTGTGTTTTGGTCAGATATGTACATTATTATGCAGAAAAGTTATATGAATTCTTCACAGGGCAAACCCTGGTGAAGCTGAGACTTGGTTTATTGCTGATTATGTTCTGTGATGACCATTTAGCTTGCCTGTTCATATTATTTGACATTGCCAAGCTCACTTCATAGTCTTATGAAATAAGGCCCTGCATCTTATATTTAGGAGCTAAAACTAGAGAGAAGGGACAGTTACCTTTCCTACTCCCTCCCAAATTCCAAAACATACACACATTGTGTATAGCTTTGTTATATTAAACCCAAACCTTTAATAAATAGCTCATTAAATTTTTTTGATTCCCACTGTGTATTTGCTTTGGGAAAACATGTATGTATGCACACGTGATAATCATACAACTAAATTTTATGATTTTATGTAACATTACAAAAGTTTCTCCTTGCTCTTTATAATAAATATACATTTAATGGCCACGTTAACATCAGTTGTACTAATATACCATTTCAAAATGATTCTGTGTTTTAGTTACATTCAGTTGTTTTTTTTCTGATGATAGATGATTCATTAATAAGCATCTTTTTGTAGCATAACATAGTATTTGTTAAATTTCTGGGGTCAGATCACCAGGTATTTATACATGTATGTCTGTTTAAGTATTGTGTTTTTTTATCTTGCTACTTTTAAGAAGTTTATGACAATTTGAATACTAATGATACTATATCTATGCTTCAATTTTACTAAAACTTTGTTAGCAATGTGTTTTTTATTGATTTTTCTAATAATTTTGCCTGTGTAAAAATAGTAACAGGGCTATTTTAATAAACATTAATTTTATGATTCCCAAAGGTGAACATTTTTCCATGTATATTTTTACACTTGTTTTTCTTTTTATGAAAACTGTCTCTTTGTATTTTTTTAACTTTAAAAAATTTACACTCCCAAATGTGGGAGTTTACATTTAGGCTTTTTCTTCTTTTGGTAGTTCTGAATTACTTGCAAGGCTGAAAGAAAAAAAAATGTTCAATTTGGCATTTCCATTTACAATGCTGTTACATCTATTAGTATGAATGACACATCATGTCATCGTGAGTGATGTTTAATAGATGACTGGGACAGCTGGAGAGCAAAACTCTTTAGATCACGTTTACAGCTTCAATGATACCAGATGCTCTTTTCCTAAAGCTGCCTTATTGACTGAATGTGAAATGACTAACGGGCAAAATAAAATTAAAGGGAAAATATATGATAAATGAGCATTTGGAAGGCAAAGTCAAGTATATAAACAGGTAACCTTTCCCTTGAAACCATGTTTTTAAAAGACAGATTACAGTTCTTCTGAGCCACATAATGTAAATAACATGGAAGTTGGCTTTAAAGTATAATTGATCGCATTGTTTATAGAAAAACATAAATGAAGAGACAAGCAAAACAAGGGTGGGACATATAAAAAGAAACAGAATATGGAATTATGGCATGAGAATGATGAAGAGAGATGCTGAGTTGTTAAGGAAATTCTAAACTATTCATTTTTATTTTTCAATTGTTTTTATAGGTAGTGATCATTAAAGTGATTAACACTAGTATGGGAACTGAAAACTAGCATGCCTGGCTTAGAAGTTCCCACAAATAGACTAGCATGCAATATATTTTTTATTTGGCCATAATAAATCACCCTCTTTCTCCTGCTCATATTAGAAAGCAATTGGATAAATGCTAAAGAAAGGTTCTGAAGGAGTGTAAAATCCGGCCCCCCCTCCCCCCCAGTTACCTCTCCTATTTTGGCTGATAAAACACCCCCCTGTAAAGTTTGATTTCTGCTTTCGAGGCTGACTCATGCTACTGTGGACTGCAGGACCATCTCTACCTGTGCTATTTTTGCCATCCATCTAACATGGATAAGGGTGTTCCTTCTGTCACCAGGCCTGTCAAAAATGCACCTTTAATGTAATTTGTCTAGTTGGGAAAAACAGTTCTGAATATGAGTTAGTGTGTGTGTCCTGGATTTTTTTGCTTGTGATGATTTCCAAGGCAGAATGGGGAGACGGATATTATGAGGATTCAGTCGTCCTTTCAGACACCCTAGACTTTCAGTGTGCTGTCGTCAGGCAAAACCAAGTTCCAATTGCAAATCTCCCACCATCCCAGCCGATATGGATCCCTAACAAATGACTTAATCTTTCTGGGTCTCACGTCATATAAAATTTAGATAAAGTGTCGTGTGACATCTTTGGGAGGACTGAAAATAGTTCTCTTTCAGAAATTTTATTAAAACAACAACAACAAACTTAGCCCCTGGGAGGAAAGTAGCCCTTCAAATGTGCTTTCTTTTCTTCTATTTATATTTTAGCTGGTGGTGCTTTAGCAGATCTACATTTAGTGTCCAAGATATCTCATTTGCTCTTACAATTTGTCTGTGTTTTCTGGATAGTTGCATACATGTTCAATTGATTTTGACTATGCAAATATACCCACATTTGGATGAATAGTTAATGGCCCTAGCGAAGTTTGGAAAAATTGGTCTTAGCAATAAGACAGTCTGTTGGAGGTCAAACATGGTTAAACATATGCAGAGACTGATATATATATATATATACATATATATAATATATTTATGTGTGCGTACCCTCACATAACTGTACTCAGAAAATGAATTTACCACACACATATATAGTGCCTTAATCTGATTTCCACTGTGTAACATTGATTCATGAAAAATTTCCCATTCTGCTTTGTAAGTATTCCTTAAAAACACCTTTTAATGGCTACAGAATATAACATTTTGAATGTATCATATCTTTAATAATCTTTTATTAAAACATGTTTTGATTTCCCCTGGATTTCATGATTAACTTTTAGAGGAAGATATCTGCAATAATCTTTAATAAGTTGCATTTCTGTTGTATTTTTTGAATAGATTTATAGAAGGAGAATTATCTCTATGGATATCTCTTTGGCTAGAAATTTGTTAAATTATCAGAATAGACATTCTCACATTACCTTATAGTAAACTATATTTTAAATGCAGCAGCCACAGAAATATTTATAAAGGGTAACTAATATTTTGAAATTTTCTGGTTTAAGTCCCTCAGTGGATTTCCATTACTCTGACTAAAATGTACAATCTTCTTTTTTTTTTAATTGAGATATAATTGACATACAATGTTGTATTAGTTTTAGGTGTAAAACACAATGATTTGATATATGTTGCAAAATGATTACTGTTCTAAGTTTAGCTAACATCCATCACCACATACAGCTATCAATTTTTTTCATGTGATGAGAAATTTCAAGAACTATTCTCTCCCAAATTATACACTGCAGTATTTTTAACTATTGTTACCATACTGTACATAAAATGCACAACCTTAAACATAATCCAGAGCCCTTTATGATCTGGCTTCTGCTTACCTCTCTAACCTTATCTCAAACCACACTCCCATTTATTTCTTTTTCTTCAGCCATCCTGGTCTGCATTTGGTTCCTCAAGGCATTTCTTTTCTCAAGGCCACTGTGCCTGCTCTTGCCTAGATATCAGATTCTTGTCTTCATCTCTCCCTTCAGATCACAATTTAAATATCACTTCTATGAGAGACTTTCCTAGACCACCGTCTCTAATTGCTCTTTATTGCATCAGTGGGCTTATTTCTTTCACAGCTCTTATCCTAGTAGAAGCTCTATCAGGACTGGAACAAGTATCTAGGCACAGTATGGAGCATATTGTAAGTGTTCACTGTTTTATAAGATATTGTCTGCAAAGGATATTTATAAATTAATTGTCATACTTGTAACTATTTCCTCTTTATCATTTTCTCTTATTTATATATTTTGTATTTTCTTTAGATAATATTTTACATATTTATACATTAAGATATCATAGCTATTCACTTACTATTTTTAATTTAATCTTGGTGCTTGCAAAGTCCTGAGCTACCTGAAATGTGTTACTGATGGTATTTTCTTCCAAATGTTTTTGACTTAAACATTTTTTATACATAAAACTGTTTTATCTTTCTAAAATTTATTTTGGTATATGGTGTGAGGTAATGACTAATTTATTTTCTATAAGTAACAATATTTGGAATATTCTTATTACCATTGTTAAATGATTCATACCTTCTCAGTTGGTTTAAAATGTGTGGTAGACAGAATAATATCTCCCCTTAAGATGTCCATAACCTTATCCTCAAAACCTATAAATAATACCTTGCCTTGCAAAAGGGACTTTTCACAGGTGATGTTAAGAATATTGACATGAGGAGATTATCTTGAATTACCTGGGTGGTCCCAAATTGATCATAAGTTTCCTTATAAAACAGAGGCAGGACAGTCAGAGTCAGAGATGTGATAATAGAAACAGAGATCAGAGATAGTTTTCAAGATGGTACCCTGCTGCTGGCTTTGAAGGTGGAGGATGGGGCCATGAGCAGAGAAATGCAGGTGACCTCTAAAACTGGAGAAGGCAAGGAAGTACATTCTCTCCTGGAGAAAGCAATGCAACGTTGATTTTAGCCCTATAAGACTCATTTAAGTCTTCTGATCTCAAGAAATTTTTCGTAATAAACTTGTGTTAAGTCACTAAGTTTGTGATATTTTATCACAGCATCACTAGAAAACTAATACAAAATACTTATTTAAATATCTTATGATCTAATATATATAGTACAATATCTATCTGTCTAGCAGTCTATCATTTATCTATCTATCTATCTAATCTATCTTTTTGCCTTGGAAGGAATATATATGTAAGACTTTTAATTTGTTGTCATAGCTTAGATAAACACTTTTTTAGTTATCATAAATATTGGGATATATGGAAAAGCATATGATATATACATATATATGAATATGATTAAGACTTTTGCTAACAAAACTCCAACTTTATTTAGGATGGCTTTGTGCTCAATATACTTTCTATTCATTCTTTGTAGCCATGTGATCATATTATGGACTATGAAATGGGGAGAATTTTGAGGATAGCTATTGTTTTCCTGAAAAATTGGGACAGACTCAGCTAGCAGCATTCCTGTCCTTCATTTCCTCATCTAGTACAGAGCTGGGATTTCTTCGGTGGAGTACCAGTCATTTTGTGTATGAAGCTCAGACACAGTAAGATGGCAGAGACTTGTTTGTTTAAGATATTGTTCTTTGAGTTCTAATACGTTCAGCTAAAGCCAATCCTAACTGATGCAGTTTAGGATTGCTCCTCCGACCCCTCTAATATTCTCTTAACACCCAGGTCTTTCTTTTTTTTCTTTTTTTTTTTTTTTTTGCGGTACACGGGCCTCTCACTGTTGTGGCTTCTCCCGTTGCGGAGAAAAGGCTCCGGACGCGCAGGCTCAGCGGCCATGGCTCATGGGCCCAGGCGCTCCGCGGCATGTGGGATCTTCCCGGACCAGGACACGAACGCGTATCCCCTGCATCGGCAGGAGGACTCTCAACTACTGCGCCACCAGGGAAGCCCCAAGCACGTATTTTTTTGCAGAAGGTTTCTGCTAGTCTTGTGAAGGTTACTGCTAGTCACAAGGAGCAGACATCACCATGAAGGATTTTAGTGCTTTTCTAGATATGAGGAGATATTCAATACAAGAACTGCGCTCATAAAATTGGCTCCTGAAAATATCTACCTATCTGAAGACCTGTTCCACCAGTTTTTTTCCAGAGCACAGAGTGCCTCATTTCTGATCTCCACCCTGAGCTCCTTTCAGGGGGGTGTTGAAAATTAGCAGCTGCAGCAGCTCATGATTTAATCCTTGTAGAGGCAGTTGGCAAGTGCCAATGGCAAGTGCCAATTTGTTGTTGATATCCACACAGTGGCAACGGCAAGATTTCCTACGTTTTAAAGTCTGAATAATATTCTAGTGTGTGTGTGTGTGTGTGTGTGTGTGTGTGTATACATTCAGAGCCTGAAATATGTCTTTCCCGATAAAAAGATCTTTCTCTGATATGGGTGGACTCAAAAACATATTTGGAGAGCTTACTCCTGTTTCAGAATTCCTGATGACATTTCTTTGCTAGAAACTACCAGTCTATAAGGCTTCCTGATGAGTCCCTGATTTGAGACCAACTGTAGGAGAGGACACTGAAGCCATTTGGAAGTGTCAGACAGCAGGAGGAACGTATCTGTAAACAAATGCATTACCTGACTGTTTTGCTATGATGTTATGGGGCCAATTTTTGGACAGTGAGATTGATAACTTCTGTTTTGCTAGGGATTGTAATGAAAAGAGGTTTAGATGTAAGTTAACAGAGTCAACTTTAATTTCATGCTAAATATAAAATCCTAATTTTTTTTCTAGCACTTCCAACCAATTACCAGGCTGCTGGAGGCTTGCACAATAGTCATAAAGTGAATACTTGGGGTCTTGAATATGTTGGAAAAATGAATAAAGAGAAACCTCAATTAAATAAAGTTGGGAGACTAGCAGGGGTAGCCCCCATGTCCTGTGACAATTGCAGAGCCCAGCAGGAAAAGAAAGATTCCTCTTCTTTCCTGGCAAGGACTCAGCCAATGAAAGGCCATGGACTCTCTGTTTACTATAGCCCTTCCAACCTCCTTTTCTTTCTATAAAAGCCCTCTCTTTCCCTTGCTGTGTGAGAACTTGCCTTTGTCTCCTCTTAGTTGCAGACCACAAATTGTAATTCTTTGTAGATACCAAATACATCCATCTTTGTTGGAAAAATATCTGGTGGTCTATCTGTTTTAGGTCAACAATCCTATTGCACTTTTATACAAGAATAGTGTTGTCCTGTTTGTTTTAATGTTTTAAGCTTTGTAGGAGTTTGGGATTAACATATACCCACTACTGTATATAAAATAAATAACCAAAAAGGACCTACAGGAAGCTATACTCAATATTTTGTAATAACCTATAATGGAAAAGAATCTGAAAAAGGATATATATATATACACACACACATATATATATATATATATATAAACTGAGTCACTGTGCTATACATCTGAAATTAACACAACATTGTAAATCAACTACACTTCAAAAAATAAAAATAAATTAAAAAATTTTTAAATCAAAGAACAAACAAAAAGCCATATCCCCTTAAGTTGCTGATAAGTATTTTTTTAAGTGTTTAAGATGTGAATATGCAACTTCCCAAATTTTTGTGTATATCTCAGCCTATTAATTAACCAATTTTGTGGCTGACCAGCCCTTGTGGTTCATATTATGACTGCAAGATCCCCATTAGCCATAACCATCAGGATACTTTGAAAAAATAATAGCTTTGTTACTTATGCCAACTACAAATTGGCACTTGCCATCTACCTCTACAAGGATTAAATCATGAGCCTCTGCAGCTGATGACCGTCAACACTCCCTGAAAGGATTCCAGGGTGGAGATCAGGAACAAGGCACTCAGTGCTCTAGGAAAAACTGGCAAAACAGGTCTTCAGATAGTTAGATACTTTCAGAAGATTTTATGAGCCCAGTTCTTGCACCTTCTCATATCTAGAAAAGCACTAAAATACTTCATGGTGATGTTTGCTCCTTGTGACTAGAAGTAACCTGCATAAAATATGTGCTTGATTTCATGTACTCCCCCTTCACCAAAATCACATATATACTGACCTTCCCCTCTACCTCTCTGGAGCAATTTCTCAGAGCTATCTGAGATGCTGTCTCCTGGACTATAGTCCCAATTTTGCCCCAAATAAAACTTAACTCATGATTCTCACGTTGTGCATTTCTTTTCAGTTGACACTTACAGACCCTGGAAACTACGTGTACACCTGAAACCACACAGTGAATTTGCAGGTAGAGAGAAAGAGTGCATGTAGGCCTAGGGGTCTGCCTTTATCGGGGTCAAGTGTGGGAGGATAGGGATTTGTGGGGCTCACTTTTTATTGGTGAATTTAAAACATAAGAGTGGGAATTTAAAGCCAGGAAAGAGAAAAAAGAACAACTGGCCTAAAGGTCAGTTATGGAAATCAACAAAGATCTCTAAAGCAAAGCAGCCTGGGTAGAGGAGGGGCGGGAGGTGCCCAGCAAGGCTCTTTATTTAATCTATGGCTGGCAATGTGTTTATCTGAGATAGCCATCTTTGAAGTCTATGCCTCTTTGAAGTGGATGCCTCTGCAATCAAAGCCTAAGGCACTTACGTTACAAAAAATTTAAAAGAGAGAGAGAAACTCCAACTGCCAGGGTTTACGGTACACCAACATAAAGTGATTTTATAAAAATTTGAACACAAAAAGCATCATAAGGAGCCACACTGCAAAGGCGTGGGTTTCACACTTAATGCATTCTTTTAGCAGTGGAGCATAGGATATTCTGTGTAATCATCTTTTGAAACCAAACACATTCATAAAACTGACCACCTAGATTGATCACCTTTCATCCTTCTCTGTATCAAGAAACAGGCTGTCTCGGAAAAAGTACATGCCCTTTTATCAGTGTGTAAATATCAGATAACAAAGTTTCGGTGAAGCTCAGAGTATACTCTTTAGACTACCTTTCACTGATTTTTTTTTTTTTCCTTATTTTCTTAGGGTGAGAGTTGCAAGCCCTGAAATAATGTCACACATTTTAAAATTCATGTAAAAATATTTAGTGATACTTTTTATTCAAGCAACCCCTTATAGTTTTAGAGTGCCTTGTACCTTTGTAAACACTTACATATACATTATCTTATTTGGGTTCTAATTCTAACAAAAACATTTATACAAAAGGAATAATCTTCTGATTTCATTGGAAATCTAAGAAAGCTGAGAATCAGAGAGTTTGTATAGCTTATCCAAGACTATGCACTAAGAACCAAATCTGGAGCTAGCAGCCAGGCCCGGACATGGTATCCCAGAAGTGATTTTAGTCATTAGAGTGTATCTCTTATAAATAAATAAGGAGTGAGATAATCAAATAGAAAAAAAAAGACAAAGACAGACATCACAGAAGAGAATATCCAAATTGCCAATAAGCATGTAAAAAGGTGGATAACATCATTACTTAATCTATCAGGAAAATGAAATCTAAAATCACAAAGACATACCATTACTCACTCACTGGAGTAGCTAAAGATAACTGAACTAGGCTCTCCAACAACTACAAAACTCATGCATTGCTGACCTGATCTGCAAATGTAAATATATGCCTATACTATGACCTTAAAATTCCACTCCAAAATGCATGTCTGATTAAGTTCAGAGCAGTATATGTATACTATATATAGTAATATATATATATGTTATGTATATATATATATATATATAAAGTAATAACTGGCAAACAGACCAAACAGTCACAAACAGTTAAAAAGATAAGAAGCTTGTGATATATTCATATACAACCAACTACTCCACAAAAATGATTTTTAAAAAATATAGATTAATTTCACAGACATAATAATGAGCAAGATAAATCAGAGACAAAAATATAAACGCTGTATGATTTCATTTATATAAAATTAAAAAATAGAAAAGAGTAGAGTAGCTATAGTTTTAAGGTATATTTGGGAGAAAGCATGTAGGATCCTACAGATGCTTCACATATTGATGTAGTTAGTTGAGTGTAGTTATATGGGTGTCTACAAATATAAAAATATAATGAGAAGTGCACTTAATATTTGTGCACTTTATTTTATGTATGTTACTACCTTGTAGGGAAGCAAAATTTGTCACTCCAAAATATGTCTCTTTGGCATGAGGATTAACTTAGGAAATTAATAGAGAAAGTAAATAAAACCAAAAGCTGATTTTTTAAAAGATCAATAAAATCAATAAGGCTTTAACCAGGGCAACTAAGAAAAAATGCGAGAAGACACAAATTACCACTATCAGAAATGAAAGAGAAGACATCACTTCAAATTCCATGGGCATTAAAAAGATAATAAAGGAATACTATAAACAACTCTATGCCCACAAATTTGATAATCCTGATGCAATGGAAAAATTCCAATGATACAATCTCCCAAAACTCATATGAGAAGAAAAGACAATCTAAAGGGTCCTATATATTAAAGAAATTGAATCAATATTTAATAACTTTCCAAATCAGAGAGCGCCAAACCCAGACAGGTTCACTGGTGAATCCTACCAAACATTTAATAAAGAAATTATACCAATTATTTACAATCTTTTTTCAGAAGAAGGAATACGTTCTAACTCATTCTATTAGGTCAGCACTGTGCTAATACCAAAACAAGAAAAAGACATTACTAGAAAAGAAAATCACAGACCAATATCTCTCATGTACAATGATGCAAACATCTTCAAAAAATATTAGCAAATTGAATCCAACAAAGTATAAAAAAATATACACCACAACCAAGTCAATTTATCCCAGGTATGCAAGGCTGTTTCAACTTTGAAAATTAATTAATGTAATCCATCAAATCATTAGACTAACAGACTGAAAAAGAAAAAACACACAATCATATCAATAAATGCAGAGAAAGCATTTGACAAAATCCAACATCCATTCATGATAAAAATTCTCAGTAAACTAGAAAAGAGGGGAAATTCCTCACATTGATAAAAAATGTAAACAACCTATAACTAACATCATACTTAATGGTGAGAAACATGAAGGTAGAGTGAATAGGTGGAGCACAGAAGATATTTAGGGCATTGAAACTATGCTATGTTAACTATAATGGTGGGTACATGTCATTATATATTATATATTTTTCCTAACCCATAGAATGTACAACACCAAGATTAACCCTAATATGTGATAATGATGTATCAATATAGGTTCATCAATTGTAACAAATATACCACTCTATTGGGGGATATTGATAACTGGGGAGGCTAAACATATATTGGTGGATAAGGCTTATGGGAAATCTCCATACCTTGCTCTCTATTTTGCACCAAATCTGAAACTGCTCTTTAAAAAATAAAGTCTATTATGAAGTTTTTTAAAAAAATTGAATAATGAGTATAGGGTCAAAATGGGCTTGAAAATGGATTTTTAAGTTAACAAGTAGTAGGAGAGCAAAGAAGTAATTTTATAAACTAACAGAAACAATTGTTTTTAAGATAATCAAGATAATAATCTTAATTTTTAAGATAATGGACTAAAAAAGTATAATATTAATAGATGCATGTTATTCCAAAATTATGTTCCTCATAAATTCCCTCTTTCACAGAGAAATGAAACTAATTTTGGACACATGATGATTGATATCTCCCTTCTGCCAAGTATATCATTTACATTCCAGGGCATTTCCTGAGAGAAGCATAAAAAAAAATTCTTTCACATGCATTTTAACCTATGGAAATGATCAAGGCTGTTAGATAAATTTGAAAGTGCAGACAGAAGTCATAGTAAATATAACTATGTTGTATTGTTTTTGAGAAAGAAAAAAAAAAATCCACTGACATTTGCAAATTGGCCTGGAGCTCACTAGTAGGCTCACCAGACTTCTATTGGCCATAAACAGTCTCGGAATACCAACCCCAGACAAGGTTGCACCAAGACTGATAAACTGAAACAAAACAAGGCCACTTTACAGTCTTAAGCACAGACAAATCCAAGGCCCCTGTGCTGTTTACCTATACCACACATCCCTCTCTCTTGGCTAAGATGAGTGACTGTTACTTCTTTATCAATGACAGATTTATTATTGCTCTAGTCAGCTGTCCCTGTAAATGAGATTTATTGAGATATTCTATCATAGAATTTCTGTCAGTTTCTGATAGCATACAATCTAAAGCAAACTCCACTTCTTTAGACCCTCCCTCTAAGTCACCCAACTGAATCCACATCCTAAAATAGATACTTTCTAAGCACCCAGTGGTTCTCTCATGGTCTCCCCAAGGTATGTGTTCACCTTCACTGCAACTTGGTCAACTACAGGCGTGTTTCTGGTAGTCTAGGCTGGAGAACATTGACATATTTCCATGAGGAGACATAAATTATATAGCCTTCCAACAAAACTTTTTGTGCCTCTGAGTGAATCTGTGAGGTTTAGAAATGTATACAGTGTTTTCTCTATTAATTTTATGTTATTTCAAAAAAGGAAAATATTATTTATAATGGTTAAATTGTGCCATAATGGAAAACATGTCAAATGACTGGCAAAATTAATTTGTGAAATGAGTCTTCTTGGCTGGGGATTCATATTGGTGGATTAGATCCATGTATCTCACTGATAAATCTCCTTTCTGCATGAAAATTTTAAGCAATGCTATTCATCTGTTATGAATATTGACTTAGTGATTCATCTCAGAATCATCATAAGGTGCATGGCATTGATAAACAAGGTTAGCAAACAGTGAAGTGGAATTGAACTGATTGCTTAAAGGCCAAAAGATAACAGGTAAAGGGGGTGCAATTTATTTAGAATAATCTAGAATCAATGTAACATAAGCATCTACTCACTTGGTTCAATTTATCTCTTGGTATATTTCTACATGGATAAATAAAGTAACACTTTCTTCAACATTTTTTTTTTTTTTTTGCGGTACACGGGCCTCTCACTGTTGTGGCCTCTCCCACTGCGGAGCACAGGCTCTGGACGTGCAGGCTCAGCGGCCACGGCTCAGCGGCCCAGCCGCTCCGCGGCATGTGGGATCCTCCCAGACCAGGGCACGAACCCGTGTCCCCTGCATCGGCAGGCGGACTCTCAACCACTGCGCCACCAGGGAAGCCCTCTTCAACATTTTTTGAACATTAAGACTTCATATATTTGATTCTTTATGAGCGCCACAGCAGTCAAATCATATATTTCATTAGATTGGATTTTTTTTTCAGTGATCAAATATTTAACTCTTGAATGTTGAATTTCTTAATGCTCTGCACATTGACATTTTAGAGGTGTGATATAATTCTCGTATCAATATAACAGAAAAATGAGGATTTTAATTTTTACTCCCCCAGTTTCCAGTCTATTTAAATTGCTTCAATGTATTTTGGCAGTTTGAACTATAATAATAAAATAACTGCAGCTTATTATAAAAGACATGCTAACTAGAAAAGAACCAAGGCATCAATTAAAAAAAAAATCCCTTTAGAAAAATGTGAACCTCAGAACACTACATAATGAGGTTCTCTTAGGAAAGATCCTCTGTAACTTGCAACCACTAATCTGGGGTACTGATTAGGAATTAATGTGCTGAACAAAGCAACACATATGGGTTAATCCTCATTAAAAGTTTTACAGAAATATATTAACATCCTTCTTCCAAAAATGAACCAAAAAAAAAAAAAGATGCTAAAAGTAACTTTATCAAGTAAAAGAAGCAAATGAATAATGGTACCATTCCAGATTTCTGTTTAAGTTGTAATTTTGACCTTTTTCCATGAATCATAAATGTTCTTAACAGCATCTAGAATGCTAAATCCTTTCTAGAAAGTTTTCCATTTATTTTGGCCAGATCCATCACAGTAATCACTATGGAAACTATAGCCTTACAAAATGTAGTTCTTAAATAATAAGACTTGGAAGTCAAAATTACTATTTGATCCATGAGCTACAGAATAGATGTTGTATTAGGAGGCATGAAAACAACATTAGTCTCCATCAGAGGTCTTGGTGACCAGGTACGTTGTCAATGAGCAGTCATATTTTGAAAGACATGTTTTTTGTTTTTTGTTTTTCTGTGCAGTAGGTCTCAACTGTGGGCTTAAACTGTTCAGTAAACCACGTTGTAAATGGATGTGCTGTCATCAGGCTTTGTTGTTTCATTTATAGAGCACAGTCAGAGTAGATTTATCATAATTCTTAAAAGCCCTAGGAGTTTTGGAATGGTGAGTCAGCATTGGCTTTAACTTCAAGTCATCAGCTTAATTAGCCACTAACAAAACAGTCACCCTGTCTGAAGCTTGATGCCAGGCAATGACTTCTCCTCTCTATGAAAATCCCAGATGGCATCTTCTTCCAACTGAAATACTGTTTTATCTACATCAAAAATCTGTTGTTTAGTGTAGCCAGCTTCATTAATTATCTTAGGCAGATCTTCTGGATAACTTGATGCAGCTTCTATGTCAGCACTTGCTACTTTGCCTTGCACTTTTATGTTTTGGAGACGGCTTCTTTTCTTAAACCTCATGAACCAACTTCTGCCAGCTTCAAACTTTTCTTCTGCAGCTTCCTCACCTCTCTCAGCCTTCAGAGAATTGAAAAGAGTTCTGGCCTTGCTCTGGATTAGATTTAGGCTTAAGGGAATGTTGTGGCTGATTTGATCTTCTATCCCAACAACTAAAACTTTTTTCATATCAGCAGTAGGCTGTTTTGCTTTCTTATCATTTGTGTGTTCACTGGAGTAGCACTTTTAATTTCCTTGAGGAACTTTTCTTTTGTATTCCCTGGCTCTTATCCAATAGCTATGGACTAAAATGCCAGCCATTTAATCATATTAATGCATAATTACAGCCAATTTATCCAATAAATGTTGGAGTATATTGACATTCAGAAGTGTTTTCGGTGGAGAGATATATGGTTATTTCTTAGACTTTTTTTTGGACAAAATCAAGTTTTCTCTCCACTTCTCAGACCACCTCTTATAAATTATCTAAAAGAACACTGATGATTTTTAATTCACTTAATGTTTGATTTCTTAATGGTGACATCTAACTAAATATTTTCCTCATTTTCAACAGAAAACTAACTTCATCATCTAATTCACAACTCTCTTTACTGTGTATCAAATTTAGAAGGATGATAGTAGCTAAAGAAAAAGGTGGAAAATGCACTTGCCTCAGTATGGTTATAGTTATATATTTATATGTAGGTAAACATGTGAGTTACAGCCACACAACCCTAATGCATTAGACATAGGAATAAGTAGAAGAAAATTTTTACCCCTTCAAAATATGCTTCAACATGGAAACTTCCATACATCCTTAGTGTCATATTTCTGACAGGATGAATGGAGAGAAATCATTGAGCTCCCCATTAAAATGAGGGGTGTGGTCAACAAAGACTTTAAATGCTCAAAGCATGAGATAGATACACTGCCAAAGTCATTACAATGGCCAGGAAGACCTTACCTTGCTGACCACCTTTGACAACTCTGGTCTTCTGTTATCCTCTGGTTTCACTGTCTTCCTTGGTATTCTTTGAACATAGGAGGCATAAATCCCTTCCAGGCTTTTATTCTGTCTGTAAAGCCTTCCCTTGAATACTCATACAGAAAACTCCCTCACCTCCGTTAAGGGTTTGCTCTCAACATTTACTTGGCCATTACATTCAGGAATTTAGCCAAGAATTAGTTTGAAGGTTTGACTGTAAAGAGCTTTCCCTTACTGATATTAATCATGGAAAATGGAATGAGAACAGAATGAATATTAAAGTATAATGGGTCTCTTAAGATGATCTTAATCATATCATCGGAAACAGCCAGACTCAGGAGAATTCAAAAAATCTGAAGAAAAATTCCTTTCTCTTTGTCTCTTTGTATAAAAATAAAGAGAAAATGAAGTAGGCTGTCCAGGCAAAGGCATGAACCCCATTTCAGGGCCTGAAGGATTCATTATTCTGTCAGGCCAGCTGTATCTTCATGCCCAGGGTAGAATCATACCCAATAATGATAGAAATATTGCTGTAGAAATTCAAGGAAAAAACTCTTATTAGTGAATAATACAATGGTTTGTCCAAAATTGTAGTACAATTAATGTTAAGAAATGAGCTAAGAAAAAGCTTGTAAAAGATTAAGGGTGATAACAAGAAAGAGTAGAGGTGATATGTTTCCATTAATAGCAAAATGGAGGAGGTTGCCCAGATAAACCTCTCAGAGGGATAAGCAAAATCAATCATGTCCTAATTCATCTGTTTATTACTTGGGAATGGATCACTTTCATCTATATCTCAGGGGAAAAAAACTCAGGCTGGATGTTGGGAATTAATAATTATGAACCTTATATGGGGAAAAATAATTCAATATTGTCGCAAACCCAGCATGAATTTCTTTTCAAATTAAAATAAGAGATGAGGTATACTCTAACATAAGTAATTAGCATAAATCACAGGATGGTTAAATCTAATTTTAATCGGGGAGTGGGAACAAATGGCAGCTTTATGTCTTGTATTTTGATTAGTTGTAAGCATATCATTCTCACTCTCAAGTACAGAAATTGTCTATATCAATAGAATATATTTTAGGTACTCAATATGTGTAAAGTGAATTACGTTACTTTCTCACTGAAGAATGAAAATTTATTCACAGAAGGATTGGTAATTATCTTTGACAAGTCTAGATGTCTCAGCTTCTAGCTCAAAAGAGAAAATCTGGAGAGAAACAGTGACCCTTACCTACTCCAGCCAACAAATCTCATTTTGCAGAACTGTTCTTAAACTTTGATATTATCTGCTACATTGTGTTTTTGAATAATAACTCTGTCCTCTTGGCTTTTATGTTCCCAAATCTCATTCTGTCTGTGCAGTTAAAACATCTGTGCCCTTTGTTTCCAGTCAACAATGAAGAATTCATTTAGGTCCACCACAATGCCCAGTGACTCATTTGGCTTGCCATTCAAAGATGGGGAGGTGGATACACTTTGTGTTCACAGTGGTACTTAACTGACTAAATGTTTAGTGGTGGGTAAGGGGTATTATGATTCAAAGTCCATCCCTTGAGCTGTAGCCGTCAACTACAACTATCATGACATTTTCTAAATAATAACATACCTCCCTTATGAAAGCTCTTCTGAAGTATTTCGTCTATATAATACATTTCAGATTAGATTGTGTTCCAGTTTTTTTCTTATAAATCTGTTTTGCTTCTACACAATTTAAGTATCTTTAGAAAGAATAGTTAAAAAAAAAAGATGCATAGAGAACAACAACCAAAAAAAAAAAAAGAAAATTGAGGTAAGTGGATGTGAATGGCAGAATTTTGTAGAAGATTGTTTTGTAAGATGCTTTGAAAGAAATAAAGGAAGTTGAGGAAAACAAACTCAAGCAATGGCTATAAACCCATACTCCTAAAAACAGGGGACCGAGACCTATTTAAAAGAGGCTGAGTAAATTCGTTGATTTATTCATTCACTCATCCAAAAAATGTTTATTGTCCAGTTATAAGACATGCACTTACAAAATACTGAGGATAGGTAGATAAATCTGACTACTATAATCCCTAAATTCATGGAATTCAGTCCAGTTGGAAAACATGCATATTAAATTAATAACTCCAGAAATAGTAACATAAATGTGATTATAACTGAGTGATTCAGGCCAAGACTTCCCGGCATGCTATGATGAACTCTGAAATAAGGTCATTGTGGATGGAGCTGTCATAACAGTGTATGTTGGGAACACTAATTGGGAAAGCTGCCCTGTATCCTTCTTGTGCAACTGTCCCGACAGAAGAATTCACTATGCATTTCTACCTTAAACATTCACATTTTCTTCATATCTCTTTTGAATAATAGAAGGAAAAAGGCAAGAGCTATTTCATAAAATGAACAACAGTAAAAACTATATCATACTCAAAAACTAGAGCTAAATTGTATAGTTGGTTCATAGTCTCCACTAGGGCTAGCACAGTTCTGGTCATTTTATGATATTCTCAAAAATTTAGCTTTAATGTTTTTTTTCTACCTACTTACATTGATGTAATAAGCTGGAGAGTTCAATATTTAAATGTATTCAATCCAGTTCCAATTATTCTGAAAGTCAGGGATTCATCACAAAATTAAATTATGTTATGTATGGAAACAGAGCAGAATTAGATAAATTGGTAAAGAATAAAATGATACCTATTCTGATTTAAAGGTGATATCCTATCAGGAACAGAGTTATAACAAAAGGGGAACTTTCTAGGTCATGTTGGAATCCCACATGTAAGGCAGCATCTGTTTTTAAATGAAAACATGTTACTTGTGAAGCTGAGTCTTATGGAGGTCCTTATTTGGAAAACCTCATGTGTAAGTGGTAAGATGTCTGGAATATATAACTAGTGTAACATTTGTAATAATACTCAAATCTGTCTAAAGTAGCCTGAAAGTGCTAGAGCAGAAGATCTGAACCAAAACTGAACTGCTGTTTTTCTTATTGCCAAACAGCTCTAGAGAGTTGACAGGCAGTGTATTTACAAGTGACTATTTGCAACTTAGTGCTATTTAGGTAGTGACTCTTTTTAGGAAATTAAGTTACAAAGAAGTTTATTGTGTTATGTTTTAATAAAAGAAGGACTCAAAACAATAATGTATATCAAAAAGAGGAAGGACTGCTTAAATATTAGACGTCACTTTTTGCTACAGTTTCTTTATGTGTAAAATGGAGAAAAAATATGCTCTGCTGGGAGTTTTGTCCACTACTAAAACCCCTCCGCTTACTCCAGACAGGATAATGACCTTTACTGAATGCTTACTATGTGCCACGCCATTTCTGTATTCCACATATCAACTCATTAAATACTTATGCCAATCCTAGAAAGTATATCCTACTATTGTTCCCATTTTACTTATGAGGTGCAACGTTGTACAATTAGTAAGAAGCCAACGCAAGTTTATGCACCTGTACTTTCTGGCTCCAGAGTCTGTACTCTTAACTATCTCCTCACAGCCATGTCCTTTGCCATGGTTCTGACCCCGCCTTACATATTTCCCCTGCAACTTCTTTTAAGTAAAACTAGTCACATTTTGACTTTGAAGCCATATATAAAATCCTCAAAGAATCCTTTGTTTTTCCTACTTCTAGCTGGATAAGAAGCCACTCCTATGTGCTGTTAAAGAACTCAGTGCTAACAGTGCTCATCACATTATTATTTTTTTAACATCTTTATTGGGGTATAATTGCTTTACAATGGTGTGTTAGTTTCTGCTTTATAACAATGTGAATCAGTTATACATATACATATGTTCCCATATCTCTTCCCTCTTGCGTCTCCCTCCCTCCCACCCTCCCTATCCCACCCCAATCACATTATTTTAATTACTTTTTCCCTCTATCTTCCCTACTAACTTGAGATTTTAATGGCAGATATATTACATCCCCAAGAAATGTTTGCTGGATCCATTTATGAGTGTGCAGGAATTATATGAATCATATGTGAAGGAATTACATGAGATAACTTGGTAAAAACTGCTTTGAAAACTGTAAGTAGCATGTAAATATCATAGCTTATTACTCTTCTTCCTCATAATAAATGTATCCTATGGCAATAAGGCATATATATATATAAAATAAAATGTTTCAGGAAAAGAAGAGCACTGATTTATGTCTACTTCAAAGTGTTTTCACATTGGAAAAGGTAATAAAGTAGTGGTATTTTAGAAATTAAGACGGCAGAATGAAGAGAAAATCACTTTTGCATGATCAAAGTAAAGCATAATACTCAGTTTGTTTTTTTTTTTGCTGTATGCGGGCCTCTCACTGCTGTGGCCTCTCCCGTTGCAGAGCACAGGCTCTGGACGCGCAGGCTCAGCGGCCATGGCTCACGAGCCTAGCCGCTCCGCGGCACGTGGGATCTTCCCGGACCGGGGCACGAACCCGTGTCCCCTGCATCGGCAGGTGGACTCTCAACCACTGCGCCACCAGGGAAGCCCAATACTCAGCTTTTATATCAAGAAGACTTGATAGTGGTTTCTCACCATGACTTGCTAAGGAACAATTGAAGGAATCATGGAAAATCATGACTTAATTCTCTTTTATTCTATTGAAATCCAAAATACTATAAATTGATACTAAATTTTAATGTATTCAGTAGAAGAACACATGACATAAAATACCCATAGCATAGAATATAGCCTTCAAATGAAGACATTTCATGGCAAAGAATATCATATAATATACGGCAGGAGCTTCAGGCAAAGAATGGTGATAGTACAGCCCGGAATAATATATATGTATTTCTAAAGGTGACCAATGGCCTATCCAATGCTTGGATCCATGTAGTCAAGAGAGAAATGCCTGTGTTTTCTGAAGTCTATGGAGGTATCCAAACAGAATTGATAAGGCCTTTATTCCAATAACAAATGGATTAAAAAGTAAAGTCTATACATCTAAATTACCATTAAGACTCTAGAGGCCCTGAAGAGAAAGTTAGCATAAGAAAAAGTAGGGGTTTTTTGTTTTAAATAAGGCACTCTTAATACAGGTCAACCTTCTTACTCACAGAGTGCCCTAAAATAAATTATTGTCCAGCTTCCTCATCTTTACCACGCAGGTTGTTATAGCCTCCTAATCTAATTCTTATGGAGATGGAAAGAGATAATTCATATCAAGTTGTACATCAGACATTAATAAATTATAGGCATTCTAAGAAGGTTTATTACAGCTATTATTATTAACTGCATATTAATGATGATGGTCCTAGTTCTTAGAAAGATAAAGTATCAATTTTTTCACTTCCAAGTAGGTAAATATATTGGTCAAGTTTCTCCAAAAAAACAGAACCAGTAGAATGTGTGTGTATGTATATATATATCTTTTTGGATATACATAAAGGATACAATATATACAATAAGGTATACATATGTGTGTGTGTGTGTGTGTATAGAGAGAGAGAGAGAGATTTATTTTAGGGAACTGGCTAAACGCTATTGGGATGCTGACAGGTCCCAAGATCTGCAGGGTGACTTTGCAAGCTGGAGATGATACAGGATAGCCAATGGTTTAGTTTCAATCTGAGTCCAAAGGCCTGAGAGTCAGGAGAACCAAAGTTTCAGTTCAACTCTAAAGGCAGGAAAACTGCCAGTGTCTCATTTTGAAGACTATTAGGCAGAAAGAACTCTCTCTTACCGTAATGAGGGTCAGCATTTATGTTCTATTCAGGCATTCAGTTGATTGGATGAGAGCCACTCACATTATGGAGGATAATCCACTTTACTCAGTCTACAGATTTAAATGTTAATTTCATCGAAAAACACCCTCACAAAAATACCCAAATGACCAAATATCTGAATACCCTACTGCCCAGTCAAGGACGCCTATACCTAAAATTAGCCAACACCATAGATTTCCTGATTTTCTTTAGGACCATATCCAATATAATAGGTTTTCATTCATAGGCACAATAAGCATATTTTTAAACAGTTACTCTAAAGACAAGTATTTATACTATCAAGAAAAATCTATCTATATTTATCTTTCTGCATGTTTATCTTTTCCTGATAATAAAATCACCATAAGCATTTCTAGTAAAAAAACAGAAAGGAGGAGAAATTTCCAATGCTGTTATTTCAAGCAACGTATTTGTTTTCAGGTTTTAGGAGTATCGATCATCACAAATGCCAAATTGTCTAACAAATAGCCTTTCAGTTTTTGAGTCATATGCTTTACTATATTCAGCTTCAATAATAAAAGATAATGGCCACCATTTATTATGCCAAAACTTGTACTAGGCTCTCCTACACCATTATCTCAGATGATATTCCATATCCCCCAGCAAGTGACGCTGCCAGGATTCAGGCTCAGAAATGTGAACTCAAAAATATGTCAGCTCTTTATGCTATATCTAGCTCCTTTCTTAACTGTAATAAATTTTCAACTCATTTTTCACTGATTACAAATTGCATACATTATAAAACAGGGTTAACTTTACAGCATTTCTTAATCAATTCTATTTGTTTGGATACATAACGCAATCACTATGATAGTTACCTAAGGCAAGGTTATAATTAGTCTCAGCAGGTGATTAAATCTGCAGTTATTTTATCCCTGATTCTCATTGGTAATCTTTGTATCATCAAATTGTCCAATAACAACAGAATATTAACTATTCATTGTGAGAAATAAAATATTGTTTCCTAACAAATTGCTTTAATATGGATTAGGCTAAAATGAAAGTACCAAGTTGAGATGGGTCATGGAGGAAAGCATGACTTTATTTGCAACAATGTACATTTCAAATTTTAACAGGTGATTTAAATTTTTAATAACATCAGTAATTTCCCTAAAATTTACTTGGTGCCCAGGGTGAAGTCATCCTGGTTACTGAGAGAAGTGAATTGGATAAAAGGTCTAGGACGGGGGCTTCCCTGGTGGCGCAGTGGTTGAGTCCGCCTGCCGATGCAGGGGACACGTGTTTGTGCCCCGGTCCGGGAAGATCCCACATGCCGCGGAGCGCCTGAGCCCGTGAGCCATGGCCGCTGAGCCTGCGCGTCCGGAGCCTTTGCTCCGCAATGGGAGAGGCCACAACAGTGAGAGGCCCGCGTACCGCAGCAAAAAAAAAAAAAAAAGGTCTAGGACTATGAATGTTATAGTTTAATGAGAACCACGTATTTGTGGATAGCATTGAGAACGGTAAAAAATATAAAGTGAAACTTCTATTATTCATTTACTGTCACATGTACCAACACAGATATCAAAGGAAGATAACTTTTCCCATTTTTACAGAGGAAAAAATAGGTTCAGAGAAGATTTAATGCCTTGACCAAAGTAACAGAGAATGAAAAAAAAGCCTTAAAGTTTCTAATGCCTGTCAAGCTAAAAAGAGACAGTAAATTATCTATGAGAACAACACTGAACATCTAAAATCGCCAGATACCATCTTAACTACTGGAGATACAGAAGTGAACAAGACAAATTTCTTGAATTCACAAAGCTTATATTTTGTGAGGAAGGTGGGAAATAAAGAAGGAAATACATAAAAATCTATTACACTTTGGAGAGTGATGCATACTATGAAGTAAAGTAGCAAAACAGACTGGATTATAGTGAGGAAAATGCTTGTACTTTACACAGTTAGGTCACAAGTGAAATTTGAACATTATTCGAATGATGTTAAGGAACAAATTTACGCAAAGGCCTAGAGCCAGTCCTTTAGGCCAAGGCTCTGTGTTGGAAATGAGCTTGAGATATTCTAGCAATTGCAAGAAGACCAGTGTGTCCAGACTAGAGTGTGTACAAAGAGTGATAGAATATGAATTGACAGGAAGAGGCATAGTAGTCTGATCATACCTGGCCTTGCATGGACTTCAGATGGTGTGAGCAGGGGGTTGACATAATATGATTTCAGTAGTTAAAGCATTGCTCTTTATATAGTGTGAAGAATAGACTTGAGTGACAATTAACAGTAAAGCCTGGTAAATCTAATGGTGATGAGAAGTGATTGGATTTAGAATATATTTTTAAGATAGAAGCAACAAGGACCACTGATGAAATGGATGTAAGGAGAGAGGGAAAGAAAGAAATCAAGGTTTCTAGATGGACCAACTCAGTGGACGATATTACCATGATATAGAACAATGTTTTCATTCTATTTTTTGGGGGTTGGGCTACAAGTTCTATTTTAGAAATTTTATCTTACATAGTTCATAGGTTTTTTTTTTTTTTTTTGCAGTACGCAGGCCTCTCACTGTTGTGGCCTCTCCCGTTGCGGGGCACAGGCTCCGGACGTGCAGGCTCAGTGTCCATGGCTCACGGGCCCAGCCGCTCCGCGGCATGTGGGATCTTCCCGGACCGGGGCACGAACCAGCGTCCCCTGCATCGGCAGGCAGACTCTCAACCACTGCGCCACCAGGGAAGCCCAGTTCATAGGTTTTATACATGCATATTTAATTAGTTGTAATATGTTAGCTTGCAGAGATTAAGAACCAAAGTCCTCATTTGTTTACACTTGTTCAGGAATATGAGAAATACTGTATTCACTGCCGTTGTAGAAGGTAGGAAGCCATAGATACAAGGCAATAATGCACAAAAAAATGTACCTGTTGAGCCTGCTGATTTCTAGATAGAGTCCTTGTAGTCTCACAACATTCTATTTTTTGTTTTGTAGTCTGGAATAATCACTCAGACTAACAGAATGACTCCTTTTGTGCAACTCGGGTTAGCATCGTATATGTGGAACATCACATGGCCATAACTATCTTCTCTGGTGGAAGTATTCCAGCTTAGAATACTAGGTCATCCAAACTCACAAAATTCAAGCTTAAAAGAACAAGAAGCAAAATTCCTTAAGTGAATTATTAGTTGACAGTGCCCACTCTCATCTCTACTTCTCAACTTCTGGACATGGATAGTGTAGCTACAGGACAGGTGATGCTCTATATTGTCTACATATTTAAGGCATAAAACATGTCCCATCGGACAGTGCCCATATCTTGTGTAGTGTTTTCTTCCAGTTGGTACTTAACAGGGATTTTAGAAGGCCATTGCACCAGTCCATTAATTCACATTTTTCTGAGCAATGAGGCATAAATAAAGACTGACGCCACCTCCAAGTGCTTGAACCAACTTACTAAGTTTCAGGCAAGTACATCCATGTTGATAATTCAGCCTTATCAAATTGTTTTAATTTGGTTTTCCTTCTGCTTTCTTGATCTTTTGTCCTCCTGGTTCCAACACCCTTAGAATTCATTCCCATGTGTGTTCCCCAATCTCCTTCGTATTCAGACTGTCAAAGTCCTATAACTCTTCCATTATTAGCCTAGGTCCTGTTAGAAAAGGGCTTCCGTTTCTGATCTAAGCTATGTTGGAACCAGCTCTCTAAGGGCTTGGTGATGATTAGGAATGAATAGAAATATGTCTCTTTTTGCAAAGAAAGTTCAGCCTTGTCTGTATTTTCCCAAATGTCCCATTTCATTTCTCAGAGTTCAGCTTCTTTCCCACCATTGCTGTACTTTTAATAAGAGATCTGGAAATTCTAAGAACTTGTTTCCACAATCTTAAAACACATTCAAGCCTTGGAACTGACAGGTCATATCTACTCTGTACCTAAATGAAATAAAGAAGTTTTTAAAAGCTGCTGTAGAGACTTTCTGATTTTCCTCTTATGACTTGAGCTGGGCAGTAATTTTCTTTAAACTTCATCCTTTCCTTTGTGTATATTTTCTATTTTTGCTAGAAACACAGCTTATGCCACATTTCTCTTTAATCGCCATTGTCATCCTGACCAGGTGCCACATAAGCTTCATTTTCCAGCAACTTGCCCTCCACTCACTTCACTTCCCATCCATCTTCAGGGAAAACATGAGTAATTACACACCATGCATTACCAACAACTCAATTAATCTATTATGAAAGATACACATGAACTCATCAAACATATGATCAAACCAATCCCAGATTCTTATTTTCAGGTTCTGTTTTCCCAGGTCAATTCCTGGTACCAGTTACTATGTCAATCCAGATCCCAGCAGAAAAACAGATGCACAATCAAAAAAGATGAGAGTAGAATTTAATGAAGAGACTAAATACAAAGATCCTAATGGGGTTAGGCAATCTAAGAGTGGTGTTGAATCATCCTGGAGTTAACAGTGGTGGGGAGTAGCTGCCACCATTAGGTCTGCAGGGAAAAGCTGGAGGTCAAGGAGTTATTAGCAGAACTTTGTAAGGAAGCTCTGACTGGAGATGAGGACCAACCATCAGGAGCTGTGGCCCTCAGTAGAGGAATTCATCCACTGCCAAACAATGGCCCAGGAAGGACAGAAACAGGGACATAAATCTCACTCTCTCGTTTCTCCCACTTTCTAATCTCTTGCTAAAACCTAAATAGAAGTAAAGATCAGGGAACTCCAGGTGATATATTCCATAAGACACACTCCATAAAATCAGAAGAAGGTAGAAAAGGATGGGAAAATGATCTAAAATGTCATACAGTATAAATGCAGCATTGTCATCTTTGCTGTGCTTACAATGTACACCTGGCATTATCTATCAACCAAACGAATGTAGCATCCACAAATTTTATGTTCTGAAACTTCAGATATATTGAACCAAACCTACTACTCCTTATTTGTTCTCAAACTCTGAAACTTAAGGTTAGGTACCTCAGCCTAGATACTGCTTAGCTGGTGTGCAGTTTTCCATGCAGTCTTTATGAGTTGTTTTGTAGAATGATAAGCAAAGTTTAGCGTCATTTCAAAGGGACAATGTTTTGTTCTTTCTTTCTTGTAAATAGGCCAGTTGAACACTAAAACTGCATCAATTCACTGAAATGACATGGATATGACAAACTACTGCATAGGTAGCAAATTGGAAATGAACTGTCAGAGATAACACTCTGCACAGTCTCTTATTACATCAGACTCTTTATTTGATATTGAGGACATAAAGGTATCATAATAAAACAGAAAAGAAGAGTTTGGAGGATAAATCACCTTACCAAACACCTTCTTAAATCTAATACAGATCTTGACAACTTGGTAGGAAATTTTTACATTACTCTCAGAAGATAATCTTTATAAAGAGTAATCTAGTAATGTTAATATCAATCAATCCATAATTATTTATTCATCATCTACTGCATGCCTAGCACTGTTCTAATCTGTCCTTTAATATACAGAGCTATTACATACCTCACTTAAGGAGGAAATTTAAATGACTTGAAAACAGTGAGGAAAGTCATTGACTTCTGAATCATTCAAATGTCCCATTTGCAAACAACAGGTCCTACACTGACCAATTTAATCATAAAGAGACTTTATTAGAAGATGTCAGGTAGTTTACTATATTTCTGAGAGGTCAAGATTCAGGCCACAAGTTATGCAGTCACAGAAATCTCTTAAACTACACCATGGAAATGTTGCAGCAAAGACCCTCTCCGGACAATCAGGGTGGAGGTACAGCAGCTGACATGGCTCACTGAGTATGAAAATCTTTTTGATGCTATGCCCAAACCTGAATGTCCCGGCCACCATCTTCACCGGAGAAATGTATTAATTGAAACCCCTGCTTCTTTACATTGTTTTCCAAGAAGACAAGATAAATAAGAAATGCAGAAATAATTGTAAGGTCAAGCCACTCAAAAATCAAAATTTCAGAATTTGCCTTAAGGGAGAGAGTATTTAGACGTGTAAAAGATTTTGGAGGTGTAAGAAGCTTAGAAGCTGCACTTCCTTTCTCCTCTATGAATAACAAACAGTTTAAGGTCAAAGTATAAATTGCTGCCTTGCAGCCTTTGGGAACAGATTAAAAGTTTCACAAGCCATCTAGCTCAAAGTTAACATAAGCAGTGGTTGCTAACAATTGGTATTTAGGAAGCCATATAGTAAATCAGCAGTGCTTCTCAACTGGAGATCTTATTAAAATGAAGATTCTGATATAGGAGACCTGGGGTGGGACCTGAGATGTGCGTTTCTAACTACCTTCCAGGTGATGGCTTCCAAACATCGAGCAGTATGTTTTTAAAGAATATATTTTACTAAGAGGGAATAACAGATATTCTAGTAGAAAAACATTCAATGGTTAAATAAGTTTGGAAAATTCTGGCTTAAATTCCATCAAACAAGTTTCTTTCTTATAGATTTCTCAGCGCCTTTAATAAGCTAAAACATACAAAGACAGCCTAGGGCAGGGTGGGAAGAGGTGGTTGAAGGGAAGTATGGAGTGTGCATCCATAATTTTGCCTTTTCAAATGTATTCAACTCAAATACTTTATAGATATTTTTGGAAAATACGATGTTCAGCTTGATAAACATTATAGATTAAGTTGAATTTTCACCATTGTGCCATTTATTAAATTGGATTTATATTATTAGTAATTAGTAATAGGGATTTTTAAAAATATCACTCTGTTAGAAAAATATAATATGTAACTGGATTATTTAGTAGAAGACTATTATATTTCAAGAGGGGAAAATGTGCAACCATAATTCATGACTGAAGCATCTAGTGAGAAAAACCCAAAGAAAGATATAAAATGCCTAAAAGTGAATATATATAATCAATATGGATAATATGCAAGATCTATCTATAGAGGAGTTTGAAAGCCTCCCACGATAACAAAATAAAGTTTACTGTCTTCTTTCAAGTTGTTTTAAATTCACTTTTTTCCTCTCACTATTCATTTGTTCATGAATGCTTTTGATTACTTTTTATGCTCTGGTATTCTGCTAGGTATGGAGAAAAGAGACTGTGTTAAGTAATGATGACAAAGAAAAGGATCTTTGAAGGAAGTTCAAAGAAAAAAACACAAAGAGAAAAATGTGTGTAAAAACTATTGAGAGCATCTAAAATTGGCTTACAATGTCAAATAGTCTAACCTGTTTGTAATTGGAGTCCCAGAAGATAGGAGCGATACAGCATAGAAAAATATTTTGAAAATTGGTGGCTCAACATAGATTCAGACATAAGATTGTATATTAAATTGGGAGTGTTAGAAGCAGGGGAGATGTTCTAATTGGTCTTCAGGTACACTGGCAGCCCTTGGTTGGCCACACAAAAACAAGGAAGTGGTTTGGGGATTTAAAAGAGGAAAGATTGTTCAACATTAGGGACCAAAGGTTTTCTAAAGCTGGACAAATAAGGGTCCATCAGGTGCTTTTTAAGGTAAATCTGTCATAATGCTCCTTATGGTAGAGGTGAGCTATCTGCCTGGCAGTTTCTCAGCAAGAACTGATAGAAAGAAGTAGAGGAGTGGGATGATTGAAAAAAAAAAAAAACTCTAAAAATCAAAAGTGCTGGGCTCTGTCTTGGTTTTTGTATTATTCATATTCTCTAGAGAAACAGAATTAATAAGATGTACACATCAGACTTATTATAAGAATTGTCTCATGTAATTAAGAAGGCTGATGAGTTCCAAGAACTGCAGGGAGAGCTAGCAAGCTGGACCCAGGAGAGCCAATGATATAGTTCTAGTCTAAAAGCCAACAGCCTCAAGGCCAATGAAGAGCCAATCTTTCAGTGTGAGTCCAAAGGCAGGAAAAAAGTCAATGTCTAATTTGAAAGCAGTGGGCAGGAGGAATTCTCCCTTACTAGGAGAGTCAGTTTTCATGTTCTGTTTAGGCCTTCATGGACTGGATGAGACCCACCCACTTGAGGGAGGACAATCTACTTTATTCAATCTACCAAATAAAATGATAATCTCATCCAAAAATATTCTCACAGATACACCCAGAATAATGTTTGACCAGGTATCTGGGTTCCTCAGGCCCAGTCAAGTCGACACATAAAATTAGCCATCACTGTTTTGGTATCCACTAGTTGTGCAACTCCGGGCAAACACCGTACATATCTGGGACTAAATTTTCTAATCTGTGTAACAAAAAAGATGGAATAAATGATCATCATGTTTTTTTCCTTCAAATTGTATTATATTTCTCTAATGTCAAAGGGCTGAGATCTCAGGTAATTTGAAGGGAGCGGAGCAAAAATCACCAACAAAATTATTTTGCCATGTTTCTTCCCAGCCTTGATGTTAAAACATTATACAAATCTAGCCTATCCAGTTTTGCACAGTAGTTTCGTATACTTCTTCTCTTCTCTCCTATAATATCAAATGAGTGAGAATTTCATGGCACAGATTATATACTTTATTTTAGATAGGAGAAAACAGAGGAGGTCCCAGTTGGTTAGAAATTTCTCCAAATTACAAAATATGTAGTACAAACTACACTTTGATTTATAACATCCTAAGCAAGTCCAGGCAAGTTAACAGTTTTGTTAACTGTTCAAGACATTGAGTTCTCTCTCAGTGATCCTCTCTCATCAGTTACTTAAAATAATAATAATAATAGTAATAATAATAATTTGTCTTTGTTAGTTTTACTTTTATCTTTTTATTTTCTTGAAATTCTCTGTGCTAACCTACAGGGGTTTTGTTGTTCTGTTTTATTCCTTTGCAAATAGTATCGCTGTTCTAGATGAAATAAACACCAATCAAAATATAATTACAAGTATTTCAATTAACATATTGAAAACTTTGAACATAGTAATGCATGCTTATTTTTCTCCAATATTACTTATTTTTATATAAATGTGAATAAGCCTGTAATTTTAAAAGATATCAGTTCTTATTAGTGGTAGCAAAATCTTTAAAAAATTTTAACGAAACAGGGTGATGGTATTAGTTACGACTATCTACTTTGTAGCCCAAATGGTGACCCAAACTGGAAGACAGGGCTATTTATTCACTAAAAGTACTCAGAGGCAATAATCATTAGAATCTTTATTCTGATCCACATTAGGCCTTACAAAGTCTCCAGAAAAAAATTGTGTGCAATCAATAGGCCCAAGTTAGCAGAATTGGTGGATATAATAAATTCTATAGAAAATGAAAATATCACGAAGTGAAATAAAAAAGGAGAGTCTGCACCTTTGAAAAACAAGCCCATGGGTACATTTCTTCATTTCAGCTTAATCAGTTTTAACTACTTTAATTTTGGCCTAAGAGGATCATTGCTTGTGTGTTCATGCTTGGGTATTTATGAGATAATTAGGTTCAGCTTTGAGCATGTAAAGTAATAAATGCCTCCCAAAGCTCAAATCAAAATTTGCCTTCTGCAGGTTAGCTGCTTTTGAGCTTAGAGGTTTCAACATGAAATTCTTTATTTCTCATATATTTTAATAACTTTCTCAGTTCAAGTGCTTATATGTTTTACAATTTAAAATTCTTCACAGAGAAGTAAAGGGGAGTGAATGTAAAGGGGTATGACACTGATTTGAAAAGCTGCACTTTGGATTTTTGCTTTCAATCCACCACATGAGTACATGTACTACATCAAAATCAATTGCATTCAAGATCCATTAATTCTCCTGATACCCTTAGATTACTTAGTGTCATCATTTCCTATCCTCACAGTCCATCCTTCCTGGTAGATGTGAGTGTGAGATTGAATAATTGTGAGATGTTATTAAAACTGGAATTCATTTACTCATTAATTTAATGAATATTTATTGAGCACTTTCTGTATGCCAGGCTCTCAAAGAAACAGAGTAATATATGATATTTCATGAGATTTCTAGGGCAGTACTTTTCAGACTTTAATGTGTGCATGAATCAGCTAGGGACCTTGTTAAATGCGGATATTGATTCTGTAGGTCTGGGTATGGCTTGTGATTCTGTTTTACTTACTGAGTCTCAAATGATGACAATGCAAGATTCTAGAGAAGTGAGACAAAACAATAAAAATAAATTATGTATAAACTGTAGTGTGTTCAGTAGAGATGCGTGTTATGAAGAATAATAAATCAGGAAACTGTAACAGAGTTTTGGAGAGAGGAGATGGAATTTTAAATAGAGCACTCAGGAATGGCTTAAATAGTAAGGTGACATTTGAGTAAAACCTAAAGGAAATATGGGAGCAATGCAAGTAGCTATTTGGGGGAAGAGAGCCCTAGGTGGAGAATATTTCAAGGCACTTGGCTTGAGGAACAGCAAGGAAGTCTGTGTCACTCACAATGATTGAGCATGAAGAAAAATCATAGAAGTATGGGTGTTAATTGGAGACAGATTCTGTAGGTACTTAAGACTTTGGATTTTATTTTGAATGAAATGGAAACTTGTTAATTCTGATTTATAATTTAAGGGACTCACTTGGGCTGCTGTGTCAAGAATAAACCAAAGGGGACAATGGAGATGCAATGAGAACAGTTAGGTGGGCGCTCTGTAGTAATACAGGGAAAAATGATAGCAGCTTGGACAGGATGGTTCAGTGGAGGGAAGAAAAATGCTCAGTAATCATATTCTTTATATATTTTGATAATGGAGAAGACAATTGTTTTTTCTGGATTGGATATGGCAATTAAGAGAGAGAAGTGAAAAATAATTCCAAGTATTAATTGGAAGAATGGAATTGTGACAGAAATGATGAGGCTGACTGTGAAGCAGGTTTAAAGGGAAGATGAGTTCAGAGTCAGATGTGTTAAGTTTGAGAGTACTTTTAGACAGTAAATTAAGGTCATGAATAATCATTTAGATATATGTGTCTAGAGTTGAGTCAATAGATGATACATAGATTGAAAGTCATTAAATATAGCTGCCTTAAAAAATATGAGATTATGTAATATAATAGTGGAGTTAGCATAGGTTAAAAAGAGAAGGATTCTTAAAAATCAGTGCCAGGAAACTTCATTTGTGAAAACACAAATTATGATGACAAATCAGCAGAAAAGAATGAGAATTGTTCATTAGAGTGAGGAGAAAAAACAAAAGCAAACACAACATGAAAGTATTATATCTGGGAGGGTCAAAGAAAGACATTTCAAGGAGAAGTGAAACAGGAGGGAAGGGGAGAGGGTACAACCATTAAAAGAATGGCATAGCCATAGGACATGACAAAAACTGGTTAGAACCAACTAGGTCCAAGATGGCAGAAGATCTGACTTCCAATGGACCTTGAACCTCATACGCTTATTGTAATATATTAGCATAAGCTAAGTGACACACCCACCAGCGCCATGACAGTTTTGAGGCCAACCATCAAAGACCAAAAAGTGGGCAGTGCCCCAATTCCTGGAAATCTCTGCCCCTTCCTCAAAATAGTTGGAATAATCCTCCCACTCATTAGCCTATGAAATTACCCAGCCCATAAAAACTAACCACCCCATATTTCGGGGTCTCTTGCCTTCTGGGATTTTCCCCACTCTATCTGTGGAGTGTGTTTCTTTCTAAATAAATCCACTTCTTACCTTTCACTTTGACTCTCGCTGAATTCTTTTTGTGATGAGACATCAAGAACCTGAGCTTTATTTAATGTCCTAAGACCAGGTGTGTGATCTCAATTAAAAGACCGTGGGTTCAAGTCCCAATCTGAGTTGTATGGTTTCAGAAGAACTGATTAACTGAATCATTTTCTCAGTGATGATTTAAGTATAGCCTAGGCTGAGAAACTACAATTTTAATTAACAATGGGGAGGGCATTGGGGTCCTGGACAACTGTCAGTATAGAATACTGTATAGAAGAATACAGTATAGAAGAATAATAGCCTGATTAAGATGGGCATAACAGAGTGAAAAGAATGAAATTGGAATCTATCTCTATCTAGCTATCATCTATCAATCTGTAATATAGATTACAAACAACTTTGGGAAGGAGAAGTGTCTAAAAAGGGAAGAAAAATGGTGAGGTAAGGCTTGGGTGGAGGTTGGGTTGATTTGTTTTGCTTTGGATAGAAATTATAACAGCTTTTTTTATGCTCTTGAGAAAGACCAAAGAGAATGAATAAACTTAGTGATGCAGGAGAGAGAGAGGAAATGCAGGATCCAAGTCCTTTAGTAGGGACAAGGGAATGGGACTAGGAAATGAGTGGAGGGACCGACCTTGCCAACAGCACCAATCATTCACTATCAGAGCAGGAGAGTTGGAAGAGTTTGTGGAAACTGATGCAAGTCAATAGGGAAATATGGTAAAAACTTGGAGTTCTCTTCTGGTTGTTTTTCTTATTAGTGAAAAAACAAGGTGAAGATCTAGAATGAGGATAAAGAAGGATGTATTTTAGGTTTGAAACTGAGTCCCCTTAAAACTGAGTTCCTCTGCTTAGTTTATGATTGACCTCTCTAACCAAAATGTTATTCCCTTTCTTGTCCAACACCTGTTCCCTTTAAGATCGAGGAGTATCAAAGAACAGAGGGGATTGAAACCAAGCAGGACTCCATGGGGGCCCTCCCAAGAACAAAATCCTCTCTGTGTTCCGCGTTTCTTGTTTGTAGGAAAAAGGCTTTCAGCCTCCTAGACCTTCCCTGAGTTCCAAAGGGCAGATTCAAACCTTTACTAGTTAGAAGAGCAAGGGAATGCAGAAAGAAACAATAGTGCTGCATGGGGCCTGGGCCTGGTTCCTTCTAGGGATGTGCGAAACAGTTGGACACACATCTCTGAGTTCTTCTACAGGAACTAAGGCACCCACCCAGGTGGGGGATGGTAACTTCAGGCTGAGCACAAGCACATTCACCCCAGACTGGTTGGAACAGAAGGCTGATGATTGAGATTCCTGGAACACCACCACCCTGTTACATCATCACCAACCAATCAGAGGAAGGTTGTACACTCTGCATCCTTCTCCTCAAATTTTGCCTGTAAAAACTTCTTCCCTGAAACCCATTGGGGTGTTCAGGTCTTTTTTTTTCCTCAATTTTATTAGGAACTTCTTTATTTTTTTAATTTAATTAGATTAATTTATTTTTATACAGCACGTTCTTATTAGTTATCTATTTTATGCATATTAGTGTATATATGTCGATCCCAATCTCCCAATTCATTCCACCCCCCACCGCCCCACCACGTTCAGGTCTTTTGAGTACGAGCCGCCCATTCTTCTTGCTTGGCCCTTAAAATAAACCTTTCTCTGATCCAAACGCCAATGTTTAGGTTTATTTGGCCTCACTGCGTGCTGGGCACACGAACTTGGGTTCCACACAGGTTTCAGGGGGGAGAAGACTATCTGAAATACTTACATAGAAGAAGGAAAGAGTCAATGACTAGAAAAATATAGTGTTGTTGCCAAGCAGCAGTGTGGACTGTTCCATTTTAATATTGCTCAGACATGATCTGGAACTCTAAATGTAGAATTCTTTGGTAATACAACCTTAAGTTTCCTAAAGTTCTAAGGGCCTACTTCACAGATCTAGGAATAAACTCAGATGTTAAAATACTGCTAGCCACATTTTTAGGTGCTTTGAAAAGTTAGAGTTTTCAACTAAGGGATAATAAGAGGGGAGAGAGAGGAAAGATGCCTTTGCCAGACAGACCTACTCAGAGAGTAGCACTGAGGTCAATTTCAATCATTCTAAAGCCAGTGGAACAAGAGTGCTAGGAAGATAGAAAAATAGCAGCATTTCCTCTCCTCCTGGAAACTTCTAAGGGCAAATTTACTGATGCTACTTCAAAGGTGTAAGATAAATTAAAAATAAAGCCAGACAAGATGACCACCCTTCCTGTCACGTAGAGGGAATTGCCTGTGTAAAAAAGTCAATCAAGCCATCAATCAATCCAAACACAAGGGAGGAGGAAACTAAAGAAAGTCCTGACTTCTGTGTGATATTTTTAACATACAAAAACCTACATACTGGTAAACATGACTTGGTGTCTTATAATCTACCAACTAAATTATCACCTCCTCCATCTAAAGGCTGATACTTGCTTTCCTATCTGAGTGTGTATCTTTACCTCATGTCAGCCAAACTATGTAACAAGAAGGATTAAATTCTTCTTGTGTTTGCTATCCCAGATTTCTACAGGAAGAGAAACTGAATATTCATTTTTACAATCCTGACTAGAGCTATTTCTGAATGGTCTGTCTTGAGGTCATGCATAGTCAAACTGCCCCAAAGCAATGTTTTTCAGAAGTATTGATAATATTACACTTTAGCAGGGACTAGTTTTCTGATTAAAAACACATTATTATTATCAACTTTTCAGGAAACTGTAGAGCTGCCACAGTGAAAGCAAGAGATAAAAGGAAGTGCCAGCCCTGCAGTTTTGCATTTTCCCAATAGAACTGCACCTGTCAGGCAAGGGTTAGATAACACTCAGAGCAACTGGGGTAAATTTGCCACTGCTGAGGACTCTTGAACAAAAGGCTCCTATTTTTTACGAACCCAGGGGACACAGGGGAGAGAAAGGGAAGAGGGATAGGAGTGAAAAAAGTTTAGAGGTAGACTGGAGAAAATTGAATCAGTTAAAGTCCCAAATAAAGAGCCATAATGGAACTAGGAACATAGCTATGTGTATGAGCGAGCCTAGCTTGGCAGGGCCTGAGTGTTTGACTGCAACTCCCTCCAAAACACTGCAATGCACCAGCTGTGCACCAATTCTGGTGTGGGAAGGGTTGCTTCCATGAAGCCTTCCTGGCAATGTCTATTTATTGGTTATGTTTCCCTATGGACAGTCATCCATACTGTATAAAGCTCTGACTCTTGTGTTGAGCATCCTTTACTGTGACTCTATCTTTACATCCTTTACTGTAAGGCACGGGTCTTCCACACTGAATTGTTTGGCGAAGACAGTGGTACCAGATGAAGGTAGTCAGGTAGTTTCATGGTCTTCCACATGCCTCAGTAAGATGGCCCTAATTACCTCAATTCCATAAGGGGTAGGGGAAATGCACATAGGTGAGTGGAAATGCACATAGACAATACATTTACAGCAATAACGGGAAAGAGTATTCTGTAGTGGGAGCCATAACAATGGAGGTTTGTAAGGTCCCAAAGGAGACTTACCCATAGCTGGTCACAGCAAGGGTCCTGGTGGTGGTGGCCTCAACCCAAAGCCAGAGAGCATTACCTATTTCCTCCTCATTCTGGTGCTAAGATTTGTGGGGATCACAGTCACCTGTGCACTGGTATCTAAGATGCCTAAGAAATGCGATTCTCCCTTATTTCTCCATTGAACCTGACCTTGGCATAGGGCCTCTGGCCTCCCTCAGCAACAAAGGGACCTTGGTCTAGTCTTTTTATTTATTTCTTCATTCATTCATTGAATTTTTCAGCTTTATTGAGGTAGAAATGACAAATAAAAAGTGTGTATTTTTAAAGTGAACAACCTGATGTCTTGATATATATACGTATTGTGAAATGATCACCACAATCAAACTAATTAATATATCTATCATCTCACATAGTTACCATAGTCTTTATTTTTTTTTAAATCTGTGTGGGTTGTGAGAACACTTAAGATCTACCTACTTAGCAAATTTCAAGTATACAATAGAGTATTGTAAATTATAGTCACCATAGTGTACATGCAGTCTCCAGACTTACTCACTTTGCATAACTGAAAGTTGGTACTCTTTGACCAACATCTCCCTATTTCCTCTTAACCCCAGACCTTAGCAACCACTATTTTACTCTCTTCTAGTATGCGTTTGACTATTTTGGATTACACATCTAAGTTATATCATGCAGTATTTGTTTTTCTGTGTCTGGCTTATTTCACTATTGTTATAATGATAACAAATGGTGAGGATGTAGAGAAATTAGAATCCTTATACACTACCAATGGGAATTTAAATGTTGGTAGCCACTATGAAAAACAGTATGGCGATTCCTCAAAAAGTTAAAAGTAGAACTATGATACCACTTCTGGATATATCTCCAAAAAGAATGAAATCAGGATCTCGAATAGATATCTGTACTCCCATATTCATGCATGATAGCTAAGATACAGAAACAACTCAAATGCCCATTGATGCATGGAAGGTTAAAGAAAATGTGGCATATACACACAATGGAATATTATGCAATATTAAAAAAAGGAAGTCCTGTCATTTGTAACTACATGGGTGAACCTGAAGGACACTATGCTACATGAAATAGATCTTATTTAATTATTTATTTGAATTTTATTTTATTTTTTCATAGAGCAGGTTCTTATTAGTTATCCATTTTATACATATTAGTGTATACATGTCAATCCCAATCTCCCAATTCATCCCACCACCACCACCACCCCCGCCAGTTTCCCCCCTTGGTGTCCATACGTTTATTTTATTTATTTATTTATTTATTTATTTATTTATTTATTTATTTATTTATTTGCGGTACGCGGGCCTCTCACTGCTGTGGCCTCTCCCACTGCAGAGCACAGGCTCCAGACGAGCAAGCCCAGCGGCCATGGCCCACGGGCCCAGCCGCTCCACGGCATGCGGGATCCTCCCGGACCAGGGCACAAACCTGTGTCCCTTGCACCGGCAGGCAGACTCTCAACCACTGCACCACCAGGGAAGCCCCCGTTTATTTTTTTTAAAGTGGAAAGATCTAGGTAAAGTTTGGCAGGCCTCTCAGATTCATCTTCATATTCACATGGAAGAGTGGACAGAATAGCACTTATTTTTATATGTGTGTATGTTTGTGTGTGTATAAACAGTATGAGAGGAATAGGGAGAAAAATGAAGGAAAGTACAGGAAACATAAGAGAAGAATTTTAAACAGCATAAGTGAAGAAGTGAAGTCTGGCTTTCTTACACTGAAGTAGTCATACACAAAATAACAGGCTCAGTAATTTGTAAAAAGATCCCTCCTTTGGACAGAGGCTATCATAAGAACATTGTCAAGCTGTGATGGTAATATCACTTTTGTGAGTTATATATACTCATACTTTAAGTTTAATAAACACTTGATAAATAAAAGGATGAATAAATGAAAAATGGCACTGTACTTTTGGAGGCATCATGGAAGTGCCAGTAGCCATTTGAGTAACACATAGAGACGAGGGGAGGTATCTAAAAGGCTTCTAGGTCACTCTCCCTGTTTATGATGAGACTTTTCCTCTGGCACTTTCTTGCAAACTGATTACAGCCTTTCTCACATGTTGAAACATTTATAAATCATCCTGCATTATACAGCTGGGTCTTTTTATTAGTCATAATCACTATCCTTGCTGGGAGCCATCGTCTGGAACTTTCTTGACATAGTGAATCAGTCACAAGTGGACATGAAAGCCCTATGTTCTCTCCTCTAGGGATTTCTACTTCTTATAACCCCCTCTGCTTATTCACTTTGTCCTCAAGGCACAGTCTTGATGCTCAGTCCAATTTCCTGTGATGTCTACTCTCTCAATAATGACTCACTGAATATGCAAATGAATAGAATTTGTTTTTTATAGAAACATAGAACTTTTCATTAATCCTTAGGTGAGATGTAATCAGCCCTTTGTCAACTATGCTTCTCAATTTGAGGTCACCACAGTTTGCCTAACTATCAAAAGGAAACTGACTTCTTGCTAAGTCTGCCCTTCTCCTCACTCTAGTTTTGTGAAGAAAGTGCATTCCCTAATCTGTTATTATTTTTTCCCCAAATTAGTCTGGGTGTTGAGCTATGAAGAATGATATACCAGGGATATATGATACTGTAGATGTATTTAATGTTAATTAAAATTGAAACATGCTTTTCCTATAGCTAGAGAGAGTAGTAAATTTCATTTTTGGAAGCATTCACTTCGATAATTAATTGTTTATTTTTGTTTGTAATTATTTAAGAAATTGACACTTTACCCCAAATTTTGGCAAGGTTCCAAACTCTGCATGCAGGGTCATGTCTTTGAAAATAAAGATAAAAAAACAGTAAGGGCAATAATGCTGGCCCTTCATTGCCTTTTTGATGTTGGAATGACAGTAACTGTCAATAAATATTTGCAGTACTGGAATTAAAAAAACAGTTAAAAATGCTGTCTTAAATTCTTGAAGGTAGTGTTTCTCAAACTTTAGGCCTGAAACAACCTGGAGCAGAATCCCCTACAATGCAGAACTTCCAAACCAGAATTTCTGGGTGATCAGGGAATGGGAGTCTATATTTTTTGTTGATGTCCTCTAGAAAGATTGGTACTGCAGACTGAGAAACACTGTGCAGGTTATGTCTTGTTGGGAGAGTCACCCAAGCCATACACCTGAAAGTTGAGGATTATGCTTACAGGTTTGGAGCTGTTCTGTTGGGAGGGGATATGCAGGCCAGAGCAACTTCTGCTCCCTCCCTCACCCACAGCACCCTCACCAAGACCCCAGGGATTCTTAGATCATAGTCAACAAAGCACTACCCATCTCTATAGTTACTGTGCAACTACCATAGCGCAGAATTACTTTAGGCGATGGAGATAGAAAGGTTTTTTTAAAAATTCTTCCTTTTCTTTTTTTTCTAAAACTGATGTGCAGATGATAATTAGTGCTATGAAAAAATTTTTTAAATCAGAAAAGAGAAATTGAGAATTTTGGAATTGGAGAAGTAAACTCCAAATAGGTTAGAGCAGGTGGAGTTTTCTTCAGAATTCTTTGATTTTATCAGTTAAGTAGAGAATAAGATCATCAGCTGAGAATGACGGAGAGGAGTTGTTGCTGGAAATCTGGGAAAAGAGAAGGAAATTTGTAACAGTCATCTAGAAGAATAGGAGAAAAAACAGGTATGAGTCATTTTGTGAGGCCATTGGGCAACACTGAAGACCACTTGAGGTTAGTGGTTAGTGACAATGAATTCAAAACGAAGCCCGTTGTCATTGTTCCCAAGAAATGTGCAGCTGCAGCATTGCAATCTCAGAATAGACAAAGAGTTGAATTTTATGAAGGCTGTCATCTTGCCAGGGGAGTGAAAAGAAAAATGAAAGTTTAGAGTGAAATGCAAGAGCGTGATTATAATGAATGCATGTGGGAATTTAAGCTGGGGATAGAGTGTAACACGGGTGAGCACTGTCACAAGGAGAACAGTCTCCTCCAATTAAAAAAAATACAACAAACTAGTGAATATAACAACAAAGAAGCAGACTCACACACATAGAGAACAAACTAATGGTTACCAGTGGAGAGAGAGAAGCGGGGAGGGGTAATATAGGAGTAGGGAATTAACAGGTACAAACTATTAGGTATAAAATAAGCTACAAGGATATATTGTACAACACAGGGAACATAGCAAATATTTCATAATAACTATAAATGGACTATAACCTTTAAAATTGGGAATCACTATATTGTACACCTGTAACATATAATACTATACATCAATTATACTTCAATAAATAAATAAATAAATAAAACCAACAATTCAAAAAAAAAGAGAGACAGACAGAACAGGCTTTTCTTTTGTCTAAAGTTTGTAAGCACAGGTGTTCCTAAAATACTTATATTGTTCATTTTGTTGGAGAAAAGTCACAGCATCTTTTTCTTTAAAAGGTAGAATGGTAAATCTTAGTTTCTCTATAATACTGTATATAAGGCTATATTAATAAAGTCACAGCATCATCATAGTTAATTATCTGTGTGCCTTCCCCTCCCCCTCATATCATGATGAGGTCATAAAAAGTAGAGCCACTGTCCTGTTCCTTAGGCACAGAGCCTGTTACATAGTAAGGGCTCAATTAAAAAAAAAACTTGATCTTACTTGTTTGGAACAACATCACCATCTTGTAAACCTTATAATATTGTCACCACACACTTTGAAATTGCAAGTTATACTTAATAATGTGATTACTTTCTATGAACCTAGCTTATTAACTAGATGAATATAATAGATTTAACAAACATTTCTTACCTGGAAATGCTAACTTTTTGTTTCATTTCTTTAGGATCTGTTGACATAGTTATATTTTGGTTCTCTTTACAGGCTATTTTTTAAAAAAATAGTACCACGGGAAAATAATCACTAAAATTTGCATAAGTCAAGAAGAGTATATTTACTGTAGCCAAAGTATGTATCATACAAGAATCCAGGGTTTTGTCAGCTTGGAAAGTATGGTGGAATATGAGATCTTAGTATCTCTTACTCCACTTGACATCCTGATAACTACCCTTTCCTCTCCACCACCAGCCATGGGTAAACAGTATAGGTCAAGATGCTCTCTCACCCAGGGAAATTAGCCTATGTATCCTGAAAACTCCAGATGTGGCAAGAAAACAACAAATTCAATATTAATTTACAGTAATATGATTTAGAAAACATTTATTGAGCACTTATTCTGTATCAAGTTCTAGGCTAATCTTTTGGGATAGAAAAATGGGTAAGATTATGTTTCTGCCTTCAAGGAACGATCTTACTGGTTTGGATAAACTAATATGTAAATTAACAAAATATAGCACAATCAATGTGATCAGAGTAAAATAAGAAGCAAGAACATAAATCTAAAGAAAGAGGAATGATTATTTGAACTTGGGTTGGGAGAATACTTTCAGGACAGCTCAATGGAAGAACTTTTAGCTGATCTGGGATTTGGAGGAAAAATAGGAGTTTTCCAAGAAGACAGATAGGGAAAGGACATTTCAAGGTAAGCAACCACATTTGCAAGGGCATATTCAATAAACCACCAACAGTTAGATGCTGATTGTAAGAGACCAGAGAGAGGAAGGAATCCAGGATTCCCAGAATTCATATTTTCACCTGTAGAGTGTTGTATATCAAGATAGGAAATATAGAAAGTAGAACAGTGTCTGGAAAAGGGCAAAAAAGATGAACACTTTGGGCTTAAACAAACAAGAACAATAAAAAAATAAAAATGGGTTGTATCAGTCACAGCCATGGCAAGAAAGCCAGATCAAAATTAGGTAATTTACAGAGTTTATACAATATTAACGACACTATTTTCAAAGGTGTGGTTAAGATGACAGTAAACCACAACAGCCAGTACAGCAGGGCACCATTCCCACCCTTAAGGGTTAGAAAGGAAGCAATTAACCCGTATGAGGATTCAGATATGAGTGGAGAGGGATTATGGTCTTTGACCTTAGAAACACAGCTTCCTGGGAAAACTCTACAGGGGAGGAAGCTGAAGAAATAAATACCATGACCTCGTTATTTCTCTGTCCTATCTACTATTGTTCCTCTCCATTGTTCAAAACAAATAGAAGCCAGAAGCCCAGGAACGATGAAGGTAGTCCATCCTGGGCACCACGCAGCAGAAAAGGGTAGAAGGTTTATCTGAAGAAGCAAGTGGAAGACATTCAGTCCAGGGTTCAACTACCATTTTTAGGATTTACTGTTTACATTGAAGGCAGGTGAAAATTATCCAATAAACTGCTTTTCTCTGAAAATATGTTAATAAATTTGTAAAATTGTAGAGATAGTTTATACATATATTTTTATCATGGATGTGAATGTGTTTGATTCAATTGTCGTAGTAGCAAAACCAGCTAATTGAAAATCTTGCTGTGTTTCATGGGCCCAATTTAGGGGTCAATTCATTCTATCTTAGTGAACAATTGTTAGGCTCACTCCATCTGTTCCAAAGTACAAGGTACCTGACTTTATATAAACACACTATTTCCTGTGACTTAGGTAAACAGCCATCGTTGTTGATAGAATTCTAAGTTTTAAAATAATGTGAAATATAAAATGACAAGAAAATAGTATGAAATTATATCTTTAGTAATAGTCTCAGAGAAATCACATATATCGTATTTTGGTTGCTCTAAACACCAAAAACATTGTGTAAAAATTGTATTCAAATCTTGTCAGTTGCCTGGTGCCCTGAGCACCTCTGTGACTTATGATGCTGTGCGAAAGCAAAGCAATCATTTGTTAGAATTTATGGTCTAGAGAGTCTTTGCCATGAAAATACAATTTCACAACATAATAATAGGCACAAATATAAGAAATATTTCCCATGAACATAAATTTGATGGGCCACTAAAGAATTTTGTCATTTTCTTGATCTAGTTTATAGTAATCGCCATAAATTACTCTGTATTATCTACCGAAGTTAACTGGAACAGAAGTTGCAAAAACAAAGGAACGTATGAGGCCCATAATGTGAGCAATTTTTAAGCAACTTATTTGTATTGTACATTATTGCTGAAAATGATATTTATTATGAATAATCAGAGGGACATAATATTTTGTTTTAGTATAACTTTTTAAAAATCTATTTTAGATTTCTGGAATTTTAGAATTCACAAATGAATTCCAGAATTATTTTGAAGTTGGAAACCAAGCATAGATTTCTCTCTTGTCTCTTCCCACTATGACCTCCCTCATCAATTCAACATGCCCAAACTACACATTCTGTCTTAGATCAACCTTACTTACAAATTCTACTTCAAATTTACCATAAGGTACTTTTTCAATGAAAGCTACCACTATCTCCTGTCTTGATTGGTGAATTTCCAGTATTGATAGATGCTTACTCCAATTAACAAGCATATAATTTACGTGGGACCACTGGGAACACATGAAAGCATAATGGATAGCTTGCATCAGTACTTTACTATGGGATCCCTGATGCAAACCTCAGAGCAGTTTAATGAGATAGGGTAGCAGTTTAGGTATTATTATATTCATTTTTTTGATATGGACAAGCAAGTCATACAGCTGATAAAAGAAGCCCCACTTCTCAGAGTCATTTGTGTTTTTATTGTTATATCATGTCAATATTTTTTGCCATTCAATCATGCTGCATTTTGTAGACAAAATTGAAATATCTTTCTGTCACAGTGACAAAAGTCATTTCACATAAATATAAAATAACTAAGATAATTAAAACATTCATTAAATGCTTATCGTGTACCATGCAATGTCTTGAAAGCTTTACATTTATTTTCCTATCTGATTCTTATAACAATTTCATGATACTATTATTGATATCATTATATTCATTTACAGATTTGGCAACGATTTGAAGGTTATGGTAACTTAGAATGATTACACACCTTGTAAATAGTGAATCAAAACAAGGAATAAGAACTAGGCTGCTTAAGTTCCTTTTATGTCTTTAAGATATTTATATACCTTAAGTCATAGAAACAAGTACTGTTAAAATTATTTTAATTCTCTTAAGGAATCACAGGATTTCTCAATGTAACATGTCATGGAGTAACAATACAAAGGTGTTCTAATTTATTTTTTAATTAAAAAAATCTCCTTTGCTAGCAATATCTTAGCTTACAAAATTTGTAAAAAAAAAACAAGTGAGCTTTATATAGTCTTTATTATTGTGTCACTTTATATTTAGATATTCTAACTTTCTTGTTTATTCCTGAAAGAGATTGAGTGAAGCAAGTTACAGTAAAATGAAATATTAAAAAATGGCAATGATAAATTCATTTTTAACTATTTCTCTTTCAAATTTAGGACTACGAAGAAAATAGTCCATAGTAGAGACTGTAAGTCAATATTTTTATGAGCAGATTGCACAGTATTTGAAAAGAATATCCAATAAATATGTTAAAACATGCTTAAGATCAATCAGACTCAAGTTCTGGAAAATTATCTATACCTGTTTTTCTTAAATACTAGCTGCAAGAAAACCACTCATTTCTTAAAATAAAAGCATATGGGATCTAATTCCCAACTTAAACATAGTGAATCAGAATTGTTGTTGCAGGGTCATTAATTCATGTGCTGAACAGGTACCTGTGATGATTCTGTTTTGCAGACAAGGTAGAGAAAGTCATAGAGGCGATGAAGCAAAACTATGTTTACTGATATAAAATAGAGGTTATGTCTGTGTCTCCATAATACAATAACTTGGGCAGGTTACTAAATCTCTTTAAACTTCCACTACCTTGTGTGTGAAATGGAGATAACACTTTCTCCAATAGTTTCTTTTGAGAGATAACACTTTCTCCAATAGTTTCTTTTGAGAACTTAGCGGTATTGTGTATGTAAAGTTTTACCTTTTTTTTAAGAGTTAGATTTTACTGATGTATTGTTTTATTTATTTACTATTTTACTACTTTATCTATAAAATAATATTATTAAACACCTATTATATGTCATTCCCAGTGAGAGTATTTTAAATAGATAAGAAACAGTTTCTACTCTTATGAAACTGAGAAGGTGGAATAGACTGTTACAGTAGAATAGAATGCCTGTCTTACCGAGAGCAATACAATGGGCCGTGAGAACAAAGAGTAGGACCATCCAACCTAGATTTTGGAAATCTAGAGGAAGTGATGTTAAAACTAAGATTACTAGGTGAATCAGAGTTAACCAGGTGAAAAGGATGCTTTTATAGCAAAAGGCGCTATAATATTTGTTGGAAATTGTGGTATATGGGCTTATGGAGCTTATGGAGCTTATGAGCTTATGGAGTTTATGAAGCTTATGGAGCCAATAAATCTTATTGTCATTTCCATTAAATATTGACCACGAGGAATGTAGTAATTAATTATTTGTCAGAACAATACTATCTAATACATTCCCATGACTATAACCCATAAAAATAGAATACTGGAAAGAGAGCCTTTTTTCCGTTTTTTTTTTTTAATTTAAATGAACATATTCAATGGCTGACACGATCCTGTCACACTTATCTTTTCTTTTGCAGTATGCGGGCCTCTCACTGCTGTGTCCTCTCCCGCTGCGGAGCACAGACTCCTGACGCGCAGACCCAGTGGCAATGGCCCACGGGCCCAGCCGCTCTGCGGCATGTGGGATCCTCCCGGACCGGGACACGAACCCGGGTCCCTTGCATCGGCAGGCGGACTTCCAACCACTGCGCCACCAGGGAAGCCCCAGGGAAGCCCCGTCACATTTATCTTTAATACATATATCACACAATTGTTTTCATAAAATGTAAACATCTTTGAAAAAAGTGAACACTGCCTGAACATTGAATTTTAGGTGATTTTATTGTTTATAATTATTTTCTAGTTACTAGCTAGAAATTCATGTTCTAACGAAGTAACTTAACAGAAGACTAGCAACAGACATCGATATTCACATGTTAAGATTTATCAAAGTGAGGTTGTAGCCACGGGTTTTACATGCTGAAGGCAATAAGTGGGCAAGAAAAATTTTAAATTTTCACAAGTTCTAGAACATTTTCCCTAGTTCATGATAAGAAAAGTGGAGAAAAGAGAATAAAAATGCAGGAGTAAGACACCTGAGTTAGTGATGGTAGTTTTGATTCCTCCTCAGGTAAAATTCAGATGTTATGTCACTCAGGGCTTTCCTCTACAAAGTCCTCAGGGGCTCTTGCTTTTTCATACGATTGTTCTGCCTTGAACATATCTGCTGAAATTTCTGGGAACTTCCACACATCTTTAGTGTTTACATCTCATTGACAAGAACCTGGCACTTGTCTCCTTGCAAGGGAGGTTGGGAAATGCAAACTTTATTCTGATATGCTGTGACCCCATATAATAATTCAGGTTTCTATTATTCTGAAAGTAAATGTTGAATATTTGGCTACATCTAGTGGTTTTCTCCACAGAAGTATCAATAATAATAATAGTAATAGAAATAATAATATTTTATGTTATTTATCATTAATATAATTAATGTATTATATATTAATTATATTACTATTCTATATATTTATTATTATTAATATAATTAGTATATTATTGTGTATTGATAATAAACACAATTTATACTTGTAAACTATTCAGAGTGGCCAGATGCATTTTTGTGACATTAGAAACAGTTTCACTTTAGTGACCCCATAGCACTCTTTCTTGCCTTACTTACTTTACTCTTAAAATTTTTCCCAAACAAATGATCTCAGGTAAGGCAGGTGAACTAGTATTTAAGTTTAAGGTTTTTTTTTTTAATAAACTGGCATTGAAAAAGCCAGTTTATTATTTTGAGTTCGCTTACTAAATGCATATGATAATTTCCATTATTTTTTTAACATTTTATTTTATATTGGAGTACAGTTGATTAACAACGTTGTGATAGTTACAGGTGTACAGCAAAGTGATTCAGTTATAAATATACACGTATCTATTCTTTTTCAAATTATTTTCCCATTTAGTTTGTTACATAATATTGAGCAGAGTTCCCTGTGTCATTCAGTAGGTCCTGGTTGGTTATCCATTTCAAATATAGCAATTTATCAACAAAGATTTATTTATTTTCTCCTCCCATTATGGGCAGAATTTACTTCCTCACTTCACTGATGTTGGCCTTGGTCACGTGACTTGTTTTCGCCGTGGAACTCTTAGTGGAACTGACAGAAACAGGGACCCAAAGTGTGCTTAGCATTTACATTCCAATCTTCCAGGGAAAAAAATACATGCCTCGGTTGCTTTTGGCCAGGTCCCCAGCATAAGACCTACTGAAAAGACCCAAATTCGACCTGCAGCCTGAAAGAGAACCACAGTCTCAATCTCACTTCTGCTAACCTAGAGATTCACGAGCAGGAAAAAAGTGCATATTGTAGGTCACGAGAGTTTTGGGTTTCTTTGTTGCATAGAAAAGCTGACAGATACACACTGTTACCTTTATTTCATTCAATTTAATAGATTTTCTTTTTGAATACTGCCATTTAAGAGACACCAAGCAACTCTATCTTTGGAACTCATTTCATCAGAATTCCTTTATCTGGATTAGACATTTCAGTGTGTGCCCTATCTTCTAGATTAGTCCATATTCAGTGAGATGGTAACTGGCAAGACTGTAACACACACTGAAATGCTGAAGAAGACCTTTTAATCAAAATGAGGCCACAGGCAAGTTCAATAAAATTACTTCTGTCATTTAATGTACTGAAGATCTACAAGGTAAGATTGCCATGTAACTCTTCAAGGAAACTTCTGGTTTGATTGAGGTTAAGTCCCAGATTGCTGGTCAGCTGGTATCCCATAGGGTGGCTCTGCTATTGATGAAATGTTTTCTGTCTATCCAAAAAGTCACCAGTCAGTATTTCCACACAACCATATACATACATGCCAAAACAAATTCCTCTCACTCAGCTTTGTTTTTTTATCAACAAATTCCTCCCCTTCAATCTTTATCTAATTGATCTATGAGCATAGTTATATTAAATCTAAAGACCTAGAAGCACACAATAACTGAATCTCCTTTTATTGGATTGATATCAATCTTCTTATTGCAACTGAATTACTATAGTACTGTTAATCATTGAAATTATTCCCCAATGCCAAATCAACATAATTCCAGAAACATGATTACTTGCAAGTTCTCCAGATTAATTCTATATATATATTAAACTCACATTGATTGCCTATCAGTAAGCTGTATTTACCTGCACTTTAAGGAATTAAAAGATTCAGTTGGAGCTACACAAAACTGAAAACAAGCAAAAATAATTTTTGCATGGTTTTATCAGGGTTTCAAGGGACTACTTTAGAGCTGTCAACTGCTAAATCATTTACAGAAACAGACAATTCACTTATTATATTTTTCTTCCTGTGAGGATAAATAATGAGTTCTAAGACCTGAAAAGGTACTTTTAAAAAAAAAATTCTAAAATCTAATTTTTTTCCAATAGAACATTTTCCTAGTGCTAAAAACTTAATCTCTTCTCTTGAACAAATGTTTTACTTCAGGAAACCTACTGAATTAGACAAACATTGAAGGAAACCTGTGAAATATTGTCACTTTTTAATCTCTACTCCCAATTATTTTATCTAAAAGTGTCTTACATAAGTTAATAAATACCAAGTTGAAACTCTTACTGACCTCATGCCTTATCCTTCGGCACTCATTACCCCCATTTTATCCCCTTTTTATACAATTAAACGTGTCGAGATCCAGCTAAAATCCAGTATCACGTTGGACTGAGGAGTAAGAAACATGAACATGAATAAGCCTCTGCTCTCAAGGTCTTCAAAGTCCAGCAGAGGAGGCCACACAAAAACCCACAACTCCAGAACACTGGGAAAATTTCCATAACAGAGAAAGGATCATAAAGAAGACTTGAAAGAAGGAGAATCATCTTTGCCTAAAAGAGTCCAAGAGGACTTCTCAGGGGGTCAGGGACCTAAATTGAGTGGGATTTTGTAAACAAAGACAAAAAGTCTAGGTTTAATGATGGAAATTCAGCAAGTTTTTAGAATATGAGAGGGATTTACATCTGTGGGATCATAGTATAATGCATAACACTGATCATCTACCTGGATACAAAGGTTACAAGTTGATGAAATCTTTATTCCAGCTAAAGATTTTGGACAACCTACTTTTACTCTGAGAAGTGCTAAGTTAAGAAATGATATTAGGTCAGAAAAAGTCAAAGTCAGCTTTATTTGCAATGATCTAATTTCTAAAAGAAAGCTATTGCATTCATTTATCACTCTAATAAAATGTTTAAATGATGATAAAAATAAAGTTGGAAGCAAATATATCAAAATGTTTAAGACAATTGATTTTGAAATTAGGAATATGAGCCATTTTTATGGTCTTTGAACCATTTAAACATATTTTTAAATTTCTGAATCTTAAAAACAAAACAGAAGACATATAAAATTGGACATTTAGATAATGGATTAATGAAGGTAAAAACAGAAATATAAAAGTAATAATTTGAGTAAGAAGTGATGAGCTTTAGAATGAGGCAGTACACCTTGAGAAGACCAACTGTAACAGCTCACCTCATCCTACAAAGAGGATGAAGAGGAGAAGTGGAAGAGAAGCAGCAGCTGTCTTTCATAAATGAATCTTTTCTATTACAGTAAGTTGCAGGTTTCCCTTCATAAAAATAGAGATATGTTTGCCTTGAGATTTATAGGTTTCTAGGTTTTTTGTTTGTTACAGTCAGAATAAGAAAAATATAAAACCCTAGTGAGTCAAATATGATAATTACAAATTATTTTCTAAAGTTTTACAAAAAGACTTGTAAGCTGGCAAAATAAATTTGATGTTTAGAAGGCTTAAAAGTTAAGTACTAAGAGGAACCAATCCACTCTTTTAAGTCATAAGATAAGGATAAGGATGTTGCTGGTTATAATTGCATAGGAAAGAGGAAAGGATTATAAAGTTATATTTGTGGCTCACGTTTATTTAGGCTTGGCATTAACATTTACATCTTCATTGTCTGAGATGAGCCCTGTGAAACTTCATAGGATGTAAGTTTTTTGTACCTTAATTTCAAATATTTGAAAACAGCTAAGACTCAACCTCTCAACTTTCAGTCTCTTCTTAACTCATCCATTTTGTGGGAACTGGGGAAATCTGGTAGGCCAAGACTGGGTCACAACCGTCTGATAGTGTTTTACCCAGATCAAAAGGAAGCTGATGGAATAAGTTCAAATCATGGTTTCCAGTAATAACTAAAACAATATGAGAAGCATTTTAAACCATCAAGTCCAAGATGCTAAGGATAAAGACAGAAGATGAGAGATCAGGAGCTAAGAGAGTCTATAAATAAAGAGCTCCAAGTTGGATAAGGTGACTGGATTCATTACAAAGGTTATATTATAAATAAGGCACAAAAGGTGGAGGTTTGTTTTTGTTATTTTTATTCTTGTTTTGTTTTTAACTGGGTGATGGGTAGATGACAAACTAATGTTATCCTGATTTTATAAACAATGAAACTGAGACTCATAGTGCTATGGGATCCTACTTCATTTCACATGCTCCTCTCTGTAAGAATCAGGGCTTTTATCCAAGCTAAGTTTTTCTGACTTCCATATTCATAATTTATGACAGTACATGTAAACTCTGAGAAACGTTAAGACCTTTTGAAAACATAGAGTTTAGTGTGATTAGATTTGATTTTTAAAAGGAGCCTGCTGGTATAATTTATAGGTAGAAAAAATAGCTATATACCACATCTCCTGCCCAACTTCAGTTTTCTTTTATTATGCATCCCAACTGTATGAATAGCACATTGCTCTTTGTTATTCACCATCCAGTTTGCTAATGACCTGGATTCAAGAGTTCTATATAATCACTTGGAAAGCTGTCAGAGGCTATCTATCTTATATATTAAAGGTCTATGGGGCTTCCCTGGTGGCAAAGGAGTTAAGAATCCTCCTGCCAATGCAGGGCACACGGGTTTGATCCCTGGTCCGGGAAGATCCCCCATGCCACAGAGCAGCTGGGCCCGTGCACCACAACTGCTGAGCTTGTGCTCTGGAGCCCACGAACCACAACTACTGAAGCCCACATGCCTAGAGCCCGTGCTCCACAGCAGGAGAAGCCACCGCAGTGAGAAGCCCGAGCACCGCACCGAAGACCCAACACAGCCAAAAATAAATTTATTTTAAGAAAAGGTCTATGATTATTAGATGGCAATATGTATACAGACTAGTTCATGCTTTTCTTATATATTTTATATACTTGGATGAATTTCACAGCAAAATCTTCTGAAGATTATTTAAATGAGAAGTGCAGAGTTAAAACTTTGAGTGAATGAAAATAAAATTGAATAAAAGAGCAAAATTAATTTATAAGGGTGAAAGGCATATTTATTTTTAAACACTGAATAACCTGATTCCAAAACCAAGAGCATGAATGGTTCTACGGAATACTGGTTTAGACATAAATGTATTTCCATGGAAAGAGATAACATGCAAAGTTAGATAAATTTCTTCTAAAATGTAGAAAGATGATGGGATTGGAAAGACTAACAACATTTGCATGTCTTCTATAAGCCAGGAATGCTGACAGGATACTTAAATTTGTTATTTTATTTAGTTTCTGTAATGGCCATGGTAGAAAAGGATTATTAGTCACATTTTATAGGTGAAGAAATTAAAGCTCAGTAACACTGCCTAGAGTCACACAGCTAGAAAATGAGAAATCACTCAGATAAGCAGTGGAAAAATCAGATTTAAACCCGCGTCAGCATGGCTCCGAAAGCTATATCTTTCCAATCCTAGATATTTTCATTCACTCATTAAAGATATGCCAAGTAACCATCATATCACCAATGTCAATCTATACACTGTGAGGGGTAAAAACACTAATATAATCTCAATCCTTTTGTCAACAATTTACAATCTAATCAGAAAACACCATCCAGGAACAATACCTGATTATGAAATATAAACTTAACTGAGTCCCACATGATTAGGGAATTTAATCAACAGGAGCTGACATCATTGTTTAGGCCTTCATGGTAGATTTGCGAAGAAGAAAAGAATTAGAAGCTTTCAAAATTAACAATAATATGAATACAGGATCAATTCTAGCATAGGAAAAAAAGTGCTATACCAATCTAGAAAAACATAAGATTGATTTTCCATGTAATATTATTTACTATATACCTAAGTTTCTATATCTGCAACATGCAGATGATACTTCACAGTGCTGTTGTCAGGATCGCTTAGGAAAATGTATGGGAATGCAAGCAGTGAACTGTTATTCTAAAATTCAAAAAAATCACCAGAAGGTGTATTTTATTAGAATGTGAAATTCCAGCCACACTTAGAGTAATTAAATTGTTAATATAAGACTGTCAAAAGTTTTATAAAAAGAAAATGTTAAAGATATATGCTCTTGAAACTTAAAATCCTTCTTTGAATTTTTATGATTCATCAATCATTGAGATGTTTGTTTATATAGGTCATTGATGTTCAAGAAAACCTAGCTCTTAAATGAGATCTTGAAAGAAACCAACATCCGTACGCTACCCCAAACTTATTCAGAAACAGAACAAAAGAACAGAGTAGGCACATTCCAAAGTAGAAAGTGACCTTCAGGTTCAAGCAAGTACACCAAACATCAAAAACTTGAAAATTTTGACTAGATTATGTTATTTAGGAAGTGAGATTGGACTCCATATGTGAATCATGGTTGAATTTTATATTCATATATGGAACATTCTCATGGTATGAATTTTATATTTATGTAACATATTCTAATACAAAAATCATATCATGATTCCCATGTGGAACACTCACACACATATACATGTATCCATATGCATACATATATAAATATCAGTGTGTATACACATATATACATATTCATATATACACACATATTCATTTAATTTTCAAAAGAAGTCTTTTAGATATTTTTACCTGCCCATTGTAGAACCAGGATGTAATCTTGACAACTTTTCTCTAGTGAGGATCCTAGCCCTCAGCTAGTAAAGCCCAATTTACAAAGTAGAGGTATAATAGAATGTCTTTTAATCCCTATAACAGTAATGTTTGGACTTCCCCAGTGGCTCAGTGGTTAAGAATACACCTGCCAATGCAGGGGACACGGGTTCGAACCCTGGTCCGGGAAGATCCCACATGCCACAGAGCAACTAAGCCCATGCGCCACAATTACTGAACCTGCACTCTAGAGCCCGTGAGCCACAACTACTGAGCCCACGTGCCACAACTACTGAAGCCCGCATGCCTAGAGCCCGTGCTCCGCAGCAAAGAGAAGCCACCACAATGAGAAGCTCCGCACGCAGCAACTAAGACCCAAAGCAACCAAAAATAATAATAATAAATTAATTTAAAAAAAACAGTAAAGCTTTCTTCTAATACAAAATAATGATTTTGACTAAAAATAATATATATATAGTATATATAGTATAGTATATATATAGTATATATATTGCATTATATATATTGTACTATTGTGTAATAAATAGTATATTTTATTAGTGGAAGTATTTTTATTAAATTTATTTATAAGGTATATTTATTAAATTCATAAATGTTTGAAAAAGTAAAGCAATTGTAGGGTTACATTAACTGATTTGAACTAATCTGAATTAATAAAAGGAAAACTGAGGACTACGTGGTAGAAGCATATTTTTTGTAAATCCACTATCTTTGTTTTTTGAAAAAAATTCACAGTATTATTTTTTCTTTTTTTTTTAACATCTCTATTGGAGTATAATTGCTTTACAATGTTAGTTTCTGTTGTATAACAAAGTAAATCAGCTATACGCATACATATAACCCCAAAGTATCTTTTTTTTTTTTTGTCCAAAGTATTTGCTAGGATGTGTCTAATATCAGGGCTGAGACACGAGCTAATGAATAGGTAAAAATAACAATAGTCATTTGAAGAAATGTTAATAATAAATTGCAGACACATCTACTTTTTGAAATAATTAGAAATAGTTACTAACTAGTTTTTATTTTAGTTTTGGCTCAAAATGCTCATTGGAAAAATATACATAAATAAAATATTTCTTAACAGTTCCCAGGTAAAAATTGTGATTCTTTTTTTTTAGGAGAGAACAGATTAAACAGTTAAGAATATTCATAGTGCCTTTCGTGAACTTTAAATTCTATAAAGCCACATGCAAGTATCAGACTCTATTATTAGTGTTTTTATCATATTTTAAAGAGTGCTATTAGCTAGTAATATTAGTATTGCTAAAAGACAGTCTATTATAGAGGGTAAGCGCACAGGCTCTGGAAATGTACCTCTATAATGAGAACGCTAATCATAAGTACACCCACCTCTTTGATTTACTGTTCTGACATACAGTAAATCAAAATGATAGCTGCTATAAACCCGAAATCATCCTTGATGCTTTTTGATTTTTTCACACTACACAGTGATTCTATTAGTACATCTTGTCAACTACAGTCTCAAAATCTATCACATCACTGAATCCACCTCACCACAGCCATTGCTAAAAAATTATGTCTAATGCACCATTATTTTTCACCTCCACTGCTGCATTAATCAGCTAATTATTCTCCCTGCTGCTGCTCTTAGCAGTAAAGCCTATTTCCAAACAGTAATCATAATGATAGTTTGATACATAAATCAGATTATGTGACTTTCCTATTCAGACTAATTCCTTTCTCAAATTTATACAAAAAATCAAAAATTCATGTACTGTACAATGACAGTATGTGATCGTCCCCTGCTCCATCCTTTCCAGGCTCACTGACCCTCACACATTTCCAACACATTGTCTCCCCTTAGGTTTTGCCTGGAGGCGTCTCTCCTAGGTGCTCGTCCCCTCACTTCCTTCTAGTCTCTCCTCAGGAAATACCTCCTGAGAGTCCTTCTTTGACTCCCTTTTACATGCTATTTTCTTGCCCAGTCTTGTTTTTCTTTAAAGGGCTAGTTACTACTGGTGTTTCACTATATGCAGGTGACTCTTGAACAACATGGGTTTGAACTGCACAGATCTACTTATAGGTGGATTCTTTTCAGTAAGACGTACCACAGTACTACAGGGTTCACGGTTGGTTGAATTCATGGGTGCAGAACTGGAGATACTGAGGGATGACTATAAAGTTTTAAAGTTCAACTTGTCAAAGCTATAATCTTCGCATAGTTCAATGGGTCAACTGTATTTATCTCTTGTCCATCTTCTTTACCAGAATACACACTCAAGGAATGTAGGATGTTTGCTTTAATAACCAATGTCTTATCTATGCCTAGAAATATACCTGGCAAATAGTGGACTATTTACATGTATTGAATGAATGGATCAACACCATCCTAGGTGCTTTGAATACATTACTTCATTTAACCTTCAAAACATTCCTGAAAAGAGGTAACATTCTTCCCATTTTTAACACCTTAAAAAACTGAATTGACAAAGTCAAATTCATTCCCTGCAGGCACACAGCACCTCACTATGAGTCAGGATATAAATCCAACGAAATCTTAAATGATTTCAGAGGGTCCACTATTTCCATCTGGCTGTGCTTTTTTATTTCAACTTTTTGAATCAGAAGTCAGGCAAATTATGCTTTTATCTCTGCAGCAAGCCATTATCATGACACCACAGGCCAGTTTAAGATCTCCATTAAGCACAGTCCGTAATTTTGCCAGGATCTCATCTTCAGGCCAGTAAAATCAAATCAAGGTGCTGTTTGGTTTTGATAATATGCTTTCAACTATCTTATTAACTCTACCAAAATATGCAATATGAATATTTCATTTAAAAAGCCGTGTGCAAATTCTGAGCCTGAGAACTTCGTATTTCTCTATAACTTTATGAGTCTCAAGTCTGATTCAGTACTCCAGGACTCCTCCTAAGATGGAAATGAGAGTTTGCTCTAATACATCGTCCTGGAAACTTGGAATCTTGTCCCACTTAGTATAAAGCTACTGTTTTCTTCTACGTTAGTCCTTGTAACTATATTTCATGGAACTTTTCAATTGTTCTCAAATAAAATCATGACACAGCCCTATGACATTCTTATCAATAGCTGATTACTTGGTACTAAACTTCAATTACTTGGCACTAAACCTTAACCAAAATCCTCCTTTGTCCTTCATTGAATGAGCACCTTTGATTTAAGAAAAACATTAATGAAATTTAAGAAATGCAGGTATAAATTGACAAAGTATATTTTTCCTGGGAGATGAGTTGGAAAGCTAATGCAAATGCTTCACAGGACTGGCGCCTCCAAATAAATAAGTTTTCCATTATGTTCCACTGAAATTTGTGATAACCTGGTTAGCTTAAATGTTTTCACTGGAAATATAATTTTAAACACCCACTGTGTGTAGGATTGCTTTTCATAAATTAATTTCTGAAAACTGTTTTGAGAAACTCAGGAAGCAGAAACCTAATATTACAGGAATATGCATCATCTATGTAATATTACAGAAAACCAATATTACAGGAATATAAAACACCTGTGTTGTGTTTTAATAAGGTCAGATGACTGTTTCCTAAGTAAATTAACATTAAATTTGGAGGAAATGGATTTGGATGTAGAATCAGCTTGATTGATTATGAATCCTGAACAATTGCTATTTAACATGTGAATATAACATGTGGGAGAAATTATACAGAGCAAATTCTGAAAAATTTACTAAAAGGAATAAAATGACCAGTCTTTAGATTTGGGATCAAAAGCAATCTTGAACAAAGGGGGAAAAATCCCTGCAATAAAAGTTGAATATTAATTAATGAAATATCTTTTTAGACTTGTTTCTGAATATTCTGTTCATAAATACACCAAATTTCACTGGTCCCGGGATTCAAGCTACACACAGCCTTGATTTTCTGTTTTACTAACTGATTGTGGGAGTGTAGCCAAATTAGCTAATTTTTGCAAATTTACTTTATGGGGTGTAATAAGAATTTTAGATCATTTACCTCTAAGATCCTGTCAGCTCAAAAGTAAAATCTTCAGTGCTAACCAGGATAAAGGATACAGAATTTTGTATCAGAGTATATTAAATAACACCAAGGCTCTTGTTGAATGTATAACTGAGTTTCCCAAATCAGAAATATTGCAGAGAGCTCTTGACTCACACAGCCCCTCCAGCATCAGTCTCAGAACTTCTTGTTTAATAAGTGCAAGATGGGGCTATGGAATATACGACTTTTAATTTTCCCTAGACAAGTCTGTTGATCAGCTAAACTTGGAAACTACTCCATTTGCTAACTTTGAGAAAACTGAGGTTCAAAAAATTTACCTACTGTCTCCATCTTTCAATATAGTTTGTGTCAACCTTTGGGGGTAAAATGTGCTCATGTAAGAGTAGGAGAGATTATTTGTTTTCTTGAATATTTAATTGCTACTGATGAGGTTCAGGGCAGACTGCCCCAAAATATGCCAAGAAGCAGGAATTCTCAAACTCTCATGAAACAGAACACAAATTTCTCCAGTGGTTAAGACCATGTAGAATATAGCAAATTCCTTTTGCTTATGCCCATATTACATTTTTCCTATAAATGTCCAATTACCTTAACACAGTGTCCCACACAATAACTATTTTTAAATAAAATAAAAATAGATAAATTTCATAATGTTCAAATTATAGATGAATCGATTTTCTTTGTTAATGAATTTAAAGAGCAAAACAATTTGTAAGTTTTAAACTTCTCAAAAACAATGGTGACTCTACCCTTCTTTTCACAAAGGAGGGAAATGAGATTCAGAGCAGTCAAACAATAAGCTGTGGGTCACACAGCAAGCTGCTTACAACTTTGAGATTGAAACTCAACTACTGATTTAGAGATCAATTTTTATGGCTAACTGTGAGTCTGCCCTCAAGGTGTTGCTTAAGAAAAGTGTGAGTTGTTACAGAAAAACAACCAAGGAATTATGTGAAAAGATTCATTTTGAACAAAAGCTAAGGCTCACATTTCATGTTACCATATACCCTAGTTCATCAGGATTGGCTCAATTTTTGTCTGTTGTCACCACTTCCTATATTGTTTTGCATTTTCTTCATTTCTTAACAAACTCTTACCATTAATGGTGCATTAGAATTGAATGAGCTTGACAGACCTTCATTTGCACTTGCAACTTTTACCAAGTTCTCATCTAACAGTGTGAGAGCACACTGAACCATTTTTTGTTTGTTTCACACCTGTGTCTAAGACCCTATTCGCCTTCTATAACCTGGTTGATGGAATTTAATAGCTGTTAAACATTCACCATGTCCCAGGAACTATATAATCTTATTTGATTCTCACAAAAACACAATAAAGCATATTTTATTATTTGTATTTTACTGTCGGACACTAAACTCGAAGAGATTAAGTAACGTGCCCAAAATCAAGCATAAGGTAACGATAGCGGGACCAGGAATTTAACTCCCAAGCCTTCTACATTAGTCAGCTCAGGCTGCCATAACAAAATATCACAGATTGGGTGGCTTAAACAACAGAGATTTATTTTCTCACAGTTCTGGAGGCTGAGAAGTTCCAGATCAAGCTCTTGTACAGCTGGCTTCTGGTGAAGGCTCTCTTCCTGGCTTGCAAATAGCTGCTTTCTTGCTGTGTGCTCACATGGCCTTTCTTTGGTGTGTGTGTAGAGAGAGAGAGAGAGAGAGAGAGAGAGAGAGAGAGAGATTTTTCTCTCTCTTTCTCTTCCTATAAGGTCCCCAGTTATGTTAGATTAGGCCCCTACCCTTAGTTAACCTTAAATGAACTCATTTAACCCTAATCACCTCCCGAAAGCTCTATCTCCAAATATAGTCACATTAGGGGGTTAGGACTTCAAAACATTAATTTTGGTGGAACACAATTTAGTCCATAGCACCAACCTTACTGTTTTTGAGTTTTCCTATTACCTTATATTAATAAACACCAATGATCAGAGTCCCAAATTTGCATTACCTAGAACATGGAGGCTGAAACAGTTTAATTTCCATTTTGCCTTTTAATCAGTTTACTTTATACTTTATCCTCTTTCAGTCCCTCTCAAAAGGATACTGATTTCAGAAAATTCCTCAGAAAGCTCAGAGGATTTAGTCATTCTACCAACATGTTTAAATATGCCTGGTTGTTAAGCAAGGACCTAATAAATTTCTAATACCTGCAATTTTACTGAAAACTTGACTTGGCTGGAGAGAGACAATAAAAACATGTTCATGATTTTTGTTTTGCTTTGTTTAAACCCTACACAAAAGATAGTTTTGTGTAGAGTTTCTAATGTTGTGATATAAATAAAATATATATGCATGTATACACAGCAAAATACAAATGGTATAGTTCAGTAGTTCACCAAGAGTAAACCCTAAAGTAAACTATGGACTTTGGGTGATAATGATGAGTCAATATAGGTTAATCTATTGTTAACATAGGTACCACTCTTGTGCAGAGAGTTGATAATGGATGATGACGTGTGTGGTAGGAGCAGGGATTATATGGAAAAATGAGGCATCTCTGTACATTCTGCTCAATGTTGCTGTGAAGCTAAAGCTGCTCTAAAAAATAAAGTCTATCTAAAATGGAAACTAAACCAAAAAAACAAAGAAATAACAAAAACTTTCCTAAGGTAAAAGCTGCTGCCAGAATTTTTCTATAACAGTGCCATTTGCCAAAAAATGTCAAACGTATATCTCTATGGCTTTCAGTTCTTCCTTGGGAAATAAGCTTAATATTGACAAATATTCTGAAGTAAAACCCATTTGCAGAGACGATCTCTGAGGATGATATCAAGAAATTATTTCTTCCACATGTTATGAGAGGCTCTAAACCTCCATTTATTCATTCTACGCTATACAAATCAGAGATGACAAATCTTTGATTACATAGTTCCACTTGTGATACCCACAATCCCATGGCAGACATCTCTCTTCCATCATGACACTCAGGTTTTCCAAGATCTCAGATTTCTTTTCAATACCGCAATCCTGACAGGCAGTCCCAATCGTGTTTGACTAATGAGTTGAAACCCGTTTGACATCTGTGCAAAAAGTGATGAATCCTTTTAACATCATTTTAATTTCCTTAACCTACTGCTTAGGAAATGGAGTTTAGGTTAGCTTTGCTGGGAAATCAGTGCAGGAGGAAGGAAAATTGACCTAATAGTTTTAAAACAAAAGAAAACAAAATCCCATATAAGTCTAATTGTCTGAGTTAAACACAGATGAAGTTTTTTCTTGTTGAACACATAAACCATCTCTTTAGTAAGTCAACCACAATGCATTCTAAATAATTGAGCCCCCAGATATTGACTGGAAATCTGAGACTTAGGGATTTGCATTTTGCTTAGCAGAGAAAGGATACTTTTGTATATCTTGATGAAGTTAATTAGGATTCAAAGATGAAAGTTGGCAGGATTTTGAAATATTTTTCATATTCTAAGCATTTTTGTGCATAGCTTATAAATTATAGCTATTAGAAAGAGTGTCCTATGAGTAATAAAGTAATACTTGGTGATCACAGAACTTGGAAAACATCTCTCAGTATCATCATCATCATCATCTAACATTCATTTACTGTCTACTAAGTCCCAGGCACGTTGCTAAGTGCTCTGCACTGTATTTCATTTGAGCTACATGATAAACCTATGGGCTGGGTTCTTTTTAATCTTCTTTACAGAAGAAACTGGTTTGCCCATCATCACAGAGTGTAAGTGATGTTATTTCTGAATTCACGAAGAGTTAGTCTCCAAAGCCTAGGGACCTTTTAATCATAATACCAACTTCACACAAAAACTGAGAATACATAGTCCGTATTTCAGGAAATGCATCGAACATTTTTCCAGCTCTTTAATGTGTTCACAGAACATTCATGTCCTCTTTACATTTTACTTTCATCACAATCCTGACACAGAGTTATGATGACAATCCTAACTGTGCAGAAGAAGTAGCTGAGATTCAAGGAGACAAACTGATTTACACAGGATCCCTAGCTAGGAAGTAGAAAAGTCTTTACTGGAAAACAGAACCTCTAACTATAAAGCCCCAATCTAACACCTGTTTTGAGTTTAAATATCAGGTATGTCAATGTTTAAGACTCAAAATCATTGCTTAGGGTAGGAGCATAGGTAGTAAACTATGATTAGAGACATTTACTCTGAAGTTTCATGAGAAGAACTCTAGTCATTGAACGGCATTTATGGGTAGAATGCATTCATGTGAGCTATAGTCACTAGGTTTGAGTTGGTGTCTTGAAGCAGGTTAAAATCTAAGGCAAATGGAGGCATTTTTGGTAAAGAAATCTTTCTTCATGGAAAAATCATCAATGACACTACCAAGTACCAATGAACAGAGCCAACTTTAAATAGAAGGTTGCATGGCATGTTCTAATACCACCCAAATATCTTCCCTACTGACTTTTTATGATGTCCCAATTCTACTACTGGCGATTCTTCCTTTGAATTATGGTATCCTCTGTTTTTAAACACAGACATGCCAGAGAATACTAACACCACTCAGTTTAGCTCCCCTTGGTGTGTATGAGGAGGAGAGGTGCCTGGCATCACGACTATGCTCGGCCTTTGGAGCGGAAGGGAAAAACAAACTTAGAATGAACATTAAAAAGAATGTTAGGGGCTTCCCTGGTGGCGCAGTGGTTGAGAGTCCACCTGCCGATGCAGGGGACACGGGTTCGTGCCCCGGTCTGGGAAGATCCCACATGCCGCGAGGCCACAACAGTGAGAGGCCCGTGTACCGCAAAAAAAAAAAAAAAAAAAAAAAAAGAATGTTAGGCGTCAAGTACAAGTTTCTCCCAACTTTAAATGGTGTCCTGAGCAAGTTCTAAGGGTGGTACTGAGTAAGATGATGCTGCTGAGTAGACTGATGATGCTTACACCACAGCGGCTCCTGCAAGTCAGGAAACGTGCCCGATTCAAGGGCACAGCGAAGCACAAGGATGAGGGAGAACATCTTCATAATCCTGGAAGCAATGTATTTATCTTTGTCATTATCTTTATTTGACCTGATCTGCATTCTTTAACTTCTCTAAGACATAAGTTTCTCAATTGTCATTTGGAACTGATTACTATTGTTATCTCACAGAGTTGTGAAAGATTGTGTGAATGAACATAGGGATCAGTGCATAGTAAATTCTTCATAAATGTTACTTGCTGAACCCAAAGTCCTATATCTTACTTTTTTAGGGACAAAACCTTTTCTGAATGGAAAAAGTACCCATCATGAGTTGATTAAATCCTCTGTAGTAACTGGGCTTCAACTCCTTGTTCTACAACACGTTTTCAACTTCCTAAACCCAGACACCTCCAGTGGGAAAATCTAAAGAAACAGACCAAGTGTCCTTGCTTACTGAGTAGCCAGTATCCACTTATTTCGCTACCTCCATTTACAATGAGAGACTTTGTAGTCTGTAGACATGATTGTCAGACATCCCTGATAGTCTAGATATTCTCAAATCAAGGAGCTTACATTTTCTTTCTAGGTTGGAAATGTAATAATTCTATAAACAAAATGTATATCTTTCCAAGTTTATTTACCCAAATATACTCATAAAAATTTGTTTAACAGTTTTCCCAAAATAAGTTACTGGTGTGATGCACTGGTACAACCATCACAGAGAATAATCTGGCTTTATGGAGCAAGATGAAGATACACATATCCATCACTATTCTGGCAAAAATGCCAGACTTCTTTTTAAGGAACACTTTGCCACTTACAGTGGTCTAAACTTGGTCTAACAGAATCAGAGTTGTTTGTTCAGGTATGGGCATGTGATTTAATTTGGGCCAACTAGAATTAGGTCTAATAGTTCTGTTCAAAATATTGAGATGGGAAAGTTCACATTTAACTGAGTAAAAAGATGATAGGATGAAAATCTAGAACTAATAAGGACAAACATGGCTATTCTGTGGATATTTCTTTCTTGAGAATAAAACCAACATAAAAGAGAACAGACTCAAGAGAAAGAGGTTATATTCTGATTATGTAATTTGAGTCCTTTAAACCAGCTATTCTTGCAAACAAATTAGCTCATGACATCATAGTTACACAGACGGATAACATTCCTATATCCTTAAATCAACTTAAATTTGGATTCTGTCATTTGCAACTAAGAGTTCTGATCAATACAAAGGCCCAATAAACCCAATGTACTGTTGCATTTAAACTCATCTGTTAAGTTAGCTAGCCTAGATTTATAATCCTCTTAAATAGTTACTCATCAATTATCTATTAAACCTTCACTATGTCAGACATTCTAATAGGTGTTAGTGATAAAAAGGTGAATAAAAGGGCTTCCCTGGTGGCACAGTGGTTGAGAGTCCACCTGCTGATGCAGGGGATGTGGGTTCATGCCCCGGTCCGGGAGGATCCCACATGCCGCGGAGCGGCTGGGCCCGTGGGCCATGGCCGCTGAGCCTGTGCGTCTGGAGCCTGTGCTCCACAACGGGAGAGGCCACAACAGTGAGAGGCCTGCGTACCGCAAAAAAAAAAAAAAGGTGAATAAGACATTTTTAGAACGATGGAAGGTCATTGAACATGACATGAATTACATTTGAAGGGTCACCCACACTTCACTTAGAAGAACAGACTATCTGAAGTTTGGATGGGAGAAGGACTGGCTTCATGAGGGTGGGACACCTGCTATTGCACAAAGCTTTGCTCTCAAAAGGGCCCACACTTAGTTTAGTGCTCTGCTTTTGTTGTCTTGAAATTCTTGATAATTTCATTTTTGACTTTGTTTTGTAATTGAAGTCTCATGAGACAATGTACCAGGCATATGAGCAGAGGACGCTCATATGCACAATATGCATGTCTGTTGTTCTTTGACACCCTATTCACATGTAGCATTTGTGAGGCCCCATGAGTGGAAAGAGAAACCACAGGAAAAAGGAAAACAGCTTTATATTTTAGTCCATTTCTTTGAAAACATTTGTTTTAAATGAAGGGCCTTATATTTTCCTTTTGCACTAGGATTTGCAAGTGGTATAGCTCTACCTGGACAGAAACAGGGTATCTAATTAGAAGACTAAAATCACTATAACATGATGGTGTTATTAATCTTACATTCATCCTGAGAAGCAAAATCAACAAATGAAAATGTTTTCAAGGGAGAACAACCTCAGGAAGGCTAGTGTAGCTGGAGTTTAGAAATCTATTGAGAGAGGCATGTGGATTCAAGAGACAGGCAGTGTCCAGGTTATAAATATTCTTGTAAGCAGAGTGTGCATTTGAAATTTTCCCTAAGTGTAATGATGAGCTATGGAAAAGTTTTAAACAGTGAGGTGGGGGCAACAGAATTAGATACAAATTCTTCAAATGATGATTTTCTGTGTTAGTTCATAGAGAAGATACTAGAGAAGGAAAAAAGTGGAGATAGTTCAACCAGATGGTCAGACCACGCTAAATCCCTCTGCTAAAAATTCTGCAGTGTCTTTATTAATATATCACTAATATCACTATAGTTAATAATATTATTCTATATTAATAATAATCACTAATAATTTTAATTACTTTTGTGTACTTATTATTGATGTTAATTGATTTATATCAATTTATTATTTTTTATGTCCTCAGCACTCTGCTATGCCTTTTACATGGACATGTATCTTGTTTCATATCTTTTTAGCCAACTGAAATTATCTTTTTTATGATAGGTTTTAAAAATCTTTTAATGGATGAGCATGATTCTCAGTAAATATGTTTTCAATGAATAAATAAATCTCAGGACAGTTACGATGCATTCAAGTAAACTGTGATATACAGAAGGTGGTAAAATATACAACAAATGAAAGATCTGAAATGATTTAGAGATTTAGCTAAACAACCAGGAAGAGATGTTGGATAGGGTGTTAGAAATATGAGGCTGCACGTGGATAAAGTTCTAGATGTGGATTTCTGTGTCATCTGCAGAGAAGTAATAATGAAGTAGTCAAGATGGAGAGAACTGATTTCTGCCAGAAACTGAGAAAAGTCAAGAAATGCCAAAAGGAGAGAACTTAGGTTAAATTTTAAAAAGCTCATTTGAGACTATATATTCAGGTGTAGTGTTTATGTAGTGAAGTGCATAAAATATTTTCTGTAAGTCTGTTCTGAATGTTAACAATATATTTATGAGTCATTTGCATACCAGATATAAAAGAAAATGATGACCTAGGACTGCAAGGTATATATCCATACCTCTTATTTATAGAAGAGAAATGGAGGTTCAGAGTGTTAAGTAATTTGTCCAAGGTTATAAGAGACAGAAGCAGAACTTCAATACACATTGGATTACAAAAAAGCCAAATGGCTTTTTACTATAATCATTTTCTATAATGTGATCACGTCTACAAGACATATCCCATAAATACAGAACACACTGCGTATTATAGTTGTCATGCATGTATCGGAGATCCCGATAAACTTTCAGTAAATAAATCTGTTTAATCTTGCCTGATGCAGTCTCCCTAGATTTGCCTGGACATGGACATTCTTTCTTTCTGCAGAGCATCTGTTGTACTTCCATCAGTAACAGTATATAGCTCCACTGTCATCTTTAGAGAAAGGAATTTTCTGTTCTGGCACAGATATTTCACAAAAAATCATTGTGGTCAGCCTTCTTGAGCAATAAGCATTTAGTTATATAGAGAAGGAGAAAAATGAGGTCTCAAATAATGCTGAGTTATTCTTATTTGAGAACTGATTTTTCTGAATAGGCCAAAATATGTTTAGCTATGTCATACATTCTAGCTGGCATAAAATAAAATAGTTTGAAGAACATGCCTCACCATTCCCTACATCCTGCAAAATACCTTTTCTACTTATTAGAGAAGTTAATTTGGTAATTGTGGCAGTCTTCACAGCCTCAGTGAGTTTCTTTCAGATATGAATACCTGTCTTTGATATCAGGACACAGTTTTTCCTACATGTTCTCTTTCCAAGGTTTTTAAAATACCACAATAGTGCCTATATTTTCCTTAAACATTTTATATATTATGTGTGTGTATATATATATATATATATATATATATGTATTTTTTTAATCCAGTTCCAATATTGGCCCAGAGCTCTTTGAATGCATAGGAACCAGAGCCCTGAAAATTTCTTTGGTTAAGAGAGAATCTTCTCGTTTCTCCAAGAGAGGATTCCAGCCCACTCTTCTCTTTTTGGCAGATGAAAAACCTCAGAGGCAGAGAACTGAGGGGCTTGTCTGGAGTTACAGAAATGTAACTCCACCTTCCTCCGTGTCTGTGTATTGATAATAAAAACCCAGATATGTTTCTAAATAAAACCTTATTTAATTTACTTAATCCTCAACAAAACACCAAGAAGTGGGTACTATTGTTAACCCCGTTTTATAGATGGGGAAACTGAGAGGAATATTAAGTTCCCTAAAATTATGTAGCTACAAACTAGGTGTTCCTGTATTAAAATTCAGAGAATCTGGCTACAGAATCCATACTTTTAACCACTATGTTTTACTACTGTGATTTACTCATCACTTTTTTTTTTGGCTCTAAGTAGTCTGAACATATAAACAGAATAAAAACATTTTAAACAGAAGTACTGTGGTAGTTTCTCATGCTGACACATGAGATTTGATAGTCTCAAAGTATCACTAAAGGCTCTCCCCAGCTGTCAAATAAACTTAATACTTATCACATTGATTTACTTTGTGAACATTATTGAGTCAGAAACAGGGGCACAGATATTTCCAAAAGATTTGTAACTTTGTAGAAAAAAGACATTTTTGGTCAAAGATGCTCTTAATCAAAAATTTTATTTAACCAAATTTCTCTTCCTTCTCTGCTGACCATCCTCTCAGCCCTCACAACACCAAATGGAGAATGCCTGGAGGATTAATAACTGAGTCAATCAAAACTGGATTTGCATCCCAATTTCTCACTCTGTAGCTATGGGCAATTTATTCATTTTCCCTGAGTCTCAATCTTGTCACTGAAGAAATTCAAGTTTTTGTACTAACTTTACCAGATATTTTGAAGATTAAATGGAATGGCCTATGTAAAGTTTCTACCTGCCATAAAATCTGTACATAGGACTAAATTAGGGTAAACTTCAATATATGCTAGTTCCTTCCTCACATCATTTTGGATGATTCAGATTTGACCACAGTTTGAGATAAACATCCATGTTTTTATGTTCTCAATGATATTTATATATATATTGAGTTGGCCAGAAAGTTCATTTGGGTTTTCCATATCTTACAGAAAAACCCAAAGAAATTTTTGGCCTACCCTACTTTCATAAATTAGGTCACAGTTATGTCTTTTCCATTTGCTGTATTAATAGGATATTATAAAAAATATTTTATTTTATCAAAATTTCTATGTATAAATAAGGCTGGCCACAATCATAATAAATAAACCTTAACCAAATTCTTATTTTAGAAGGAGTTTTATAAAATATGTCCTCAATTATGAACATTTTTTCCTTTCAAAAGAGCATGAGTCATATCTACATATATGATAAATGGTAATGTTTGTTTCTGGAGGTAACACTTATTCTGAGGGTAAAGCATAGTATAAAATTCTTTAAGATATATTTGTTATCTTTGTAAATGGAAAAATTAAGAAAGGGAAAAATAACATGCCAAAGGCGTGAGTTGAAGTTTGGATTTTAATCTCCATTTCTACACTGCACTGAGCAGTTAATGCTTTAGCACGTTAACTGTAGATGATTTATCTTTACTCACAAAATCTGCTAAGTTTAAATGAAAGTGTGAATTTTGGATATTACCAGAGGCAGTTTTAATGCTAAAATAAATAAAATTTATCTTGTGTATTTTTATGGGAAGACAAGAACTGTCTTTTTTTATATGGACAGTTACGTAGATTGGGCATAAACCTTATAAAGTAACATTGTCAAGTTTAAACATATTATACTATAGGTTTGCTTCTTCCTCCATAGGACCTGCCTTTCATAGAATTATGTGTTCGGTGTCTCGGTATGTATTTGCACATTCACAAAGCAAATAGATTCAACTCAATTAAACTTGTCTTTTTGAAGTCTAAATTCCCAGAGGATTTTAAAAAATCTCAAAGAAGAAATGGCTACCAAAATATAAAACTCATTCATTTTGCCTGGACACATTTTAGAGATTCATAAAGAGAAAAAAAAATATTTTAATGTAAAACTAAAAAGTATTTAACAAAATATTTACTTAGAGTATTATATATGTTTATATTTGGATGTATTATATATATTTAGTTTGTTCACAGGTAGATGTTAAGCTAAACGGTTGTGACATAGAATCATAGATTGTTAAGGCTTAAGAGAGCTTAAGAGATGACCTGGTTCAAAAATAGGAATCTCTCTAAAATATTCACCCCTTCCATTGTCCTGCTATATATATGTATATACATCTATATATATGTTATATACATTGTATATATAATTTTGAATTTGTAGCCAGTCTCTAAACACCATTTTAATTCATTTATTCATTAATCTGTTAACTTATTCAATATCTATAAAGCACCTGTCATGTATCAAGCATTTTTCTGGACCCTACATTAATGAACAAAACAAGATAATCATTTCTGTGCTTGTGGAGCTCATACTCTGTAGAGCGTGGAATTCCATAAACAATAATGGTCAAACATGCAAATTATATTGAATGTTAGAAAGTGATAAATGTTATAAGAAAAAGAATAAGTAGAACAGATGGTGGAAGATTAAAAGTGCAGATGTCGGTTTATTTAATGTAAAATTATTTTATATATTCATAAATGCATAAAGAGACTGTGTAACTATATATATGATGATACATTGCTCTATAAGCGGGAAAAAAATTTTAAACATTTTTATACAAGAAAGATCACTCTCTATTGATTACTTAGAAATCACCTTAATTGGATTTCAAGGAGAGTTTGACCTCTACTGTCTTAGAGCTCCAAATTTAATTAATATAGAACCACAAGCTGGTGACCTCTCATTATGCTTGTTAGGAGATGTGTCACGGCATTAGAGAAACAAACAGAAATAACCTGTGTCTTCAATCATAAGTCTCCTGAAATTGATTCTCTGCACTGGGTGCAATGCAGAGTTCTCTAATATTTGTTGCAAACACCACACAAGTTACCTCTTTATTTGCTTTGCTCACTGCCTGGAGCACTCTTCCCCTAGGTGCCTCTCATAACCAAAGTTATATAACTAAATTTTCACCCCAAATATCACCTTCTCAAAGAGAACTTTCAACCACTCTATTTACAGCAATCTCTCTGGCACTTTGGGTTTTATTATCTCTTTAGCTTCCATTTTTAGCATTGAAGCTAATTTTTTTTTTTGCTTTGTTTCCTTTTTACTCCTCCTTTCCCTCGTTGAGTCCAAATTCAGCTCCCTGAAACCCCATCTACTGTCTGTCTCATTCACAGCTATAATGCCAGGTATAGCATGGGGCCTGCCACAAAGTAAATGCTCAATAAGCATTTGTTGACCAATTGTTGAACTCCTCTAATTGTTCATGGTTAAAATTTCAGGATGGGCTTATTTTTCCTTTTAAGTTAGCTTTTATACATTAGTTGAACTATCATTAAATGAAATTAAATAAATTAACTCTTAGTACAAGTAAAATATGGTGTAGTTTAGTGGTTATGTAAATGGATTCAGAAGTCCAAGTTCTGGCTTTGTCATTCATTAAACATACGTGCTTGAGGAACTTACATAAATTCTCCCTCCATTACTTTATTTGTAAAATGGGGATGATTTTAACACTCACCTTCAATTTTACAGAATGACTATAATTCTCATCTTTGTGATTGCAACTGTGAATATTATAAAAGGACACAAGACAAATACAATGTAATTGCTCAAATCTTCAAACAAATCACCCTTGTCTTCTATTGTAGAACTGTTTTTAGAGACTCATTAAAGTTGGCACTTACAGGAAAAAAAACAAAGATTGCATACAGTTAGGTAATATCAAAGCTGCAGAGTATATGGTTACAGATACATGTATTCACTGGAAATTATCTAGAGTTCTGCAATGCACTTGGATCTAATGTTTCTCAGTTCTGCATTGTGTCCCTAGAGACATCATATGTCCAAATCAAGGTTTACTACAATATGCACTTTCAATGTACTTTCTCTTATTTAATCCAACTTTAAGAAAAATGTTTTTGCTGCCTGGTTAAATACTGTGAGTTAAATTTTATCTATACATGTTATGTGATAGCAACTTAATAATTCCCTTGGCCCAGTCATTCAGCAGAATTTACATTAAACTAGTGACACTTTGTGAAAAAAAAATTCCCATTATACCTGAATATGCATTCTCATTATACTTGTGCAGAATTCCTTGGGACTCACATGTGTCCATTAAATCTTCGTATAAAAGCAGAAGGCAGACTCAAGCTATTATGAAAATGTGATTCAGAGGAAAATGCATCAGGTAAATTGCGTATGTTCTTCTAGATTTGAGAAATTTCAATGACCCTTGATTAAAATGGCCTTGCAAGTTGATGTGTTTTTCAAATGTAACATTATATGAATAGAGAATTATTTACATAGGAGATCCTGTGTTCAAATATCTATCCTGTGTTGTAGGTTGAATTGTGTCCCCCCAAAATTCATATGTGAAGTCTTAACCTCCAAAACGTAACTTTATTTGGCAATTGCATTATTCCAGATATGATTAGTTACAATGAGGCCATTAGAGTGGGCCCTAATCCAATATGACTGGTGCCCTTATGAAAAGGGGAAATTTGGACACAGACACACATACGCTACAGGGAGAACGCCATGTGAAGATAAAGGCAGATTCAGGTTTTGCGCCTATAAGCCAAGGAATACCAAAGGTTGCCAACAACCATATGGGATATGCAAACTCTTGTAGTCTTAGACAGAAAAGCAGTCTATGTGGTGTCGGTCCTAGAAAGACTCCCTCACAAAACACCATGTCCTTGTCATGCCTGATTCCTCACACCACTAATTAATTCTGGGCTATAAAGCATTGCCCTAGAAGTTTTACTTTTATATTTCCATCAAATCTAGTTGACATTTACTAACAATTATTTCTAAGTGCATTCTCCGTTTATACTCAAGCACATTTCCTTTCTTTAAAAAGTTGCTGTTTAGTTAGCAAAACAGATGTCGACCATTGACTTTAGTTCTAGGTAATAAATGCCATATAGTAGCAGTTAATGGCTAGTATTTGCAGAACACTTACTACATGCCAGACACTGTTCTAACACTTTATATACATTATTTCAATTAACTCTCCCAAGACTTGTATGACATCGGTACTGTTAAAAAGTCTCATTTTACAAATGAGGAATTTCATACCCATTTGCTTAAGTAATATGCTAAAATCAAGGGTTAGTACTGTTAGGGCCGTGGGCTGGCCACCCCAAAATATGACTCAATGGCATATTAATTATTTTGAATTAAAGTTACTTAAGAAACAGCCAGTGCAATAGGGACCCTCATCTCTCTCTTTCTGAAAGCTAAATAAATCTCCTGTGTGAAATGTGCCATCCCTGTACTGGGAAGTAGGACACTCTTACCACCAGACAGGGAATTCAGGGCCGAGGAGCCTGTATAAACAAACCTTGTTACTTCTTTACTAATTTACTATCCAAGCCCAAACTTTGCTCAAATCCCGTTCTAATTAAGCACCTAAAGCCTAGGCTTCTTTGTCTTGCCAATACCTCACAAATTTATTATTTCTTTGTCTAACAAGTTCAAAAGCTGCTTGCTTTGACCACTTCTTAGGTCCCATTTCCACAAGAATTCCGTATGCACAAATTAACATTTATTTATTTTTTTTGCCTATTAATCTGTCTTCTGTCAATATTATTATTAGTCCAGGCACAAGAACTCAAGAGAGGTAGAGGGGGAAATTTCCCCCTCCTCAACAGTATAATTATATAATAGAAATGCATAAGATTGTATTATATATTTAAAAGAAATGCAAAGTAGAAAGGTTTCAAGGAAAAGAGCAACCAAAGGTATGTGGCATTTGAACTGGATCTTAAGATGCATGGGGGTTTCTAGGCAGATAATTAGAGGAAGATTTCAGTCAAAGAGAAGAGACTGAACAAAAGCACAGAAAGAGGTATCAGAGTTGTGCTTGCCTTTGAGGACAGAGTGGTACAACAGTACCTGGTGACCTCCGGGTGCACCACTTTTCCCCAGAGTATTGTGGGGAGTGACTAGATTCAAAACTCTTAAACCCACAACCCACCCCATGCTCTGTGAATAAAGTAACAGTTATGCTAGCATTTCAGACCCCCAATCTAAATGTCTAATCCTATTTTATGCCACTCTGACCCTTTATATCCTGAATTATTTGCTGTTCCTCTTGCCAGCCCTATGCCATCCTGCCTCTGTCACATCACTTACAGCATCCCTCAGCATACCTAGTTGTCATGCAGCAATCTTCATTTCTAAAACGCACCCAGGTGATTCTAGTGCAGATGGAGCACCGATCATATTTTGAAGAACAAATTATGAGCCAGTATCTGGTTTATATTAACGAATGAAACTCTCAACTGGAAAAGTGGCATATTTATCTAGTCAAATACTGCTGTCCTGGACAAACTTTTTTTTTTTTTTTTTTAATTTAAAAAAGTGTTTTGGTAATCTCTCATTTAACTTTAGACAAAAAAGGCATTTTGATTTTTCTTAAAATTTCTGCCTAGTTTATATGTATCTTGCCAGTGTAAATTTACTCATGCTTATTTGTTATATCTGCAAAGAATTACAAGAATGTTACAAAAAATGCATAGTAATAAATCTACACGGTAATTGTGAAAGAAAAGTTTAAGTTATTGCCTCAAATAAATGTTAACTCTAATTTTTTAAAGGCAAAAATGGTCTTTGTCCTAAAACACAATTTAAAGTGACTCCTTGAGATGTCTAATTTTTAAAAATCATAGTGTGCTTTGTTTGATAGAAAGTTACCAGGAATGTCCATGGGTATACAATATTGTCAACTAACACCGATTCCCAAATCAGAACTCTTCAGAGATTAGGGTTTTTTTTTTTTTTTTTTTTTTTTTTGGTTTTGGTTTGTTTGCTTGCTTGCTTGTTTTGCTTCCTTAAATTTTTTTTTTTTTTTTTTTTTTTTTTTTTTTTTGCTGTACGCGGGCCTCTCACTGTTGTGGCCTCTCCCGTTGCAGAGCACAGACTCCGGATGCGCAGCCTCAGCGGCCATGGCAAACGGGCCCAGCCGCTCCGCAGCATGTGGGATCTTCCCGGACCGGGGCACGAACCCGTATCCCTTGCATCGGCAGGCGGACTCTCAACCACTGTGCCACCAGGGAAGCCCTGCTTCCTTAAAATTTTTAAAACACAAATCTCGGATCTTATCTTAAACAGTCTGAGTGAGTACTCTTAGTTAAGTAATCCGTAATTTTGAAAACCTCTTCAGATGAGTCTATAATCAACCAAATTTGGGAAACAACAACCACTGAAAATGTGTTTCTTAAATTAATAGCCTCAAAGTATAACTGAGGATCCCATACACTGAAGTGCATACAAAAAACACAGATTCCTAAGCTCTTTCTGACACTACTCCATCAGAACATCAGGATATGGAAGCCCAGGACTATAGATTTAAATATTTTTTTCTGGCGATTCCAATGCATGCAAACTTTGAGAATTATAGCACTGCTTATAAAAGAAATTGTGGTATTTAACAATTAATTCAATGTTTTTGTTTTTGTGGATTTCTTTGTGTGTTTTTCTGGAGAAGCTTGATTTATCTCAGTGATCAGAGGATGTGATGCTCTCCAGTAAAAACAGACAACTAAAAAAAGTGCAATGAAGTATCAGAGGCAGAGCACTGAACTAAAGGGCAGAAGAAGGACACCTCATTTTTAGTTCTGATACTAACTACTGTAGCAGTTTTGCTTCTGGCCATTTAACCTATCTTCAATAACCCTGTTTCTTAATTGGTTAGATGAAGTTAGATATAAGTTATTATGTGAATAGTTTTCCAGGCATGTATTTTTCCTGCAGCATTACCTGTTTTTCAAACAGAATCTATTCAAGTAGAACAGATAAAAGAGAAGTTTCTCTCATTGAAATGGGACCAGAATTCCCTAGGCAAAGCTTGGAGTTGTTTAATACATGTTTAGGGGTCCAAAGAAAACAATTTGAAGAGCAATGAACTAGATGATCTTAAATTTTTTTCCAAGTCTTATATTGTGTATTTGTATAATTCTAAAGAGAGAATGGAGCTGATTTTGTCTCCTCTTTGTAGGTCAAAATTAATAATCCCCTGGAAACACAGACTAAATGTCTGAATTGAATTTCCCTTGAATAGGAAAACTGTGTCCTGGATGGACATTCTCTAGTGTTTAAACTAAAAGACAGCAATAAACATCTTATTTTAAATAACTGAGTTAGTGCCATACAAAGAAAATTCCCAAAATATTCTTAAGTGTTACATTGTGTAGCTTTTCTTCTGCATAGGAAATATCACGTCCTTGAATATTTTTGACATATCTATTTAAAGATTCTAAATGAGGAGTCTTGTTATCTTGTGCAGTATATCAAGTGTTTCTGTTTTCATAAAACCAGATTCATCCTTGTTTTGTGCCAGTCTCAGTCTATTGTTGGCCTAAAAGAAACAGACTGCCAGATACTTCTCCAGCAAAGATGGGTATATCTGGGATTAGCAGAGAAGTGCAATTCATGGTCTCCAACAATGGGGAGCCATGTTCAAGGGTCTGCACAGCAAGGGAAGGAGAATACTTTTATAGAGGGGAAAATGCAGTTGGGAGGCCGTGTCCTTGCCAGGAAAGAAGAGTCGTCTTTCTTCTTCCTCTTGGGCTCTGCTGTTGTCGCAGGGTATGAGATCTCCCCCTTATGGTCTCCCAACTGTATTGATGTTTCTGTTTATTAACATTTTATGCTATCAATAACCAATGTTGTGGTTGGAACAGCCCTTGTAGTTCTTATTATGATTGCAAGACACTGAAAAAAATGAAGGTTTATTTTTTACAAAACCTAGATATTACACGGCACACTTGAGACCACACAGTAAGATCATAGAGAGAGAAAGAGAGGCTGAGAGAGACAGAGAGAGAGAGTGTATATATGTCCATGCCTCTCTCTCGCTTTGTCACAGTTTACCCTTCCCCCTCCCCATATCCTCAAGTCCATTCTCTAGTACGGCTGTGTCTTTATTCCTGTCTTACCCTTAGGTTCTTCATGACATTTTTTTCTCTTAAATTCCATATATATGTGTTAGCATACGGTATTTGTCTTTCTCTTTCTGACTTACTTCACTCTGTATGACAGACTCTAGGTCTATCCACCTCATTACAAATAGCTCAATTTCGTTTCGTGGGAAGCAGCCCCAGAGCACAGGGAGATCAGCTCAGTGCTTTGTGACCACCTAGAGGGGTGGGATAGGGAGGCTGGGAGGGAGACGCAAGAGGGAGGAGATATGGGGATATATGTATATGTACAGCTGATTCACTTTGTTATAAAGCAGAAACTAACACACCATTGTAAAGCAATTATACTCCAATAAAGATGTAAAAAAAAAAGAGAGAGAAAACCTGGGGTTCTGCTTTTACTGGGGTCAAGGGTGGGTGCCTAGGGTTTCAGTCTTCCTTAGTGAATTTAAAACATAAGAGTGGTGTTTATAGCATGGGATGAGAAAAGAAAATCAGTGGCCTAAATGGTCAGTTATCAAAATCAACGAAGATCTCTAAAACAAAGGAGCCTCAGTGTTGGGAGGAAGCCTGGCTAGTCTTGTGACTGGTAGGGTGTTTATTCCAGATAGCCCTCTAAAAGTGAATGTTTCTCTGAAATGGATGCCTCAGCAATCAAAGTTTAAGTCAAACATTTGCATCACAAAAAGGACAAAAAAGAGAGAGGAAGGAAAAAAAAAAAAAAAACTGTCTGGGCTTACCCTACTAAACCCTTTGACAAGGAGGGCACTGATGTCTCTCTTATTAACCCAGATAACAAACACTCTAGAGTTAACCCTTGAACAGCACAGGTTTGAACTTTGACGGTCCACTTATATACGCAGCATTTTTTCAATAAATATGTGCTACAGTACTATATGATCTGCAGTTGGTTAAATCCACAGATGTGGAACCATGAATGTGGAGTGCTGACTGTTAAGTTATGCATGGACTTTTGATTGCACAGTCCCTGTGTTGTTCAGGAGTCAATTGTAGTCTTTGAGAGTCTGACTCAAACTAATGCTGGAAGATAAAATATTCACAGCATTGTAAAAAGAGTTATTCTGGAAGAACTTCATGTTAACCAAATATATATGCCTTGAAATATATCTTTTATTCTAATGTTTTTACCCTTCTGTTTACCCCCCAACATTTATTATAAAAACTTTCAAACTTTTGGAAAATTTGAAAGAACTAACACCACATACAATCTACAATATATATTTTGCTACTGTGAAATAAAATTCATATTTTATGGCAAGACCAGAAAAAATTTAAACATAAAAATTTTTCTCTGCCCTTTGGCTTCCTCTCTTCCCCCTACTGTGCATTGTATGTCTGCATTATGCATCGACTAAACCTCCCCCATGATCAGAAACACCTGCTGAACCATAAACAGCAACATTCTCCTAGCATCAACAAGACAACTCCTTAAAAGATAACATTCCTTCTTGATCCTGTAAGGGGCCATGAAGACACTTAACTCTGGATTGTGTAAACTGTCAATAAAACGTCATTTAATGTACAGCCCTCTGTCTCAAAAAACTTATATAACTGTGCCTTGACTTCCAACGGGTGCAACAGTTCTCAGAGCTTTCAGAGATGCTTTTCCTGGGTTATAATTCTCAAATTTGGCTCGAATGAAACTTTCCATTTCTTTCTTAGATCAACTTCGTCAACACTATGTTTGCTTTAACATGTATATATCCTTCCAACCATTTCTCTATCCATTCAGCTATCTGTCTTATTTGACAATGCAGTTTATCTATCATATTTTGGATTTATTTGATCCTTAGTTGTAAACTCAGTATGCTTTACCCCTAGACATTTCAGCCTGAATATCACTAACCAGAATTCAATATTTTATTTATTTTTTTGGTGGAAATAAAATTAGAGGAATGCACAAACCTTAAACATGTCATTTGATGAGTTCTGGAAAACAAATATACTTTTGTAACTATCAAGATAATGAATACTACCATCCCACTCAAAAAGTCATTTGTGTCCCTTCAGATCAATTTCTGTTTCTCCCAACCCCAGCCAGATGCAACAACTGTTATGATCATTTTCATCATAGATTAGTTCATCTACTCTGCATAATGTTTTTGAGACACAGCAATGCTTTTTCATGTATCAGTAGCTTGTTCTATTTTTATTGCTGACCAATGTTCTCTTTCGTGTTATATATGTGGAAACTAAAGTTCAGAGAGGACAAGTAACTTGTTAAGGATTGTTTAGCTAGTATGTAGTTAGTTGAACTGGTATTTAAACACAGATCTTTCTGATTCCAAAGTTCAGTCTCTTAATTATGTCTGAAATTGATCTTCCCCCTAATATAAGCTGCTGTCCACATGTTTCACATGCCACAAGTAAATTGCAAGGCTCTGATTTTTGAGAGTTAAAGCACTTGTGTGAAAACACCCTGGCAGAACATGATATAGCAGGAGTGGGTACTGGTGCCTGTGCAGTGTAGTAGGTATGTGCCCAGGCTGCTTCTTCTGTGTCCTTAGAGGTACCATCTTTCCCCGGTTTCCAAGAGGAATTGGTTCCAGGAAGTCTACAGATATTAAAATCTGTGATGCTCAAGTCCCTCATAGAAAATGGGGTGGTATTTGCATATAATTTAGGTACATCCTCCTGTACACTTTAAATCATCTCTAGATTACTGATAATACCTAATACAATGTGAAGGTTGTATAAGTAGCTGTAAATGCCATGTAAGTAGTTGTCAGTGTGCAGCAAATTTAATTTTTTCTTATGGGAACTTTATAAATTTTTTCTTAATTTTATTTCCAAAATATTTTTGAATATTGATTGAATCTGCAGATGTGGAACTTACTGATATGGAGGGCTCACTGTACTTGCAAACCATCTTTAAAAAGTCATCAGGATACAATGCAAAGAACCTGGCTTTCCCAGTCATCAGCTGTGTGACCTCGGGTAAAACATTCCATCTCTCTGAGCTTTGGTTCCTTCATATATTAAATAGAGATAAGATCTAACCTGCTGTTTTGTAGGACTGTATGTTTTGGGATAAAATGCATATATATATATATATATATATACACACACATATACATATATACATATATACATATATATGTATATATAATGTTTTTTTAGGAACAATTATACTATTATACTGTTATAAGAGTATACTGAATATATATCATTATATATTCCAGGGACCATTATACTATTATATTCTAGAAACCATTATGACACTATTCAGTAAACCTTAGTTGTTACTATTAAAGATAACAGAAAAAACAAATCAAAATGAAAAATATCTTGCATGAGATACTGGGTTTGTGTCTTAATGTTTTCAGATGTAAGTTGACCAAGTGTTAATTAAACCTTCCTAAGGAGAACTTTCTAGAGGAATCTTCCTCAGTTTGAACTTTAAGAGATCAGGCATTGCCCCTACATCTTTCAGTAAAGTAGAAAAGGAAAGCAAATAGCTTCCTTCAGGAGTCAGAAACACCTTGTTTCAAATTTCAGCTCAGTGTGTAACCGCTTGCTGGGTGACCCTGGATGAATTATTATTTAATCTTGATCTCAATTCCTGCACTTTAAAAAATAAAAGTCAAATAACCTTTACAGAAGTGTTGTGGCATTTTGCGGGGGTGAGGGGTGAGTGTAATTCAGTTAAATATTTTCATTGCATAAGGCAGCAAAGGATGCAGAACAGGTACTCTGTAAATGTTGTATCACTCATTTCTTTTCTGAAAATTAAGATGCTTTCCCTAGACTCTGCATCTTTTCTCCATTCACCAGTGAGTCCCCTTCATCCTATTAGAACTGCATTGGTTTACTGGGCTCTTAGTCATTCACAGATGCTTTTTTTGAGTCCCAAAATAGCTTCTATTCTAATTTTCCATTTTAGCATATTTTCCAAGGATTAAGTGTCAAGTAATCAGAGATAAATAATAGAGTGAAAGAAAACTCACACACACACAAGTAGAGAGAACTGGGGTAAACGGAAACTTCTGCTCTCAAGATATTTCCCTAGTAGAATGCTAGAACAAAAGTCTGTAAAGATACACCAAAGGATTATTTTGGGTAGCAGAAAGAAAGGTGAGAAAATTGCCAAATTTAACTGATGTCTACCTGAACAATAGATCTGACCTAACTACTGCTTAATGTTGAAAATAGATTTCTGCTCTTTAAAGGAATAAGATAACACTATAGAGATTTATGATTGTACCCAATAAATGTTTCGCATCCTCTTACCTGATGGCAATACTTTTAGAGCAGTTAGCAGAAACATGAACAAAAGGTTGTTTGTAAAATTACCAGCTGTAATAAGGGTAGAATAGAGGACACTGAGAAAGCAAATAAATAATCTTTTAAGGTTATAGTTTTCACAACATTCATACTGAAATATAAGGATTTCTTAACATAAACTTTCTATAAATATAAACTTTAGGTGTAAAGGTAAACACATGATCTAAATGATTAATGATAACATTTTGATATGAGGTTTGTGATAACATCAAGCATTTTATTTTTAGTATGTTACCTCTGTACTTCACATCAGTACTATAAAAGACAAAGATTTCTGAACCTCTCAATAATGTAAGAATATCACAGATAAATTAGGTTTGTCCCATTGCACATTGTTTGTTTCTTATTTCTCTGCTTGCATCCATTTTAACTTTTATGTGTGTGAAAGTCAACTTTTTAAAACTTACTATAAATAATAAATAGTAATTCAGTCCTTAGAAAAATTCATATTTGATATCAAGATAAACTTTTCATTGTTATAATATAAGCTCCATTTGAGCAGGAATATAATCTGTTTTGCTCAAAGGTGTGGTCTCAGTGTCTAGAAGAGTGCCTGGTGTATAATAGGTGCTCAATAAATAACGTGTAAATACACCAGTAACTGCTTTAAAGGAATAAATCTCCAAGCATCTGAAATAGAGTTCTGGGGGAGAAAATATTGAATAGAGTTTTAGGGAAAGAGAGGGAGAAAGGGAGAAAGGGGGAAAGAATTGACATCTTAGTCTGAACAACTTTGAAAGTACTCTGTTTCTAAAATTGAGAGACTTGACAAGTTAGACTCACAAAAATCCTCCTGGATAATTCATCGAGGGATTTCATGAGTCCCAGAGTAAACATGTGGTTCTAAGACTTCATTGGGTCATGAATATCATCCAGGAGATGAGAGGCAGACAATATCTTTGAAAACATGTCTCTCATGCCCCGGGCAGACTCTGCTAAAGTTGAGCTCACAGTAAGAGGCAGACTTCTCCCCTCCTTGTGATGTTTCCAACGTATGCTATTTTCTTTTTCAATAGATCTTTATTGGAGTATAATTGCTTCACAATACTGTGTTAGTTTCTGTTGTACAACAAAGTGAATCAGCCATATGCATGCATATATCCCCATATGCCCTCCTTCTTGAGCCTCCCTCCCACCCTCCCTATTCCACCCCACTAGGTCATCACAGAGCACCAAGCTGATCTCCCTGTGCTACGTGGCTGCTTCCCACTAGCTAACTATTTTACATTCTGTAGTGTATATATGTCAATGCTACTCTCACTTTGCCCCAGCTTCCCCCTCCCCACCGTGTCCTCAAGTCCATTCTTTATGTCTACGTCTTTATTCCCATCCTGCCACTAGGTTCATTAGTACCATTTTTTTTTTAGATTCCATATATATGTGTTAGCATACAGTATTTTGTTTTTCTCTTTCTGACCTTCTTCACTCTGTATGACAGACTCTAGGTCCATCCACCTGACTACAAATAACTCAATTTTGTTTCTTTTTATGGCTGAGTAATATTCCATTGCAAAGTATACTATTTACTTATAATTATTTTAAAGCTTTGGTTGGCATTTATTTCATTTATCATTGACCACTTCTGAAATGTAAATATTTTGCCCTTGGCTTTTTTGTTTTTTTATAAGTTAGCACGTATGAACATAGGAGAAAATTCACTCCAAGTGAATTTATTCTTTTCACCTGTGCCCTGAGAAAGAGCTTTATGGCTCAAGATGGTTGATTCACTACAATGCTCCAGTTTGGGACCACTGTCATTGGTCATATTAAGAGCTACTAAAATAAAAGGAAACTTTTTCCCCAATAATAGAACATTAGGCTTATTAGCTATATCCTTCCTGCATGGCTATAGCAGCCAACTAAAGATGGATTTTCATGACTGTGATTGACAGTGCTGCTGGCGTAGGTGATATGTGTGTTTGCCATTGCTTCCAGGAGTCTTTCCTCAATCTGCACAGGTCATGAGGACAGGCACTCATGTGTCTGGTATTGGTCAACATTGTGGTATCATTGCCTGTCATACTGCCTGATATGTACGGTTGATCCTTGAACAACACGGGCTTGAACTGTTTGGGTCTACTTCCACTCAGATTTTTTTCACTAAATATAGTACTACAGTACTTCACAATCTTGGTTGAATCCTCAGATGCGGAAGCACCCAGATGGAGGGCTGACTATACATTTATACGCAGATTTGCAACTCTGTGGGGATGGGCCCGCTAACCACCACCCCTTCTGCATCATTCAAGGTTTAACTATAGTAGGTGATCAATTTTGCTGTTATTATTGAATTAATGTATAAACTTAATGTTAGCACTAAGATGAGCCAGTGTAGGTGTCCATGATAAGAAATGGATTAGACCGTCTCCGTAGTCAGGAAGCTCTCAGTTTAATGCAGGAAATAGATGTGTGTGTGATTATTATACAGGATGGTAAAAACTACCAATGCTGTCATACAGCCCAATCCCAGGTTAGCACAGAAAAGGGCCACTTAATTCAGACCCATGTAGGTGGGCAAGATCAAGGAAGGTTTTCTAGAGTTAATTGTTGAAATAAATCTAAGATTTAGCCAATTAGAAAGGAAGAAATAGGTATTCTAGGAAGAGACAATACAAACAAGTATAAAAAAGAATGTCCCAATTGGTATATACCCGAGTTTAATATAGTGAGAAGAAACTTCCCTCTCCATTTTCTTTTCTATTTTTTTTTATTCCTCATTCTTTCTCTTTTTCCCCTTTACTCTTATAGCAGTGTCAATACCACAAAAAATATATACTTTCTCCAAAGAAAAACTAAGTTACTATAAAACAATAATCATAAGCATTCCTCAAAATGGTATAAATGTCAGATTCTCTACCTAGAATGTGTGAAAATAGAGGTTCTGCATAGAATACCTGGTACATTAACATCTGCTGTCCTGTTAATATTGTTTCTATCTTTCATAAGTTGAGCTTTTATCTGGAAATCCTTTTTGTCAAGGCTGTATGATGCTAAACTTTCAACTGAGGGCATTGGTTTGAAAAGTATGAGCAAGATTTTTCATGTGATGATACACTAACAAGCTTCATAATCATTTCATTCATCCAATTAAAACTGATGGTTAAATTGCTTTCCTGTTCAGTCCAGGGTTAATTCTTCTAGTTTAGTATCTTGGAAATATTAAAACCTACTTTATTGATTGTATTTACGCATTATTTATTATTAAAGTATATATTTTTTAATATTGCAAATCTCCCAGTATTTCAAAGAAGAGTCCCAATAGTATGTAAATTTAGTCTTTTTAATGTTGGTGAATCATTTAATATAAAACTAAGGAGGACTGGTTTGTGACATTGTAAGATTTCTCATATATGAGTGTGTTTGTATGTGTATGTATGTGTGTGTGTCATTTTTCTCAGGAAAAAAAAATACCAATATATTAGTTCATGCATTTCCATTTTTTTGTTTGTGCCAATCTACTTCCTAAACTTTTCTTGTCTAACTTTCTTTTTAGCTGTCTACCTGATCCCTGTTTTCTAAGAATATTTCCAAGAGGTTTTATTGTTAATAAAGTGTTCTGTGATTAAACACATTTGAGAAATGTTATATGTTACATGTTCCTCTTGAAGACTGAAAGAGTATAAGTGTGTATTAAAGGTTCTGAGGGCTTCCCTGGTGGCGCAGTGGTTGAGAGTCTGCCTGCCGATGCAGGGGACACGGGTTCGTGCCCCAGTCCGGGAAGATACCACATGCCGCGGAGCGGCTGGGCCCATGAGCCATGGCCGCTGAGTCTGTGCGTCCAGAGCCTGTGCTCCACAACAGGAGAGGCCACAACAGTGAGAGCCCTGCATACCGAAAAAAAAAAAAAAGTTCTGAGAAGTCCTGCAGTAAATTGCCTTGTTAATATTTGTTTATATTAAACAAATATTAATATTTGTTTGGAATATTAATATTCCTTGTTAATATTTGTTTGGAATCAGTGATTCCAAACTTAGTGTGCCCCATCCCTGTACTGTTACTGCTTTTGCAGCTGATGATTTATGCATGTTATTTATTAACATCCCAAGGAATAAACCTTTGGAAAAACTTAACTATAATATTTTCTACTGAATATTTTTTCTTTCATAAGACTTTGATCACATGTGCTAAATAAGTACCTTTTTTATACATGAGTTTTCCTCACCTTTTAGTTCTCAGATAATTGTCGACTTTCTCTTTTTATAGACCTAATTTAAAATTGAGGTTTGACTAACTGACTTAAGGTAAATATAATCTCTCTAGATCATATATATTATAAGGAAAAGTTTAGAGAAAACAAATTCTCTAAACAAATTCTCTACGGTGAATTTCAATTCCATTTTTCCCCATTTCTTGTCCACCTCTAAGGAGGGCCACTGGGAAGCTCTATGAACACCAACTTCTGACTTTAAGTTAAGAACTAATCCATGAAATCAAGAGAATTGAACCATGAACAATATATTTGATAATTTCATTGTTTAATATTCAGATGATATTTTAGAGAATCCAGCTGAGTTAAATTAAAAAATATATATCAACTATAAATTTGTCAATGAAATAGATTTAGTGTACTTTCTAAATACGCTAACCATAAAGATCAGAGAATAATTTTCAGAGGAGACATTTCTACACAGTTCACTAATGTTAGACGTACAGGGAACACTGGTATCCCTGCAACCCTTTTTTTTTTTGTGTGGTACGCGGGCCTCTCGCTGTTGTGGCCTCTCCCGTTGCAGAGCACAGGTTCCGGATGCGCAGGCTCAGCGGCCATGGCTCACGGACCCAGCCGCTCCGCGGCACGTGGGATCTTCCCGGACCGGGGCACAAACCCGCGTCCCCTGCATTGGCAGGCGGACTCTCAACCACTGCGCCACCAGGGAAGCCCTGCAACCTTTTATATTATACTGGTATTCTCAGTCTCCTCTCAGTTCTGACAATTGCTCTTAAGATTCATAAGAAACAAAAATTAGTACTGAATAATAAAATAATGGAAAAGCCTAAAGTAGTTTACTTTAATATCTAAGATAAAGCAATGAAGCAATCACATTTATTGAATGTCAACATTTTATTTGCAGTGTTTATTTAGTTCTCGTGACAACCTAAAAAATTAAGTGAAATTATTATGTCCATTTTAAAATGAGGAATCTAATGAGTAAAGTGTATGTGTCATATCCACAAAGTAATGTTGAAAGGAAACTGTGATTCTGGGATTCAAGTCTATCTAAATAAAAGCACATATATTCTACTGTTATCCCACTTTACAGTTTAATTCATAACCATTAGGGTCTGTCACTTTCTGCCTATCAGTTCTGAAAACTTGTACTTGATCTATATCAAAGCTTAAAACCTGCCAGTAGCCACACACATACTTTCTTCTCTTTCTCCTATTATAGCAGAGGTTTTCCAACTATAAGTCTAATTCCTCTACTTGCTTAAGAACACATACCCATCTCATTCTCCCTTATTTTCAGAAACCCTCAATCACAGCTATTGTCTTTGAGGCCTTAAATAATTTTCAACATCATTCTCATTACCAATGAAGGAACAGCAACTGAAGATTTATATGTTTCTAATTTAAAATTGTCAAAAACTGTATTCTTTATGTAGCAACATGAAACATATTTAATTTTGAACCTGTGATTTCACCCTATATACTAGATGTAATTAATTCATGTTGTATAGACTGTTACAACCACAAATTAGCACTAAACACCTGGGTTTGAAAATTGAAAAAGAATGGCATTATCCCATTTAAGTAGGAAACATCAGCTCTGCATTACTGCTTGGGATGAAAAAGCGGGAATAGAAGTTATACAAGAGTTGATCAGAAGTTGGTACTAGACCCAATGCAGTCACACAAAACTTGTAAATAATTGACTCCCTACACAACCTGTGTCTGCAAGGAGAAAAGACATAGAACAGTGGGGAGTAATGCAGTGCCAGAGCAGTGCAGACTGTCCTTCCTCCTCTCCTCTCCTTCCTTGGTAGATGAAAATGTTCATTTTTTAATGACCAAAGGTAAAGGTGGTTCTGTACTCTGCCTTATCACTGTAATGATGCATTCTTTAGAAGAATTTTTGTCAGACACTTTTGGAAGAATGAAGCAATTTACAAAAATGAGAAAAAGAAAAAAAGTAGAGAGAAAGGCAGAGACATATAAAGGTTGATCTGAAGATTTTCAGATCTGAAAAAGAATTCTATATTCTTTGTATTATTTAAACCTAACCTAAAAAATAATATGTGAAAAGTGTGTATGTGTTGATACATGTTCTGTTTAGCATAATTTAGAATGATGAAACATGTAAGACAACCAAAATATTCATCTATAGGAAAACAGTTAATCAGAACACATTCATACCATCTTGGATTGGAAGAATCAATATGGTGAAAATGATAATACTACCCAAAGCAATCTACAGATTCAATGCAATCCCGATCAAACTACCAATGGAATTCTTTACAGAATTAGAACAAAAAATTTTACAATTTGTATGGAAAGACAAAAGACCCTGAATAGCCAAAGCAATCTTTTTTGTGTGTGTGTGTGTTACGCGGGCCTCTCACTGTTGTGGCCTCTCCCGTTGCGGAGCACAGGCTCTGGACGCGCAGGCTCAGCAGCCATGGCTCACGGGCCTAGCCGCTCTGCGGCATGTGGGATCTTCCCGGACCGGGGCATGAACCTGTGTCCCCTGCATTGGCAGGCGGACTCTCAACCACTGTGCCACCAGGGAAGCCCCAAAGCAATCTTGAGAAAGAAAAATGGAACGGGAGGAATCAGGCTCCCCAATTTCAAACTATACCACAAAGCTACAGTAATCAAAACAGTATGGTACTGACCCCAAAACAGAAATATAGATCAATGGTACAAGATAGAATGCCCAGAGATAAACCCACACACATATGGGCACCTAATTTATGACAAAGGAGGCAAGAACATATAATGGAGAAAAGACAGCTTCTTCAATAAGTGGCACTGGGAAAACTGGACAGCTACATGTAAAAGAATGAAATTAGAACACTACCTAACACCATACACAAAAATAAGCTCCAAATGGATTAAAGACTTAAATGTAAGATAATACACTATAAAACTCTTAGAGGAAAACATAGGAAAAGCACTCTGATGTAAATCATAGCAAGATCTTTTATTGATCCACCTCCTAGAATAACAGAAATAAAAACAAAAGTAAACAAATAAGACTTAATTAAACTTAACAGCTTTTGCACAGCAAAGGAAACCATAAACAAGACAAAAAGACAACCCTCAGAATGGGAGAAAATATTTGCAAACGAAAGAACAGACAAAGGATTAATCTCCAAAATATACAAACAGCTCATGGAGCTCAATATCAAAAAAACCCCAAACAATCCAGTTAAAAAATGGGCGGAAGACCTAAATAGACATTTCACCAAGGAAGACATACAGATAGCCAAGAGGCACATAAAAAGATGCTCAACATAACTAATTATTTGAGAAATGCAAATTAAAGCTACAATGAGGTATCACCTCATGCTGGTCAGAATGGCCATCATCAAAAAATCTAGAAACAATAAATGCTGGAAATGGTGTGGTGAAAAGGGAACCCTCCTGCACTGTTGGTGGGAATGTAAATTGATACAACCACTATGGAAAACGGTATGGAGGTTCCTTAAAAAACTAACAAATAGAACTACCATATGACTCAGCAATCCCACTACTGGGCATATACCCTGAGAAAATCATAATTCAAAAAGAGACATGTACCACAATGTTCGTTGCAGCACTATTTACAATAGCCAGGACATGGAAGCAACATAAATTTCCATTGACAGATGAATGTATAAAGAAGATGTGGCACATATATACAATGGAATATTACTCAGCCATAAAAAGAAACAAAATTGAGTTATTTGTAGTGAGGTGGATGGACCTAGAGTCTATCATACAGAGTGAAGTAAGTCAGAAAGAGTAAAACAAATAAAGCATATATATGGAATGTAAAAAAAAATTAAAATGTTACTGATGAACCTAGTTGTGGGGCAGGAATAAAGAGGTAGACATAGAAAATGGACTTGAGGACATGGGGTGGGAGTGTGAAGCTGGGTGAAGTGAGAGTAGCAACGACAGATATAGACTACCGAATGTAAAATAGTTGGCTGGTGGGAAGCAGCAGCATAGCACAGGGAGATCAGCTCCTTGCTTTGCGATGACCTAGAGGGGTGGGATAGGGAGGATGGGAGGGAGGCTCAAGAGGGAGGGGACATGGAGACGTGTGTGCATATGGCTGATTTACTTTGTTGTGCAACAGAAACTAACATAGTATTATGAAGCAATTATACTCCAATAAAAATCTATTAAAAAATTTTAAAATGTGGCAGTTTGTATTAATGTTTGTAATATTACCTGCCTATTCTAAAATACCTGTCCTGCTGATGGCAGAATGGACTGTGAGGTTCTTTTTTACCAGTGAAACATGAGAAGAAGTCATGTGAATAGCTTCCAAGATGAAGATTTGAGTCAGTGCCTTCTTCTTTCATGTTCTCTATAAAGAGAACCATTGTTCCAAATTGAGCCTGCTCTGTCAGACTGAGTCCCACAGGGACAATTCACGGAGCTGAGTGGCAGCTCCTCCTTGGTAGATGTGTAGCAAATAAACCAGCATGACTGTGGTAAATCAATTGGATTCTGAGATTATAGGGTCATTTGTTATTAGCACAGCATGATTTATCCTGAACCGACTATAATGTAGACTTGTCTGTATAAATGAGGCAGTCCACATGGTTGGGTAGTGGTGGAAAATCCAAAGTAATAGATTCCTGTTAGGCCCTGCAGCTCCTTTGGAGTATTAGACCTTTCTCTCCACTATCAGGTTCAGCATATGTCATGCTGGCTCATGCTGTGGCATAATTCTAATTATAAACCTAGTAAAACAGGAGGGGAAGAGGGGCAGTTCCTAAAGAGAGCAGGTGTTGTCTTGTGGAGGGGAGGTCTCTGCATTTTCTTCCTTCATAGAAGAAATTAATTCTACCACTTATATCTTGATTTTGGTGTCAAAATTTTGGTGTCATGGGGTGAGCCATGTGCTCGGGTTGAAAAGGTTCAGAGTATTCAGGGAAGTGAAAATCTTCACAGGCACCCACTCAGACGTCTGCATCATGCAGGTCAGAGTTTTCCCAGCCTGAGCCTTTACCTTGTTAAAGCAGACCATCTTAGTTCAGCCTTTAACTATCCTTGATGTTCAATCTCTCTAACTATTGAGGTCTGTGCTTGGTCTTTGACTTCTCCTTTCTCCCCACAATGGGTGATGAGAGCTCATCAAAGAGGCTCCCCAGGTTTCATACCTTGATTTTAATTGCCTGTCACTCACCCTGAGCTGTTCATTATCTTTTTGTGAATGTAAATGGCACTTTGCAATAGCCATTGGATCTCACTGCTCTTAGAGCTACAAATCTTTCACACGTCTTGAATATTGATACTTTCCACTGGCTAGTCAATTTGTTTCTTATGATATATTAGTCCATTCAGCAGTGATATTTTTTTAAACAACTGGACTACCATCCTGTATCCAGGGATATTAAATTTCTTTTCATGATAATGAGAATATTTTAAATAAGATTGTCCTGATGGTTGTACAACTCTATGAATACACTAAAAACTGAATTGTATGGTATGACATGTAAATTGCATCTCAGTATAGCTGTCAAAAAGCCTTAGAAACACATGCTTTATAAAAATTATGATGTAAATTTAATGATATTCTATATTCTATTAACTATCAATTACTGATATTATCTTCCAAATATTTTCTGATATAATTTCCCAGGAAATATGCAGTTTATGTGAAGGTCCAATATGCTTTATTTTAAATAGTGATATATACTTTTATACTTTTTTTTTTAGGATTGTTGTCAAATAACAATTTATTTATTTTTAAAATCGCAAAACATGTTCTAGCACATTCAGTAGCAAAGATCTACCGGTGGTACACACATTAAGAAGACACACATTAGATTTCTAGTTGGGCTGATTCAAATCTATACGCCTGGAAAGGTGGTTGTGCTTAGTGGAGCTTTTAAGAATCAAAATGCAAAGCAATGCATAAAAACAAGTTTGAAAATGTCAAAGAGTTTTAAGATAGACTTATTACAGTTTAGTGTATTATACCATTTATGTCCATTTTCCAATAATCAGTGAGGACTTTTATGTCAAGTATCTTATATTATGCCTTTATATCTGGTTCATACAAATACTCAATGAATGCTTGATAGATGAATGACTGTATGGCAATGAACCTATAAATGAAGAACCTATAAATGAAATAACTTCAATGGTGACATTTTAGATGTTGTTAGAAGCTAGTGTAGATATGCAGAAAGGTACCCTTGAGCTTGAAGTGTTTCAAGTACCATCATAAAGAGATTAAACTTTTATAATGATGTATGTAGACAGACACATTGTGTAGACAAATAATGTTGCCTGAAAAACTGAAATATTAATTCACATGTATAAAGTTCACATTGATATAACTGACTTTCAAAAGAGAAAATTCATATAGCACATGTTTTCTACAAGTAGCCACTATTCCCCTTACAACATGTCTGATCACTCAGCATGAAATTACTATAACACTGTTATTCAGTGTTTAAAGATCTAGGAAAGGAAAAACAAACTGGCAGTATTAAAATTATGAACATAAGCTTGAGGATAAAAACAAGCAAGTATGCTTAGGACGATGGTTGTAGCAGATAAGTATGATGCTTGTTAAGGTATATCTTGATTTTGGTGTCAAACAGCCTTCAACATTTCCTATCTAAATCCTTGAACTAATTTTGTTAAATGGAAAATGCTAAGCAGTTCGTCTTAAAACTGCCTGTAAGACCTACTCAGGCTTAAGAATGATTTGAACAGACATCAAGCTGAAATCTAACTAGTGGTAAAGACAACACGGCTCAATTTGTTCTATGTGAACTAGATCTAAATTGTGCTGTAATAAATGACGTATAATAGTTCTAGGAGAGGAGATATAGTAATCATACCAAACTGTTTTCTAAGGAAGAATCAGATTTTCAGTCAATATAAGCTTGGCCTGCCCATGGAACTAGCCTGTAAAATAGTCTTATCTCTCTAAAGACTGGACAAAAAGTAAAACTTCCCTTATCAAACCTATTCACCCCTTTGGACTAACGTTAATTATCGGGAGTCTCTTGCTACTACAAATTTTCTTTCCATTCCAATAGGCTTAAACTTGCATTTGTGTAAAAAACATTTAGTTCCTACTCCATACCATGTTAAACTTAAAAAAATTATTGGACTTAGCATTTATTTTCAGGTAGCTTAAATGAAATTTCATCCTTATTTTTTAAAAGCAGCATTTAACTACAGTGTTCCAGACAAACAAAATCTCCCATAAGAATTATGAATACTACTTTTTTTTACTAGACTAAAATTCTATACAGCACTAAGGAATACAATGACACAGATGTAAAAATAAAAAAAAAACAATGCATACTTTGAGAATTATCTATTTATAAATGGGTAAATGCATAGCTTATATATTCCACTACTGATACTTTCAGGTTTGATTGTAGTAGGTATTTAACTAAAATTTTATTAAGTGCCTTCCGTGTGAAGAATATTGTATAGTTTTTGATTTAACGAACCTGGCAATTTTTCTTAAGACTTTTAATTTTAAAAAAAAGGTTCTAGGTTATAAAATGAAGTGAACAAAGCACAAGCTGAAAACAAATATAAGAATATAGAATTTAGGAGAATCCAGTGACACGGAGCTAATCGGCAAAAAGTTTCTAGAGGAGGAGGAATTTGTGTCTGGGGCCTGAAGATTATGCCTAACTTGGAAAAGTACAGGGTGGAAAATAGATACTCCAGGCTGGTCCTTAGTGAAGTATGTAGAGAGAAACAAGTAACCTATTGAGAATTATACTGATAATTATGAATAAGGACAGCTAATATTTATTGACCACTTACATTTTTTTCAAAACACTTGCTAAGTGCATTACTTCTGTTATCTCTATACCTTCATCAGCTCTATGAGACAGTTACTATTATTATTCCCATTCTATGATTAGGGCCTCTAGGCCAGAGTGGTCAGGTTAAATAGCTAGTAAACTATGGAGCTAGGGTTTCAGACCAGGTGAATTTAACTGCAGAGCTCACTCTCTTTTCCACAGTATCCTCTATATTCTTATTCTAATCACATGCAGATAAGATTTTGGGGTACTATATATCATTTCTGAGAATACCCTTAAAATAATTATTTCATTCTACCCAAAGTATTCATAAAACTGATATATATTCTATTCTTGTATTATAATTCTTAAAATATTTATTTTAGCATCCTGATATAAAAAAAGATGCTTAAAGGCCCAAACTGTGTTGCCTCAGGACATTAATATGCACAGAAAAACCAGTTGAAGAAACAGTTGTTGGACTTAATTCACCCCTTTTGATATCAATTAAAGAGAATGCTTCTAATGTAACATAGGGGGAAAAGTCAGTATTTCTGAAAAAGATACATGAGGAACTGATATTTGATATGAAAAACAATTAGAGGTCATTAGCATTTTCTTACACAGAAACATAATATGATGAAAACAGAACTTTATATATAAAATATAATACATTTTAAGTGTATTTATAAACATCATATATATACTTAGTTATTTTTATTAAATTATATATAGATATATAGTTGGGGGTGATATATTAAATAGATATATAGACATATCTATCCATAATTTAATCGAAATAACTAAATGATCCTCTCTAGCATGTCTAAAGAAACCAACTTGAGAAGCTTGGAACTGGGTGGAAACTAACTCCTGATCCATATAACTTGAGAGTTATTTTTTCACTGAGACTCTCTCTGACTGGGTAAAGGTAAAAAAAAAAAGTCATTATTTGATGGACGGGACTTTTTCAAAATTTTTAGAAAAACACCTGAAAATATAAAGAGGAACAAGACAACAGATAAGTAAGTGCATATCAAAAATAAAAGGATATTTAAAAGTTAATGGTGGATTCCATAGGTTTAGAGATCAATACACTCCTTTTTGTATAAAACGTAACAATAGCAAAACAAAACAAAACAAAGCAAAAAAAGCACATATGAAGAAAACCAAGAAGAAATACCTTAGCTCAAAAACAAGAATAGCTTAAAAGATAGACATTACTGGGCTTCCCTGGTGGCACAGTGGTTGAGAGTCCGCCTGCCAATGCAGGGGACACGGGTTCGTGCCCTGGTCCGGGAGGATCCCACGTGCCATGGGGCGGCTGGGCCCGTGAGCCATGGCCGCTGAGCCTGTGCGTCTGGAGCCTGTGCTCCGCAGCGGGAGAGGCCACAACACTGAGAGGCCCGCGTACCGCAAAAAAAAAAAAAAAAAAAAAAAAAAAAGATAGACATTACTATATATAAAATAGATAAACAACTAGGACCTACTGTATTGTACAGGGAATTATATTCAGTATCTTCTATAATCTACAATGGAAAAGAATCTGAAAAAGAAAATATATATATGTATAACTGAATCACTTTGGGGTACACCTGAAACATTATAAATCAACTATATTTCAATTAAAAAAGAAGAAGAGGGCTTCCCTGGTGGCGCAGTGGTTGAGAGTCCGCCTGCTGATGCAGGGGACACGGGTTCGTGCCCTGGTCCGGGAAGATCCCACATGCCACGGAGCGGCTAGGCCCGTGAGCCATGGCCGCTGAGCCTGCGCGTCCGGAGCCTGTGCTCCGCAACGGGAGAAGCCACAACAGCGAGAGGCCCGCGTACCGAAAAAAAAAAAAAAGAAGAAGAAGAAGAAACCAACTTTGCTGTCGTCTTGATCCCTAACTTCTAACCTTCATAATAGTGACAAAATAAATTTCTCTTATTTGAAAAATAAACACAAAAACAAGATTATCATGTTCTTGGGTCAGAAGCAGGAGAGAGTCAAAGCAGAATTTTGTTCTCTGAACTTTACAAAATGAAGGTGCAGCCTGCAATTCAGCTTTGATTAACTATAGGGATAAAAATATGCCAAAAAAAGATAGCACTACAGCTGAACTCATAGGTTGAAGTGAGGACAAGGTTAGAATTTCTTTACTTGTAAAAGGAGTCTCCAACTCCCCAAGCCCACACACACAGGAAAGAAGTGTACCTAGGAACATCTCACATTTGTGATAAATACGCAGCATGTAACTTTTGGCTGAGATGAGTTACTAACTTGTTGGTGAATGGACGTCTGATGTCACAGTATCTCCCTGTAGAAAGAGCCCTAAAACTCATGTAAGACCTGATTTCTGACTGGGGAAACTGGAATCAGGTTCAGGCAATCACAGTCCCGCTCAACAGGTATAGGTGAGCAGAGTAGAAAAGAGGAGCAAAGTTAAAAGATCAAACAGAAAACGAAAATTTCCCCACAAAATAAGTCTTTGAACCCATATTCTAAGATATATAAGAAATCTATTTCTAAGAAAGTAAATAAAGTCTAAATCAGACCACAGAGGGAGGCATTGCAAGAAAAATCAATTTTACAGGACAGGGTAACAAGATTTCAAAATAATATTTAGGAATCTCAAAGATACAAATGAAATAATAACATTTAAAATAAAAGCCTGATACACATGAACCATTTTCAGAGTGAAAAAACATTAGCACTAGGTGCTATAAAAACAGCTGCAAAACTTGAAAAAAAATATGGTTATTGAAATAACACAAAATAAAACTATAAATGAGGTGAACCTTTGTATAGCTATGATTGAAAAGATAAATCAAATCATGGAGAAAAATAACAAAGAATTCACTAAGAAATACACACAGAGAAACAAACATATGTATATAGTCTCTTTTACCATCTTCAAAGAATTTCTATATTAATGTCATATTTATGGAATCAGGCAAACAACACTTGTATCTTAAAGACTCCACAATTGATGCCATATGCAAAACCATTATCAGGTCTAATATCCTGGATTAAAGCAATAAGAAAAGTATTGAGAGTTTTCATATTCCCCCATAATCTGCTTTCAAAAAATCCAGGGGAAATAAAAAATAAAACACAAGTATGACAGAAATCACTTTACTTCTGAAACTCTTAACAGTTAAGTTGTATCAGCTATTTTGAACTCCAGTATTATACTTTAATTAGAAATAAAACGTAGGTTAATCTAAAAGAAAAACTTAGATGCATTTTTTAAAAAGAAAACTTAGCATGGTGAAAATGTGTGATTGTGGTTAGTCATTTGTTCATATCTAATTGGTCAATAAATGGGATGCATATCTTTTGTTGTAAATGTGTGAGTGAATAAAAGGTATATATAACCACAGCTGTCTCTCCATTTTTCTATTACCCAAACACATTCATACATGTGTGGGGATAGATACATTCCTACGTGTGTGTGCTTGTGTGTATGTATGTATGTATATATATACATACATACCCACAAAATATCCTACTGAATCTAATTCAGGAATGTCATTTTTTTTAAGAAACTATATTTTCTGTCAATCTTATTTACATTTTCTGTTTAAGATTCTGTGGAAGAACAACTTAAGACCACTCAGTGGCTGTTCCTACCTGTTCAGTGGCCTGAGCAGTGGAAGCTGCAGTTCAGTCCCCAGTAGTGAGCTGAGCGCCGCAGTCTTCACGAGGGAACTGCTGGATGGCCACAGAGGGCACCTGCAGACCTGTCTGCAACCTCAGGTCGAGTACAGTAAATTCTTGGGAGCTGGAGCAGTCCATTCACCTGGAAATTCCTCCTGGGTCACACCCTTTCCAGCCACCGCCAGCTCTTCCTTTTCAATCTCTTCAGCACCTCTGTAGTAGAGATCAGACTGATCTGACCCCGGGGGTTCATGGGAGACAGTGCCACGCATGCGCAGATCTTCCCGCGTCTCCCGCCGCTGCCGGCGCCGGCGCCGGCGCCGCCGCCGGCCCCGTCCCTGCCCTCGCCCCCCGCTCCACACGGCCCTCCGCCACATCCACCACAGCGGGCTATCATGTGAGCTCCCTTATCTTTGCTCGGGGATGGCAATGTCCACATAGTGCAGAGGAGAGTCTGTGTGACGCAATGACGGTAGGTGGGTTAACGTAAGACACCTCTGAGATCAGCCCTGGATCAGTAACCAAGGGAAGTCGTGGCTCCCGGAAGGCTACCTAGATCTCGTTAGGGAAGGTTCCAGGAGAAAAACAGCCAGCAATACGAGGGGTCCAGTGGCAGCAGCAAACTTCAGCACAGCTTGCTAGCCAGTATTCCTGGAGGATACAACACTGACATCTGCCCCGTTTTCAATGGCACCAGTGGCACGAGCTGCCAGCAGAAGCTTCTCCCAGGTCCTTTTTAGGTGTATGAGGTAATACCATCACTTTTCATTTTGAAGATGTACTGTTCTGTTGGGTAGTCAAGGTTGATGCTACCTAGGTGGGTTCCTGCTGCAAGGAATTTGAGGACATCCTTCTCCTTTATTTGCAGGACATCAAGGGATCGGGTTTCCTTTAACTTAACGAGATGAACCCAGAGCAATGCTGTATGGACTCCTCTGTGGGTAGCGCAGAAAAGCAGGAATGTCTCTTTTAATAAATAAAGAAAAGCATTATATTAGCAAAAAAAAGAAGTAATTCTTCACAGCAGTAAATATTTGGCAACTTTCAATTAATGCAAAAATAATAAACCAGGTATAAATATATTTCCTCTAATAAGTTAACTCTGATGATCTTGGTTTATCATGTTTACTGATTAGCAGTGGTTGAACATAACATTATTATTTAAACAGGTGACATTAATGTGGCTTAAGCAGCTAACAATTTTTTTCTGTGAATGTGGAAATATATAGCATACTTTTATATTCTGGGCCTGAGAGAAAGGAATGATAATGTTGATACCATTTTAAAACTATTTTTTTTCTCATAAATTGAGAGGAGAGAGATGTTTTCCATCACAGTGGTCACTCATTATGCTCTCTAATTGAGTAGGTTGAGGAGATAATACCCATAACAATAATTCTGATGAAATTCCTACTCCTTTTTAATGATCTCATATCATATGTATTTTTCTATTCATAGTTTCTATTCATAGTTTCTATTCTAGGGGCAAAGATGCTTTTTAAAGCATAATTAATAATATTTTCTGCCCAAGGGGCTGCATTATCTGGTGAAAACTGTAGTTTTCTTGGACTAAAAACTCATTAATGTTGAAATCAATGGATATATGTTTTGTTCATTGCGATTCAACTCATTTCTCCATGAGTTACACTGTAGACCAAAATACTTGACTTCATTCTTTTTTCTCAAGAGAGAAGAATTTGAAAAGACAATGCAGTTGACAGAGAAGATCCTGGGCTTTAGCAGTAATGAGCTAGAGTACCAATGAGGAAAGAGGATTAACTGTATAAGCCTCAGATTTATAGTCTAAAAAATGCAGACTATAATAATATTTGCCTTGCAAGGTAGATAGCATTAAAGTAACATAGTAAAACACTATGAACTGCCTACACATCAAGTTATCCATTGCCTTAATGGTGTGCCTTTTATATCTACCAAATTTCAATGGCTTATAACAAGAAACATTTTCATATGCTTATACATCTATTTATCTGCTGAAAGGTCTTTTCATCTCTGCTACACTCATCTGACCTCAGCTGGGTTTCTTCAGGAGCATGTGGTCAGTTGTAAGTTGTGGAAGAACTATTGATACCTGGTTTCAAATGTCTTTAGCTGGGATAAATTTACTCTCTTCCATATGGTCTCATTGTCCAGCATTCCAGCATGCTAGCTGGTACTTATTAGCATATGATTTGATGATGGTGCTGGAGGGAAGAGTGTGGAGTCCATGAGTAAGAGTAGAAATGTGCAAGAGTCTTGAGCCCTAGACTTGGAACTAGCACACAGCTATTCCTGCTGCTTCCTACTGGCCAAGTCAAGTGACAGGGCCAACTTGGATTTGAGATATGGAGAAATTGACTCCTCTTCTTCTTAGGAGGGTTTGTGAAGTCTATTAAAAGGAGTATAGATACAGAAGGGAAGGATTGGGAGCATATTTGTAATTAATCTACTACAACCTGGCCCAAAGGAAGCAAAAAATATTTTTTTCTCTATCTATTGATATAAACACTATGCATAAATTAACTACCAAATCCTCCATAAAAGGCAATATTGGATACGTAAATTAATTCAGAATCCAGAGTACTAATCTTTCTAAAGAATAAACACAATGTTCAGATTTCCCTTAAATATCATACTTTCAAAGATTTGCCTTCATCTGGCAGAGAGGGTGTCAGGTAGCTCACGCACCAGGCTACCTCTTCAGTCTTATCACTCATTGCTCTCACCAGCCTCTCGCATATGTCAACCAAAAGAACCGTGAGCTATAAAGAGGCAAAAAGGCAGTTTATTTGGTGACTTAGAACTGCTATTTGGGGATCACAGATTCTGGAGCAACCCAGAATAGTGTCCCATCAGAGAAAATGGGTAAGGGTTTTGATGGGAAAAAAGAGAGAAGTTCATGCAGGCTTACACAAATTGTTTACCAAAACTTTGGATTGGAGGATAAATTTGTTCTACACGTACAATTGTGTTGTGGAGCACACCTCATCATTTACTAGGGAAAGGTATGTTTTCTTTCGTCCAGAAAAAGTCCAGTTCTCAGCATTATTCTTTGGTTTTGGCAATTCAGCAACTATTCGGCGGTTTGATTTTAGAGTGTTCAACAAAAGTTCAGCCCAGGCAGGGAACATGGAGGTCCTCAGGTCACATTTCAGTCATTCCTGACACAGCTCCTTTCACACATATATCCACAATAAGCTTTTTTGGGGCTTTTGCACATTCTTTCTTTTCACCATTTCTCCTTATCCAGCAGATACCTTCCCATACTCAAACTTTCAGCTCAGGCACCCACTGGTTTGATGCTCAATCCCATCGTATGCCTGTCTCTCTCAGAGCTGGGGATTTTTCTGTCAGCCTCTTCTAGTAGATCATGACCTTCTGTAGGAGGAATTTTCACCTTTATCTCTGTTGTCTCAGTGCTTGGAACGTAGAAGTGTGTAACATATATTCAATGAACAAAGGAATATATCTTTCAAAAAATAATGTTTTGTAGTGAATGGCATCCCATATATTTAGTTCAATTTTCTTAACCCAGTAGGGCAAAGCACCGTACTAAAGATAGGATATAATAATGACAGAAGAAATAGAATTCTATTTCCAAGAGGCTTGCTCTTTTAGGGAGAAAAAAAGTAGATCTAGAGAGAAATACTATGAAGTACTACATTTTCCATAGTGGATTACAGTTTGGAAGTCAGTCTAGCATGTTTGATACCCAGCGTGTTTTCCCCAGTAGAATAAAATAACAGGAGATCTCGATTATAACCATTTTGTTTTATTTCTTTTAAGCGCCAAGGGGAAAAAATATAATTTATTTGTTTTTCGTTTGAAAGGGAAATAACCCCATTTCAAGCATCTCAGTGCTAGAAAAGGCACTGTGTATTCCCCATGAAAATACACAGATGCTCATATATTTGTAAAATTAACATACATCTTCCACAAGGAAACGTATGAAGCCTCTTTCATTGAAACATTTTAATTTAAATGGAAAGTCTAGTGAGAAATAGCTGAACTTTCTTTGAAAACTCAATAGCAGGCAATACTGAATTTCAAGCACCTGCAGTGTGGCAGATATTTAGTTATGTTTTAGAGATAGATGCTCCTATCATACCCAGATAAGCTTTATAAGTCGGTGAGGTAGATTTCTAAACTGATTGTTTCAATACTGTATGGTAACAAATGGGACCTAATTGAAGTTAAAACCTTCTATTCAGCAAAGGAAACCACTGAAAACAAAAAGACAACCTACTGAATAACAGAAAAATTTTGCAAGTCATATGACTGATAAGGGGTTAATATTCAAAATATTAAGCAAAATGTCATCCAAACAGGTCACAAAATTCAATATCAAAAACAAACAAACAACCCCATTAAAAATGGGCAGAAGAATAAATATTTTTCCAAAGAAGACATACAGGTGGCCAACAGGTACTCTCAACATCGATAAGCATCAGATAAGTGAAAATCAAAACAGCAATGAGAGATTACCTCACACCTGTCAGAATGGCTGTCACCAAAGAGACCGCAAATAACAAATGTTGGCAAGGATGTGGAAAAAAGGGAACGCTTGTACACAGTTGGTGGGGTTGTAAATTGGTGCAGCCACTGTGGAAAACAATATGGGAGTTCCTCAAAACACTAAAAATAGAACTACCATATGATCCAGCAATTCCATTCCTGGATATATATTTTTTAAAATACAAAAACACTAATTCAAAAAGATATATGCATCCCAATGTTCATAGCAGCATTATTTAAATAGCCAAGATATGGAAACAACCTAAGTGTCCACCAACAGATGAATGGATGAAGAAGATATAGTATTTATATACAATGGAATATCACTCAGCCATTAAAAAGAATAAAATTCTGCCATTTGCAACAAGGGGAATGGATCTAGAAGGTATTATGCTTAGTGAAATAAGTCAGAGAATGACAAATATTCTATGTTATCACTTATATGTGGAGTCTAAAAAATAAAACAAACAGAAGTATATATATATATATATAAAAAGACTCACAGATATAGAGAACAATCTAGTGGTTACCAGTTGGGACATGGAAAGCGGGAGGAGCAAGATAGGAGTATGGGATTAAGAGATAGAAACTACTATGTATAAAATAAGCAACAAGGATATATGGTACAGTATGGAGAAATATGGCCATATATTGTAATAACTTTAAATGGAGTACAATCTATGAAAATATTGAATGACTAAGTTATAACGAAATATGGTAAGGAAAAGAGCAGAGAAAAATTTATTGTAGTCTAGAGGAAGGATACAGGGTCTGGATTAGAGTGTTAGGAAAATATTCCTAGAGAAAGTGTTGCCTCAGTTAACTCTTTAAAAATGAGTAGGTTTATCAAAAGATGGTGAGAGATTCTACAGGCCAAGTGTGAAAGGCATTCCAGATAATACTGTGTGCTGTTTGGAGCAAATATTTTATAACTGGCTACAATTACTTTAAATTGCCAGTAGTGAAAATGGATTATCCACTGAGAAATCCATCTAGAAACTATTGTTGTGAACATTGGTGGTGCCACCCACAAAAGGTGCTGTAGGAATTGTGGGGGGAATGCTGCACTGTAGTTTATGATTAGGAAGAAAGATGACATGAGTCATCCTACAGTGCCCAGGACCATACTAAACAAAGAAGTATTGTTTCACATTCAACGTGACTTTAAAATCCTTACCAGATCATTATTTAGATGAAACACACACACACATACACAGCCATCTGATTACCAGAAACTAAACTATAACTATATAACTGTTTCTATAGAATAATAAAGTTTTTCATAAGGGTCTAATACATAGTAAATTTCATGAGTAGTTTAATTTACAATAAATAAATACATTCAGCTATAAAGCAAACTAAGGAAAATAATATTTGTCTCATTCAGAACTTTATCATGGACTGTTCAAATTTCATAAAATAATGTCACTAATACTAGTGCTGCTTGTGAGATGTGAGTTGTCAATACAGTACTCTTATAACAGTCTTCCTTAAAAGTTGTTGCATTTATGACTACTGTATTTTACATATAGGTACAAGCGTGTAGTCACTTCACTTCACTAGGTTTTAGAACTCATCATGTTTAAAGATCTTTTTTGATCCACCTCCTAGAGTAATGGAAATAAAAACAAAAATAAACAAATGGGACCTAATGAAACTTAAAAGCTTTTGCACAGCAAAGGAAGCCATAAACAAGATGAAAAGACAACCCTCAAATGGGAGAAAATATTTGCAAACGAATCAACTGACAAAGGATTAATCTCCAGAATATATAAACAGCTCATGCTACTCAATATTAAATAAACAAACAACCCAATCCAAAAATGGGCAGAAGATCTAAATAGACATTTCTCCAAAGAAGACACACAGATGGCCAAGAAGCACATGAAAAGCTGCTCAACATCACTAATTATTAGAGAAATGCAAATCAAAACTACAATGAGGTACCACCTCACACCAGTTAGAATGGGCTTCATCAGAAAATCTACAAACAACAGATGCTGGAGAGGGTGTGGAGAAAAGGGAATCCTCTTGCACTGTTGGTGAGAATGTAAATGGACACAGCCACTATGGAGAACATAGTGAAGTGATTTGTGAAGTGATTTGGATTAAGAAAGTCAAAGTAGGAGATAAGAGGATCTTCCCCCACCCCCCTTATCACGTGTAACTTTCAGGGACATTGGGATCAGCTGTGGTTGCAGTTAATTATGCCCAGTTCTGAATATCTTTCAAGGGAGTGAACATTTCTAACTCCGTATTTAAGGAGGTTGCTAAGGTCATGTTAATATCCTGAACTCCTGCACTTAAGCCACAGTTAAAAGGCAAAGCCAGTCTGAAACTACAACCACCAATGTCTTTACCTTTTTCTTCTGCGTTGAATAGTCTCTCCACTAACTCACTTCACAATTTGTATATATCCTACATTTTCCACCACATGTCAACATTTAAAAGTACGAACATTTACTGAAGCTGAAAATAGGTGTAGTCATGGATATATTTCGGATATGTAAAAAATTCTCTTTGTATATACTGTTAAACACTTTTGTGATATCAGAGCTTCCTGCATTCAATCAGGCAACCAATATACCACAGTAAAGAAATGCCACTAACGACCAGAACTGTGTGACATGCTGAAAGAGACAGAAAAAAATAACTTTGAGAAAAATTGCTTTACAATTTAAAAAAAAAGTCTTCTCAACTAACCTATTTAGAATTTATTATATATATGTATTATTTTCTGACAAATATTTTGTCAATTCTTGCCATTTGGGGGAAGGTAACGTGTTTGAATTCAGGTGATCTGGATTTTGCTTTAATTCTTTTGATTATTTGCAAACTGAGACAGTAAAGTCTCTAAAACTGGTTGGGTATCACTTTCCCTATCTGTAAAGGGTATGATTAATATATGCTGTTGAATGTTATTTGACAAGTTCAATGAGCGTATATGGGTATATGCATTTAAACATGATTTTACTACTTAATAGATGGCAAGACCATCTATTAAGTTATATTTTTGAAATTCACGTTCTTTCTCCATTACCAATGGACTGCTCTCTACTTTTCAAAATGTTGTATTTCTCAACGAACTTTCGGACTACTCTATCAGACTTTAAAACTATTCTTTTTTCCTTTTTCAAGAAATGTGTTGCAATTTCTTAACTCAGAACCTTGTACTGTTCAATCTTTGTGTTATGTGGAACTGTATTCCAGGCCAATTTTTTCCCGTAGCTACATAGCTGCCTTGTAAGCCTGTGGGGAGCAATTCATTCATTTCACCTGGGGTAAAACATTTGTTTTGTTTAAACATTATAGAAGCAAGAGTTCCTTAAGCCCATTCAAGAGAAGATTCAGCTTATATTCTCTAGTATGTATCAAAAAGCAGTTATAGCTTTTCTGAACAAGTTTATCACTAGAATATGTTTTCCAAATAAAGGTTTTACATAAGTCTATTTATTAGAGAAAAGAAATGGATATTGAGAACAAGAACTAAATGCAGTTTATTAACAGTTGTTGCTGACTGCTGTCTGCAAAAAGAGACCTGAAAGATTACACTTTTTATCAACTGCTTATAACATATTTTTCCAGGGATAACAGATGTAAGTGCTCTAATTTTGATTGTATACATAAAGAGTTTTTGCTGTAATAATCTTCTTTCTTTTTGAGTCTCTCTTAAGCAAACTTGATATGCTGATTTGTTGACCATGTACGCATTAAAATTTGTAAGATTCTCAAAATAAACAGAAAAAGTACAGAGTTGGAAAACTTTGCACAGTGTATGGGGATAGTGTAAGGGGGTTGAAATGGTTGGGGTGTATAAGAAATATTTCAAAAAGAAATTAAACTTTGAAGTGAATTTATAAAGAGAAGGAGTCAGCAAAATGTTGGAATTGGGGAGGGGGAATTGGGGCAGAGGCAATGGCATGAACAAATGCATACAGATAGGAGAAAACGTGGAGAGCTTAGGTATAACAAATAGCAAAAGATATCAGTGGTGACCTGGCAGAAGTTGAAAGATATTGGGGAGTACTGTATGCCAGGCCTTGATACCTTAACTTTTACTCCTCATTAGTAGTAATAGCTTTTAGAGTTTAACTGAAATTTAACATGGATGGAACATCTTAAATGAGACTTTTGTGTCCATAAACTGCATCTATGCAAAGTTCTGATTCAGAGACAATGATATTGAAAGCAGCAAGGGCAGAGCTTTTCCCTTGAAATCTCTGCAGTGAAATCCTAAGTCCTTTGCAACCTGGAAAACATATTTCAGAATGAATTGCCAGATGCTACTGGCGAGAAGTGTGTTTCTCAGAAGAGACTCCTATTTGCCAGTTTTAGAGGTTAAGCAACATATTCAGATGTCAAAATGCATCCCCTCCACGTTTTTCTCTCTGCTGTTTTAATAATAGGAAAACCAAAAACAGTGAAGTAGATGATCTTACTTGTCTAATTCTGGAAATCAGAAGCAGGAGAGGTAAGAGATATTTCAATAATAATTGGCCATTTATTTATGATGATACGAAGTTAAAATAGATATTTCATTCTAAATATTCTTCTACATTTCCACAGCCACTGTTCTTTTCCAGACTTTATCACCCCCTCCAAATCATTGTCAGAGCCTACCACACGGGTCCCCCCTGCCTCAGTCTTCTCCATCTGGTCTCCTATACTGTAGCTTAAATAGTTGTCTGTCCAAAATGCAACTGTGCCCATTTCCTCCTCTCTCAAATCCCTCTTATCTCTTCAAACCTTATAGGATTATGTCCAGTCTTTTTACCAGGTATACAAAGCTCTCCACAAAACATCCCCTTGACCATCTTTCCAGACTTATCAGTATTAGTCCATAAAAGTGTTATATCACATTTATTTCTCCCTTTATTATCTTTGCATCCTAAATCCATATTTGCATATAAGAACTGGTTTTGCAAGACAGATTCCAGACTAGCTAAAAAGCAAATTATAGACTAATTTTCATAAAATCTTGAAAGCAAGACAGAGAGATGGGTTCCAGAAATGCTTCTGTAAAGAAAACTTTAAGCTATAAATCAGCTCTGCTTATCATACAGAGATTAGGCGGGGGAGAATGTTTATTACACAGGGGAGAGTTCCAAAAGAAGGAACAAAGAGAAGTCACCAAGCAACAGATGACTTTAACTTAAGTCTGCTGAGTAGAGAAAAAAAGGGTCAATGGATTTTAAACTCACAACACATCACTCATAAAAATCCCCTCCTCCCTTAATGAGCAGTCGAAAGAATCCAGAAATATATCTTCAGTATTATTTCCTCCTGGAAAATTAAGAAGTTTCTTATAAAACTGTAAGGTGAATGAAGTATAAAGAAAACTGTATTTTCTTTCTTCTTAATAAACATAAGTTTGTTATAAAATGTACTGTTTCTCTTTTCACTAACATATGTGGTGTTTTTAACAACTATAACTACACACACTTTGAATATTTTGGTTTATATTGGTTTGTTGCCTATCTTTACACAATGTGAGATTTATATTGTATGATGTCTGGTTAAAATATATATATATATATATATCTTTGTTCTCTTGAGGCATGCCATGAAAACATAATATTGAATGAAAGCTACATTGTAGGATTTCTCTGAAGGCTATGGTCCTCAGTGCTGGGCTACGTGCCAAAATCCTTGTAAAGATATCAGAATATCTGATACTCAGGCTAAATTGATGGATGTTGTGCAACAGAAGTCTTGTGTTGGAGCCTGAGTAACTATATATTTTTCTCAAATTTCACATGTAATTTTTTTCTGTGTGGCTACATTGCTCTGAAAATTCATGATGAAAGTAAACAGGTGAAGAGATGAATATCGAAAAATTATTTGAAAGTCATTTGCAATTTTAAAAAGTTCATTAACTAAAGGAAATTAAGCTTCATCTCCTCTCTTGCCTGAGATAAGCTTAATGCATTTTTTTTCTTACTCCTTAGTTGTCTAATAGAGCTTAATGCCTAAGTTACAGTCTGTTTTAATAATGTTGGGTGACTGGGTAGATGCTGAGTTAGGAGGATGAATGGATGAATAGAGGATAGATGACAGACAGATTGGTAAGTGCATAGATATGCAGTTGTACGGATATACAGATAATACAATGCACATATGTAATGAGTGGGAAACGAAGGACCGATCAATGAGTTGGCAAGTACCTGGGTTGATGCATGAAAAAACTGGTGAAGGAATGGATGAATGAATCTGTGAATAAAGGATGATTAAAGGAAGAAGAGCAGGAAAATTTCTAGGATCTCCTTGCAATGTCTAATCTACTAAACTGCCCAGATTAAACAAAATAAGAATTTGAGTTCTGTCATGTCCAATAAAACAATTTCAAATTAAAGAAGTTTATTTGTTAATTTTTTGTGTGAATACATTTTTTTTGTATGTTTCAGTACGTCATTGTTGTCGCTACTGAGCTCCACTGCATGAGCATGTCACAATTTAGATTTCCATTCACTTTCTTGCGTTTTTAACTGTTTAATTAATTTTAAAAGTCCCTATATTAGTAAAATGTTTTCTGTTTATCGAGTGTGTTATACTTACAGGATCTAACTCAATTCTCAAATATCAGTATTACCTATCAATACTGAATAGTATTGATATATGGTATTGATATATGGTATTGATATAGTATTGATATATATGACAATATAGAGAAAGCCATCATTATTCCCACTTTATAAGTGAGGGATGATGAAAACATCAAGAACTAATATCATTTTCAGGCCTATATGCTTGAAAACGGAACCAGAACCAGAACTCAGGACCCTGTACTCTTCTTGGAAATCTGTTTCTAGAAAAATAGTACAATTTCTTCACTTTGGTGTTTCCTTGTACACTCAGGAAATGTGATGTATTGAATAAATATTTAATCCCACTTATTCATTAAAATATTTATTTAAATTAATGGCTTTTTAAATATGTACATCAGGATTCAGCAGTCTTAAGCCAGATTCCATACGTCCTCCCTCCTCAAGTTACACACTGGAAGAAATTCATACTTGGTTGTATGGGCATACACCCCCATCTGAATAATTCCTGATTGCCATTGATTCCACGAAACTTCTTTTAATCTCAATCAATGTTTAAGTTGGCTATATTTGAAAATGCAAGTAAAACATACACATCATTGACATTCTTGCAGTATAGTATAAAAAGAATAAAAAAGAAAAAGATATTTTGGGCATTTCCTATTCAACAATTAAAAAGTGACTCCAAGAGTTGAAGAGACTTTTAGTTCTGGGAAACAAGATAACTATATTTCAAATAAATTTGTAGTGGTCAAATTACAAAAAATGAATTTATATATTTTAATAATAGTATTATCATTATTATTATATTTATTGAGCGCTAACTCAATGCCACATGTTTTGATATAAATTTTTAGTACAGTATTTTAAAAGCTTACAGTTACCTTCTATGGCATGATATGGTGTAACAATCATATATTCATTTAACTAAATATGTATAGAGGTCCTTTAGTGTTCCGGGCACTGTTCTAGACGTTTAAGATATGTCTGTGAATGAAAGAGATATGATCCCTCCTTGATCTAGCTTATATTCAAGTGGAGATTAGTAACCAAATAAATAAACAAAGGCAGTGATTAGTAATCAAATAAATAAACAAAATCTCAAAAAATATATTTATATGGTATATTAGAAAGATAAATGTTATACAAAAAACCAAAAAAGAAAGTAGAGTAGAAGGAGGATATTTAGATGGTATGGGAGAGAGGAGATTTATTTTATAACTCTCTAGTTGTATACCTTCTTTAGCCTCCATGAACCTCACGGAGAAAGTAAAAATTGGAATACTTGCATTTAGTGTTTTAAAGGTAACAATATTTTAAATTGCTTGAAATATGGCTGGTATATAATAAGCACTATGCATGTGTTTCTTAAAAATCATACTGAGTTCACAATAGATTATTCATTATGTAAGACACCAAATACTAGCACAGGTTCACAAGTTCTCTGACCCTTCTCTGCCAGGTACCCCACATTTCTGAGGCTCCAGATAATTTACAGAGTTTGCATTATATCTTGATTGCTAGATCCTGTATATATTGGCTTCATTTGTAAATCCAATGGAAAATAAATAATTCACATTAAGCAATAAGGCAACAGAACCTATTCAAATCCATAAGATTATTAATAATAAATTCACAAAACAATACTTTCAGAATGATGGGGAATTTGAAAACCTAATATGTGGTAGTTTAATTATCTGCTGACTTTGAGACAATCTTTTTTTTTCTTTTTTTTTTTCTTTTGGTTGAAGCAAACATTTTAAAAGGATTTGGGGGACAGACATCCAGTACAGCTGTTATACTTTGTCAGTGACACACTCAAAAATTGTCTCCATTCAGCCTTCAAATGGCAGGAGGATTTGCTTATGTAGAGAGGAACATTACATTCAGTCATATTCAACTAGATAAAAGTACCTACAGGAAATATTCACCACTGACTTAGTAATTCTGACACCTATAAAATCTTGTTATGTATTTTATACCTGGTTCCTCGGTTTTATTGTTCATAATATTAATAAACCATTATTCTTGTTTCTGGTAGAAGGGAGTGTAGCCATTTTCTGTCAGGTCAATTATGTGATGAACCATAATGGCTCCAAGAGGAGCATTTTCTGGCGTGTTCAGGAGTGAATTCAATGCAGGGGGCACGGGTTCGATCCCTGGTAGGGGAACTAAGATCCTACAAGCTGCAGGGCATGGCCAAAAAAAAAAAAGAAAAGAAAAAACCTCTCTCAAGTACTCAACTGTGTAGAGTGTACCTACTTACAAACACTAAGACTTTTCAAACACAAATTGGAAAACAATGCTAGGTGCTTTGGGAGAGAACACAGAACATTTTTTCCTTAATATAGTATGTAGTAGAGTATCATGCATCAGCATCAGAATCATTTGTTTATTCATTAATCATCTCTAGCTATTATAGTTTAAATGATTTTTAAACAGAGGCAGTTTTTATTGTGATGGAGCATATTATCTAGTGAGACTAACGGGCAATGTTAAACAATAACACAGATAGAAAGACAAATAGAAACTGTGATAAGGAAAACTGAAATATAACTTTATGCACCAGAATAGCATTGAAAATTTTGAAATGCTTCTGTAACACTTGGTAAATAGTCATTACCTAGGTCACCCTGGCCCATTCCTTTGAATGTTCCTGAACTTTCCATTATTCAGAAACTAAATATGTAATAAGTCTTCCAAGAGGGCATCCCAGGACCCTACTTAAGCATAAATGAGCATCAGTTCTGTTGCCATTGGTTTGTGCCTGTTGTTATATAATTTGCTATATATATATATATATATATATATATATATATATATATATATATATATAATAACACACCTAGTTAACATACTTGGAAAAAATATCATATGCTAAGAGAAATGTAACTATATGCCAAAATTATACTGGGGTGATCAGAGGTGGGTATCTTTCAGAAATTGGAATTTACAGCTGAAATCTAAAGAATGAATGAATTGGCCAGTAAATATTACTAATTGTAGAGTCTTTTAGGCAGAAGAAACATGGCCATGCAGTGGTCCTGAGGTATGAAAGAGATTGGCATAGTTAATCAACGAAAGAAGATCAAAGTGGCTTTATTATAAAGGGCTACTACATGGGGCAAGGCACATAGAAAAATGTCATTGTGGTTGTGATCTTGACATATTCCAAAGTTAACTTGGTTGATCTGAAAATGCAATATAAAATTCAACTTTTTAATAATTGATTGTGGCACAACATGCTTGGTGTTGAAGTTTTAATATATTCTGACATGCCTACATGCCTAGTCCTAAAATTTAGTGGAGAAGACAATAAATACTTTGAAGTTGACTGAATAGCTAAGAACATGGCCACTGCCTGGGTCAAAATATCTCTTCTGACAATAAATTTCAAGAGTAAAAGTGAAGTTCCTGAGACTTGAAATGTAACGTCAAAATACATTTTGGTGTGCTGCTCTGTGTAAGACATAGTTTTACTGGTGAATGCAAAAATGTTTAAGACACCTGTTTCCTATGAGCCTCATGAAGTAAGAGATTTCATCTTATTTTGTATTGTATTTGCTGGGTTTTTTCCAGCTAAATAAAGAATGACACTAAATAAAGATATGGGGAAAGAAAAGGATGATGGTTAGGAGAAAAGAACAGAGAAAGCAAGGTAGAAGTTTTTCATCTAAAATAGTATGCAAATTAATAATGCCTTCAATTTAATGGGTTGTTGTTAAAGCTCTGCTGAAAGATTGAATGAAGGAGGAGAATGCATATAATGAAGAAACTATATTTACCAATACTTGATAGTGCATGAATTAGAAATTAATGGCATCTATTTGTGATGGGACTTCACATAGACTGTCTGTGCTTACCAGCTTGTTTGTAGAAGCTTTCTTGCAGGAAGTAGAATGCTCCTAGAAGGAAATATAATGTTAAGGGTCTAGGTTGTTGTATCAATAATAATTGCTAAGCACTATTGCGCTGCGTGAATGTAACACAATTTGTGAATCTATTCACCTGTTGATGGACATTTGTGTTGTTTTCAGTTTTTAACCATTACAAAGTTTCTATGAACATTCATGTATAGATCTTTTATGGACATAAATTTCCTTTTTTCTTGGGTAAATACCTAGGAATGAAATGACTATTTCCCAAAGTAGTTGCACCATTTTACATTCCCACCAGCAATGTGCAAGCTTTTCGGTTCCTTCATGTCCTCTCAAGTATTTAGTATTGTTAGTCTTTTTAATTTTTGTCATTCAAATAGGTGTGCAGTGATATTTAATTATGATTTTAATTCACATTTCCCTGTTGACAAATGATGTTGAGCATTTTTTATGTGCTTTTTGCCATTCATATATCTTTTTGATGAATCATCTGCTCAAATATTTTGTACACTTTTTTTTAAAGTCAGGTTGTACATTTTGTTACTGTTGACTCGACAGTTCTTTATCTATTCCGGATAAAAGTCATTTATCAGATATATGCTTTGTATTGATTTTCTTCTGATCTTTGGCTTCCCATTTTGTTCTCTTACAAGTTCCTTTTGAAGAAATTGTTATTTTTTATTTTGATGAAGTATAATCTATGAATGTGTTCTTTTTCGATTTTGTTTCTGGTGTCATATTCAAGTAATCTTTTTTTTTTTTTTTTTTTTGCAGTACGCGGGCCTCTCACTGTTGCGGCCTCTCCCGTTGCAGAGCACAGGCTCCGGACGCGCAGGCTCAGTGGCCATGGCTCACGGGCCTAGCCGCTCCGCGGCATGTGGGATCCTCCCGGACCAGGGCACGAACCCGTGTCCCCTGCATCGGCAGGCGGACTCTCAACCACTGCGTCACCAGGGAAGCCCTCAAGTAATCTTTTTTTAACACAAGGTAAAAAATGTTTCCTGCTATAAACTCTATAGTTTTAGGGTTACCATTTAGTCCTATGATCCATTTTGAGTTAATTTTTGTATGTGGTGCAAGGTATGGACCAAAGCTCATATTTTTGCATATGGATATCCAATTGTCCCAACGCAATTTATTGACTCATTTGTTCTCTACGTGTATTTTATTTGCCCTATTATATAAGAAAACCTCAACTGTTTAAAGTATGTGTGAGTATACCTCTGGATTCTATTCTATTCCATCGATCTATTTAGATAGGTGAATTTGAGTTTTAAGAAGCCCATATAATTGAAGCATCTTTCAGACATTAAAATGAATTGATGTCTGGCCAAGGAAAGAGAGGTGAATACAAATCATTGAAGAAGATATAGGTATATCCAAAACCAAAGTTGTTGAGGACTTCCTGTGTTTATTTATGGAGAAGAGCCACAAGAGAATGTAGAAAATAGCAAGAAAACATTCAGCCTGGCATAATAAATAAATGAAGGATAAAGTTTTCCCCAGGGTTCTTAGAGAATAATGTTGTTAAAGAGGAAACTCTTAAAGTAGTGTCCAATCCTACATAAAAGTAAAGTAAATCAGGCCTGGAACAAGCCATAGATTTCTCAGCCCTTGAAAAAAACTTCATCAAAGGTATTTCTTCAAGAGAAAAAAAAGTTTAAAAATGAATTACCCATAGATATTCTAATTCTAAAATGCAGAAATCACAAAGAAATTGAGCCCATGGGGTAAGGTAGTCTTACAAGTCAGAGGAGTATAAGGTAGATGTTAACATCCCAATGATAAACTCTGTTTATTTCACAAGTCTACTGGAGGCTATTATTCCATTTTAAGCCATGAAGATGAAATGTTCCATAACAGAAACATCCAGAATAATGTTTAACCAAATATCTGGGCACTGTGGCCCACCTATGTTGAAACATAAACTTAACCATTACAGTATCTAATTAAACAAGAATTTTTATATTAACCTTTGCCACTATAGAGCTGTAAAGTAGACCAGTCAATAAATAAGCTCAGCACTGCATTGAAGATTCAGTAAACACTTGGTCTACTTCCTAATTTTAGATAGTTTTTTCTGACATAACACAGGAAATGTTAACTTCATGAAGACAACAAATTACAATTTCTGGATCTGTGGTGAAGGATTGAGGTTCTCATTTGAACTATAAATGACTATACAAAGGGCATCATAAGTGTTGTTGGAAAGTCCTAATATGATTCCTGAGACATGAAATGAGATAATGAACAAAAGAAACATGCAAATGTCTGGACTTTAAGGATGATTTGCCTTCTAGTAACTTTCTGATCCAAATGGTAAGTGTAGTATGGATATGAACTGTGAATTATTTCTCCCTGTCTACTTCTTTTACTTTAATATTAAGCTTCTGTATACTTAATCCAGGTGTGATATTTTATGTGTCAACCTTGCTAGGCTATAGTACCCAGTTATTCAACCAAACTCTAATCTTGGTGTTGCAAAGCTATATATCTATATATAGATATATATAGATATTTTCTTTTGGCCACACTGTGAGGCAGGTGGGATCTTAGTTCCCTGACCAGGGTTCAAACCCAAGACCCCGGCATTGGAAGCACGGTGTCTTAACCACTGGACCACCAGGGAAGTCCAATATATTTTTTTAAATGTGGTTAATATATATAATAATTTGGCTTCAAGTAGATTATCCTTAGCAATATGGGTGGAACTCATCCTATCACTTAAAAGGCTCTATGAGCAAAACAGATTATTTTCCTGGAGAAGAAATTCTGCCTTAAGACTGTAGCATCAGCTCCTGCCCAAGTATTTTCAGCCTACAGGCCTGCCCTACATAATTCAAACTTTTCAGCCCCTAAGGTACATTTTATTTATTAAGAGATTATTGCCCAATAAATGAAAGACATAAAAGTCTTCTGAAAGATCTACTTCATACAAAAAGTTTAAACAAGTGGCTTTCTTCTGAGAGTTTCATTTCGTCAGCTTTCTCCCAGGCACTTTATGAGAAGGCATTCAATACCTGCCACATTCCTTGATTCACATTCATAGCTTCTCTGAATTATCTAAACCCCAAAAGAAAATACATCAAGATGTGATAATCATAGGAAACAATATTTTCACACTCTAATTAAACTCACAAAAAGGCTGAATGAATTCTTTCAGGTTCCCAAAAATATATTTCCAGATGAGGGGAAAAAAAACATAAAAATTGTTTTGGGGGCAAAGATATAAATTACTAAGATTTATAAAGTAACTATTTCACACTTTATGACCATCATTTTACACACACACATATACACACACACAGAGTACATGTATATAATTATACATATGTATATATATGTATACATATGTATATATGTACAAATTTGAAGAGATAATAGATTTGGGGAAGAAGGAATTAAATGGAATAGCATTTACCAGATCTTTCTACTGAACAATTTCTTTAAACATAGCTAAAAATCAACTGAAAATTATTCAAAATGTCATTAATAAATAAAATTCCATACTGTCATCCCATGGACAATCTCTAAATATGTATCAATGTTTGAAATGTTAATAAATAGCCAATAATGACTGTAGGAAGTTGAAATAGCCCATTGTATTGGTAAATTCCAATCTGAGCTGGAAATGTTTGTTTCTTTGAAATGAATCCAAAGACACAGGCTCTTTAGTTAGAAAGGACACTAAAAGTAAACCTAATCCAAAGTAACTCTTTTGCAGATAAGTTAATCGAAGTCACTCGATGATTGGTTTGGAACTTGTAACAACTTAGTTCTGACTCTGAGAAAACTAATCACTAGTGAAATGACTTTTTGGGAAATTCAATATTGATCTAAAATATTATATTTATTCTTTTTTTCCTAATACTCAATCCTTTTAAGAATCTCTTGAAAGCTACAAATTCTCTCCAGAGAAAAATGTACCCATCTTTGTACACATATAATGTAATATTCACCTTAAGTCTATCCATATACTCCCACCACTGTGTTAAAAGAAAAGGTGGGGGGCATAAGAGGTGTCTTCAGTGTCTCAAAGTAATCATCCACAAAGTATTACAAATTAATCAACTACAAGGTAAATACCACAGAAAATTTAAGAACTCTCATGGAAGATGAGATTGATTGATTTAAGAAATCATAGGCTACCATTGTATGTGTAAGGCTGCCTTATTCAAAATCCATCACTGAAAAAAGAAGAGAAGCATTCCCTTCCATTACCCCACAATAAACACCAATCAATCAATCAATCAACACCAATCAATCAACAAACCAACAGAAAAAAACTATATTCTCTTAAAAGAAAAAAAATTGATACAAAAGATATCATAATACTCATTATTTTAGATATTTTATGCCAAAAAGTCACAAAAATAAATACCTATTTTAATAAAAATGTCCCCATTTACAAAAATGTGTATTACATATAATTCTTATATTTGAGAAAATTTAATTTGTCTGCTCTTTCTACCAAAGGAGGCTTATATAACTTTAATCTATTAAAATTAAATTCATTTTTAGTAGCACATTAACCAGATGTTATGCTAAGCTATTTCTGCATAATTTAGAAACTAAATTGGCTCCTTATACATATGTTAGTGATTCAAGGCCAATTCTCTCAATGTTAATCAGAAGATATTATCATTGATAGAACCAAATGTTGCAACAAAAAACCTGAGGGTCAAAGTTAATCTTGACTTTAGTATTAGTGTGTGTTTGTGAGTGTTTAGGGACTGTTGACTTTCCATCTCCTTAAAAAGATGGTAAAGTAGCAAGAAGAGGTCATCTGTATTTGTGTGCTATATATACCAAGAATTAACCACAGCATATAGATCAGTGCTACCAAACAGAACACATCGCTTAATAAATCCTTATAAAGGAGCTGCATCGTGTATAACAGCACTTTAATCCTAGAATGGCTTTCCAAACATTGTTAAGTACATCCATTTTGTTAATTCATTAGCCTCTTGAGATGAATAACTTAAAATTTTTAAGGTAGTCTAAATGATCTCTTATATTTTATAAAAGTCATTCCTTTTAAATTTCTTGAGCACACACTCCTAAATATGCTCATACTTTATTAATTATGCATTATATACACGTACTCCTGTAGTAGGCAGAACCACAAACGCTGGAGTCAGATTGCTTAGATTTGAATGGCAGCTCTGCCACTTCCTAATTTTGTGACCTTCGGTAAGTTATTATATCAATAGATGCCACTCTTAACCTCATCCTAAGAGATGGGTAATAACAGTACCTACTTCATACAGTCATTGTGAGGATTGAATTGTTTAATGTTTGTTAAGCTTACAACAATGTTGTGTGTATATTAATAATATCACTCAATAAGTGAGGGGTATTATTATTATTAGTGATATACTATTGCATTATAAACCGTTCCCCAAATAGAAAAGAATAAAGGGATTACTCACATACACTCACGCACATATATTATATATATGTGTATATAAATATATGTGTGTATATATGTGTGTATGTATATATGTGTGTGCGTATATGTATATCTATATATACACATAAAGAGAAAAAGAAAGAGGGAGGAAAGAAGAAAGAGGAGAAGGAAGAGGTGAAGGAGAAGAAGGTCTAAAACTCTCTTTCCACAGTCAGTCTCATGTACCTCCAAGGTGACTGCAACACTGTCTGAAGACCACTACTCATAGTTCTAATCATTGTGTTGAAACACATTTGTGCAATGTTATTGGTCCCAAGGTAACTGGTAAGTTACATACTTTTTTTTTTTTTTTTTCGGTATGCGGGCCTCTCACTGTTGTGACCTCTCCCTTTGTGGAGCACAGGCTCTGGACGCGCAGGCTCAGCGGCCATGGCTCACGGGCCCAGCCCCTCCGCGGCATGTGGGATCTTCCCGGACCGAGGCACGAACCCGTGTCCCCTGCATCGGCAGGCGGACTCTCAACCACTGCGCCACCAGGGAAGCCCACATACTTTTAATAATAATCAAAATAGCAACCTTTTGTGTATGAAGGTTTCTTCTAGAATTTTCTGACCTTGGTTCACTTTTGACAATTACAAACCTTTTGCACATCCTGGCCTTACTCCTTTGCCTCTCAAATTCTCTTAATCTTGCTGCTACAACCAAAGTTCCTGATAAATGTATTATTAAAATCCTCCAAATTTGAGAAAATCCCATTTTTTTTATTACGACTTTGAAGAGGCCACTATAGTCACAGTGAACCAAGATTCCCTGAATCTGTTTTCAACCCTATCTTTGAAGAGTCAGATTTACTTGATCTTCTGCCGCAGTACAGTCCCCAGTTGTCTCTCCAAGGAGGAGAAAGTGCCGTAAACCTTTCATGTGGGCATGAATATGCTGATACTTAACTTTGACCGCTCTGTTCTTCCCCAGCATGCTTTGTTATTGGATAAACTGAGAATTTAGGCAATATTAAGAGATCTGTGCCTGCCTGCACATCTCCTCAGTTTAGCCCAATATTACGCAACTGAATTTTTAAAAATCATTTCAAATTTTGGATTTATACAAAAATATCTATTATGTGTCAGATACTATTAGCTGTTAAGAATACAATGGTGAGGGAAATGATCTAGTCTTTCATATCAAAAAGTATAGAAAAGACTCTCTCTTGCTTGTATTCAGTCCATTCTCAAGTGGGAGTGAGAATAAGTGAAGTGTAGCGCATACGATGGGAAAAAATAAAATCTGATTGTTCATCCTACTTTGTGTGCCTTGGGATGAAAACCATTAAAATTGCAGCTTTAGGGGCTTCCCTGGTGGTGCAGTGGTCAAGAATCTGCCTGCCAGTGCAGGGGACATGGGTTCAAGCCCTGGTCCAGGAAGATCCCACATGCCACAGAGCAACTAAGCCCGTGCAGCACAACTACTGAGCTTGCGCTCTAGAGCCTGCGAGCCACAACTACTGAAGCCTGTGTGTCTAGAGCCCATGTTCCGTAACAAGAGAAGCCACCGCAATGAGAAGCCCACACACCGCAATGAAGAGTAGGCCCCTGCCCCACTCACGGCAACTAGAGAAAGCCCACGCACAGCAACGAAGACCCAACGTAGGCAAAAATAAATAAATAAATTTATAAAAAAGAAAAAAATATTGCAGCTTTATCCTCGGTTTAAGAACCATAAATTTGGATTATAGTATCTTGGTTCCTGGCCTAATTGATTTTCTTGCCTTAAATTATGACCTTGATTTCTAAGATTTTTATTTTAGAGCTTATTGCTTGGAATAGCTTTGTGCCTTCTATGTCTCTGGTATCTTTTCGATTACTTGATAACGAGAATTGTAAAAACAGGCTGTATTTTACTTTACACTTGGCTTCAAGGAAGGTTGGAACTAAATTTACAACTCAGCTACAGCAAATACTCTGAACATTATGACCTTATTATCAGTACAATTTCCGGCTGCCCTCCACTTGCATCCTTATCACCACACCCCAAATCACACCTTGTATTACAATTTGTGTTTCCTCTGGACCTATTATACTTTTATTTGTAGTTAAGATTTTATTTGTGTTTGAAGTTTTATATATAAAAGAAGGTGGGTTGTATGATATTATAATCTATAAACATCACAAAAGTTCATACAGGATTTTGCCTTTTTTTAGTTAACTTCATTTAAAACAAATGGAAAGTATCTAATAAAGACCTTTGACTCATGAGCCTTCTGTTGGTTTAACATTCTGAAATCATGTTTTCTTAATTTGTATTTTTATGACTTTAATGCAAGAATTAATGCAAGCAGATGACTCTTTTAGGAATAGGATTGAATCTATCACAACGTGGGACATTATCTACAATTCCAGTAATCACCTTGACTTATTGTTTCTGTAATATTCTAACTCCCATGGTCTCTTAGCTAGTTTATACCAGGTTCACTGAGGCCCTAAACAATTTAAATAACGGAAATCCTGGGAGCTGGTGGCTCCATAGCTTTAAAGACATATTTGCTATTCCTGTTGGAATCTATTATCCCTGCCAGGTCACAAGCATTCTAGAACACTTACTTTGACTCTTTTTTATAATACATCAATTAAAAGAAAAACTAGAAACCATATTCATTTTTACTTACTATTTTACTTACACATTCATTTTATGTACTCATTATGTATCAGCTAATATTCTAAGTGTTTTACAAATGTTTTCCAATTTAATTCTCCTAACAATCATATGAGGAGGTTTCTGTCATCATGCTCAGTTTACAGAGTGGAGTATGAGGCATAGAGAGGCTAGTAAATTGCCCCAGTTACATAACCAGTAAGTCAGTATTTACATGCCAGTTCTCATGGTCCAAGGTCCATCTCCAGCTCAGCTCTGCTGCCTCTCCAGAAGTAATGAGCATCCCAGGAATTACCATGTTCATAGATAGAGAAAAGGGGGAAGTTTGATTCTGTATAAGTAGTTTTGTACAGTCATTATGGACAATGTTAGGAAGGCTGGATCTCAGCTGTTTGGTGGAACATGTGATGTTGAGTTCCCATGTACTCCACAACCAGTTTCCTCATTATTAACATTTTATATTACTATGTTACATTTTTTCATAATTAATGAACCAATATTGATCCATTATTATTAACTAAAGTTTATACTTTATTCATTTTTCTCATTTTCTACCATGTATCCTTTTTCTATTCCAGGAGCCCAACCACGCCATCTCATTACCTTTAGTCAATATGTCCCTTTAGGCTTCTTTTGTCTGTGACAGTTTCTCAAATTTTCCTTGTTTCGATGACCTAAACCATTTTGAGGAGTACTGGTTAGGTATTTTCCAGAATGCCCCTAAGATGGAATTCGTCTGATGTTTTTCTCATGATTAGACTGAGGTAATCTGTGTTTGGGAGAAAGACCACAAAAGCAAAATATCATTTTCATCTCATAATATCAAGGGTACATGCTATCAACATGACTTACCACTGTTAATGCTGAATTTAATCACATTGCTGAGATAGTATTTGTCAGATTTATTCACTGTAAACTGACTCTTTTTGTTCCCATTTCTGTTACTTTGGGGAAATAAGTCACCATGTGCAGCTGACACTTAAGTGAAGAGTTATATTCTGCCTCCTTGAGGGCAGAATATCTACATAAATTACTTGAAATTCTCTTGCACAAGAGTTTTGTCTAACCTTCTCCATTAATAATTTATCTATATCACTATAAAGTTATAGATATTTATTTTATACTTTATTTTATATTAGGTTATAATGCAAAGTTATTTTATTTATATTGTTGTCCAAATTGTTTTGGCTTTGGCAATTGGGAGCTCTTTCAGTTTCAGTTGGTTCCTGTGTATTTTTGACATACCCCATTATTGTGACGGTTTTGTTTTGTTTTTTGAGTATTTTCTTACTTTTTTGTGCTATAAGATTCTCTTGTATATTTCCTGTCCCATTCCTAGAATCAGCCTTCTCTCCAAGGATCTCTGGTACTTTTATTGGGGGACAGCATTAGAAAACAATATTTAGCCACTAGGTGTATTTATTGCTCTTGGGATGTCATTGTTTATAGTCCCACTCAAGTAACAGAGGAAATGTATGTGTCTATAGTGACCCATGTATATATACATATTATATATAAGCATCTCTATATTCAGCTATCTGCAAATACATTAAAAAAAAAAACATGGATTCATTCTGATATCTACAACTCTAATGAATTTCTACCTGGATCATTCTAGACTCATTTACTGTAAATTCTCACCCCAACAATAAGAAACCAAGTTCCCATCATCTTCCATCTATTTACTTAATTGTTCAATCCCAGTGTCATAATTCTTAAATCAAGCCTTTGAGGGAAAAAACTTTGCCAACTAGAGTACAGTGCTTCGCGTACAGTTACTTTTGCCTTTAGTCTTACAGACTCCATTCATTTCCAAAAATTACTAAGGACAGCACCTTTTTAACCCAACTCCTTCAGTGGCATTTTTCATATATTGTAATGCACTAGATTGTTTTCTTATATTCTTCATACCATGCCAGAATTCCCCAATGTCTTAAATGATGTTTTTTAAAACTTATATACATTAAGGTTCACTCTTCATGCTTAAAGTTCTATGCATTTTGACAACGGGCTAGTGTCATGTATTCCCTCATTACAGTATCATGCAGAATACTTTCACCTCCCTAAAAAAGGACCCCTGTGCTTCACCTATTCAACTCTCTCCCTCCCCCTCTGAACCCCTAGGAGCCACTGATGTGCTTAACATCTCTATAGTTTTATCTTCTACAGAAGTTAATGTAATTGGAATCATGCAATATACAGCCTTTTCAGACTAGCTTTTTGCACAAAGCATATGCATTTAAGATTCACTTGTATATATATTTATTGTTTTCTACTATGGAAATAAAGTAGAATTTAATTTTTTAATGGATCATGTTTTTACTGTTGTATCTAAAAACTCAAAGCCACAGAGAGTTTCTCTACTTTTTTTCCTCCCAGAACTTTCATAGTTTTTTTAAATTTTTATTTTATATTGGAGTATAGTTTTTTATTTTTTATTCAGGTCTATTATCTATTCAGGGTTAATGTTTGTGAAAGGTATAAAGTCTGTTTCTAGGTTGGATTTTCTGCCTATGAATGTCCAATTATTTCATCATCATCTGTTGCAAATATCATTCACTCTTCATTGGGTTGTTTTTGCTCCTTTTCCAAAGATCAGCTGACTGTACTTACATGAACCTATTTCTAGGTTCTCTATTCATTTACATTGATCTATATGTGTATACTTTCACCAATACCCCTGCTGCCTTTTTAATTTATGGTACAGTTTGAAGCCGAGTGTTAGGTGTCCTCCAACTTATTCTTTTTTTGTTTTATGTTCCAATAAAACTTTATTTACAAAAACAAATAGTGGGTCAGATTTGGTACATGAGCTATAGTTTGCCAATTTCTGCTTTAATAGGTCAAAAAAGCATTCTTTTTATCCTTGATATTTTGAAATTTCCTAATGAACTATCTATAGACTTCTTTTTTTCATTGATTATGTTTGACCATCTGGTGAATATTTTAATTCTGATATTCATGTCCTTCAGATCTGATAAATTCCTTAGTTTTCCCAATATCTGTCGGACTTCCCAGACTTCTTCAGTATGCCTCTTATTTTTTCATTCATTTTTTGGTCTCTCTCTTAGGTTATAATTTCAGGGTTACCGATTTGACTTTTAAAAACAGTCCTTTTACATATTTAAAAAAATACTTTGCTGATATACATTTTTTTTGAAGATTTCATCATTTATTTATTTTTTTTAACATCTTTATTGGAGTATAGTTGCTTTACAATTGTGTGTTAGTTGCTGCTTTATAACAAAGTGAATCAGCTATACATATAAATATATCCCTATATCTCCTCTCTCTTGCGTCTCCCTCCCACACTCCCTATCCCACCTTTCTAGGTGGTCACAAAGCACCGAGCTGATATCCCTGTGCTATGCAGTTGCTTGCCACTAGCTATCTATTTTACATTTGGTAGTATATATAAGTCAATGCCACTCTCTCACTTCATCCCAGCTTACCCTTCCACCTCCCCATGCCCTCAAGTCCATCTCTACGTCTGCATCTTTATTCCTGTCCTGCCCTAGGTTTTTCAGAACAAATTTTTTTCTTTTATTCCATATTTTGTGTTAGCATATGATATATGTTTTTCTCTTTCTTACTTACTTCACTCTGTATGACAAACTCTAGGTCCATCCACCTCACTACAAATAACTCAATTTCGTTACTTTTTATGACTGAGTAATATTCCATTGTATATATGTGCCACATCTTCTCTATCCATTTATCTGTTAATGGACACTTAGGTTGCTTCCCTGTCCTGGCTATTGTAAATAGAGCTGCAATGAACATTGTGGTACATGACCCTTTTTGAATTATGGTTTTCTCAGGGTATATGCCTGGTAGTGGGATTGCTGGGTCGTATGGTAGTTCTATTTTTAGTTTTTTCAGGAACCTCCATAGTGTTCTCCAGAGTGGCTGTATCAATTTACATTCCCACTAACAGTGCAAGAGGGTTCCCTTTTCTCCATATCCTCTCCAGCATTTATTGTTTGTAGATTGTTCTGATGATGGCCATTCTGACTGGTGTGAGGTGATACCTCATTGTAGTTTTTATTTGCATTTCTGAATGATTAGTGATGTTGAGCATTCTTTCATGTATTTCTTGGCAATCTGTATATCTTCTTTGGAGAAATGTCTATTTAGGTCTTCTGCCCATTTTTGGATTGGGTTGTTGGTTTTTTTTGATATTGAGCTGCTTGTAAATTGTGGAGATTAATACTTTGTCAGTTGCTTCATTTGCAAATATTTTCTCCCATTCTGAGGGTTGTCTTTTGGTCTTGTTTATGATTTCCTTTGCTGTGCAAAAGCTTTGAAGTTTCATTAGGTCCCATTTGTTTATTTCTGTTTTTATTTCCATTTCTCTAGGAGGTGGGTCAAAAAGTATCTTGCTGTGATTTATGTCATAGAGTGTTCTGCCTATGTTTTCCTCTAAGAATTTGATAGTGCCTGGCCTTACTTTTAGGTCTTTATACCATTTTGAGTTTATTTTTGTGTATGGTGTTAAGGAGTGTTCTATTTTCATTCTTTTACATGTAGCTGTCCAGTTTTCCCAGCACCACTTATTGAAGAGGCTGTCTTCTCTCCATTGTATATTCTTGCCCCCTTTATCAAAAATAAGGTGACCGTATGTGCTTGGTTTATCTCCGGGCTTTCTATCCTGTTCCATTGATCTATACTTCTGTTTTTGTGCCAGTACCATAGTGTCTTGATTACTGTAGCTTTGTAGTATAGTCTTAAGTCAGGGAGCCTGATTCCTTCAGCTCCATTTTTCGTTCTCAAGACTGCTTTGGCTATTTGAGGTCTTTTGTGTTTCCATACAAATTGTGAAATATTTTGCTCTAGTTCTGTGAAAAATGCCATTGGTACTTTGATAGGGATTGCATTGGATCTGTAGATTGCTTTTGATAGTATAGTCATTTTCATAATGTTGATTCTTCCAGTCCAAGAACATGGTATATCTCTCCATCTGTTTCTATCATCTTTATTTTCTTTAATCAGTGTCATAGTTTTCTGCATACAGGTCTTTTGTCTCCTTAGGTAGATTTATTCCTAGGTATTGTATTCTTTTTGTTGTAATGGTAAATGGGAGTGTTTCCTTAATTTCTCTTTCATATTTTTCATCATTAGTTTATAGGAATGCAAGAGATTTCTGTGCATTAATTTTGTATCCTGCTACTTTACCAAATTCATTGATTAGCTCTAGTAGTTTTCTGGTAGCATCTTTAGGATTCTCTATGTATAGTATCATGTCATCTGCAAACAGTGACAGTGTTACTTCTTCTTTTCTGCTTTGGATTCCTTTTATTTCTTTTTATTCTCTGACTGATGTGGCCAAAACTTTCAAAAGTATGTTGAATAATAGTGGTGAGAGTGGGCCACCTTGTCTTGTCCCTGATCTCAGTGGAAATGGTTTTAGTTTTTCACCATTGTGACCTATATTGGCTGTGAGTTTGTCATAAATGGCCTTTATTATGTTGAGATAAGTTCCCTCTATGCCTACTTTCTGGAGGGTTTTTATCATAAATGGATGTTGAATTTTGTTGAAAGCTTTTTCTGCATCTATTGAGAGGATCATATGGTTTTTCTCCTTCAATTTTTTAAATATGGTTTATCACATTGATTGATTTGTGTATCCTGAAGAATCCTTGCATTCCTGGAATAAACCCCACTTGATCATGGTGTATGATCCTTTTAATGTGCTGTTGGATTCTCTTGGCTAGTATTTGTTGAGGATTTTTGCATCAATGTGCATCAGTGATATTGGCCTGTAGTTTTCTTTCTTTGTGACATCTTTGTCTGGTTTTGGTATCAGGGTGATAGTGGCCTCGTAGAATGAGTTTGGGAGTGTTCCTCTCTCTGCTGTATTTTGGAAGAGTTTGAGAAGGATAGGTGTTAGCTCTTCTCTAAATGTTTGATAGAATTCGCCTGTGAATCCATCTGGTCCTGGTCTTTTGCTCGTTGGAAAATTTTTAATCAGTCTCAATTTCAGTGCCTGTGATTGGTTTGTTTATATTTTCTATTTCTTCCTGGTTCAGTCTTGGAAGGTTTTGCTTTTCTAAGAATTTGTCCACTTATTCCAGGTTGTCTATTTTTTGGGCACATATTTGCTTATAATAATCTCTCAGGATCCTTTGTATTTCTGTAGTGTCACTTGTTACTTCTCCTTTTTAATTTCTAATTCTATTGATTTGAGTCTTCTCCCTTTTTTTCTTGATGAGTCTGGCTAATGGTTTATCAATTTTGTTTCTCTTCTCAAAGAACCAGCTTTTAGTTTTATTGATCTTAGCTATCGTTTCCTTCATTTCTTTTTCATTTTTTTCTGATCTGATCTTTATGATTTCTTTCCTTCTGCTAAATTTGGGGGTTTTTGGTCTTCTTTCTCTAATTGCTTTAGGTGTAAGGTTAGGTTGTTTATTTGAGATGTTTCTTGTTTCTTGGGGTAGGAGTGTATTGCTATAAACTTCCTTCTTAGAACTGCGTTTGCTGCATCCCATTGGTTTTGTGTCATCATATTTTCATTGTCATTTGTTTCTAGTATTTTTTATTTCCTCTTTGAGTTCTTCAGTGATCTCTTGATTATTAAGTAGTGTATTGTTTAGCCTCTATGTGTTTGTATTTTTTACAGATTTTTTTCCTGTAATTGATATCTAGTCTCATAGCATTGTGGTCAGAAAAGATACTTGATATGATTTCAATTTTCTTAAATTTACCAAGGCTTGATTTATGACCAAGGTATAATCTATCCTGGAGAATGTTCCATGAGCAATAGAGAAAAACGTGTTTTCTGTTGTTTTTGGATGGAATGTCCTATAAATATAAATTAAGTCCATCTTGTTTAATGTATCATTTAAAGCTTGTGTTTCCTTATTTATTTTCACTTTGGATGATCTGTCCATTGGTGAAAGGGGGGGTGTTAAAGTCCCCTACTATGATTGTGTTACTGTCAATTTCCCCTTTTATGGCTGTTAGCATTTGCCTTATGTATTGAGGTGCTCCTATATTGGGTGCATAAATATTTACAACTGTTATATCATCTTCTTAGAATGGTCCTTTGATCACTATGTAGTGTCCTTCTTTGTCTCTTGTAATAGTCTTTATTTTAAAGTCTATTTTGTTTGATATAAGAATTACTACTCCAGGGCTTCCCTGGTGGAGCAGTGGTTGGGAGTCTGCCTGCCGTTGCAGGGGACACAGGTTTGTGCCCCAGTCCAGGAGGATCCTGCCTGCCGCGGAGCGGCTGGGCCTGTGAGCCATGGCCGCTGGGCCTGCGCATCCGGAGCCTGTGCTCCGCAATGGGAGAGGCCACGGCGGTGAGAGGCCCGCATACCGCAAAGAAAAAAAAAAAGAAAAAAAAGAATTACTACTCCAGCTTTCTTTTGATTTCCATTTGTATGGAATAAGTTTTTCCATTCCCTCACTTTCAGTCTTTATGTGTCCCTAGCTCTGAAGTGGATCTCTTGCAGACAGCATATATTTGGGTCTTGTTTTTGTATCCGTTCAGCCAGTCTGTGCCTTTTGGTTGGAGCATTTAATCAATTTACATTTAAGGTAATTACTGATATGTATGTTCCTATTACTATTTTCTTAATTGTGTTGCATTTGGTTTTGTAGGTCTTTTCCTTCTCTTGTGTTTCCTACCTAGAGAAGTTCCTTTAGCCTTTGTTGTAAAGTTGGTTTGGTGGTGCTGAATTGTTTTAGCTTTTGCTTGTCTGTAAAGGCTTTAATTTCTCCGTCAAATCTGAATGAGATCTTTGCTGGGTAGAGTAATCTTGGTTTTAAGTTTTCCCTTTCATCACTTTAAATATGTCCTGCCACGCCCTTCTTGCTTGCAGAGTTTCTGCTGAAAGATCAGCTGTTAACCTTATGGGGATTCCCTTGTGTGTTATTTGTTGCTTTTCCCTTGCTGCTTTTAATATTTTTTCTTTGTATTTAATTTTTGATAGTTTGATTAATATGTGTCTTGGTGTGCTTCTCCTTGGATTTATCCTGTATGGGATTCTCTACACTTCCTGGACTTGATTGACTATTTCCTTTCCCAAGTTAGCGAAGTTTTCAACTATAATCCCTTCAAATATTTTTTTCAGACCCTTTCTTTTTCTCTTCTTCTCCTGGGGCCCCTATAATTCGAATATTGGTGTATTTAATGTTGTCCCAGAGTTCTCTGAGACTGTCCTCAATTCTTTTCATTCTTTTTTCTTTATTCTGCTCTGCAGTAGTTGTTGCCACTATTTTATCTTCCAGGTCACTTTTCTATTCTTCTGCCTCAGTTATTCTGCTATTGATTCCTTCTAGAGAATTTTTAATTTCATTTATTGTGTTATTCATCATTTTTTGTTTGCTCTTTAGTTCTTCTAGGTCCTTGTTATTTCTCCATTCTGTTTCCAAGATTTTGGATCATCTTTACTATCATTACTCTGAACTCTTTTTCAGGTAGTCTGCCTATTTCCTCTTCATTTGTTTGGTCTGGTGGGTTTTTACCTTTCTCCTTCATCTGTTGCATATTTCTCTGTCTTCTCATTTTGTTTAACTTACTGTGTTGGGGGGGGGGTCTCCTTTTCGCAGGCTGCAGGTTTGTAGTTCCCATTTTTTTTGGTATCTGCCTGCAGTGGTTGAGGTTATTTCAGTGTCTTGTGTAGGCTTCCTGGTGGAGGGGACTGGTATCTTTGTTCTGGGGGGTGTGGCTGTATCTTGTCTTTCTGGTGGACAGGGTCATGTCCGGTTGTGTGTTTTGTGGTGTCTGTGACCTTATTATGATTTTAGGCTGCCTCTCTCCTACTGGGTGGGGTTGTTTTCCTGTCTTGCTAGTTGTTTGGCATGGGGCTTCCAGCACTGGAGTTTGCTGACCATTGGGTGGAGCTGGGTCTTAACGTTGAGATGGAGATCTCTGGGAGAGCTTTTGCTGTTTGATATTACATGGAACCAGGAGGTCTCTGGTGGACCTATGTCCTGGCCTCAGCTCTCCCACCTCAGAGGCCCGGGTCTGACACCCAGCCAGAACACAAAGACCCTGTGAGCCACACAGCTCAGAAGAAAAGGGAGAGAAAAAGAAAGAGAGAAAGAAGAAAGAAAGGAAGAAAGAAAGAAAGAAAGAAAGAAAGAAAGAAAGAAAGAAAGAAAGAAAGAAAGAGAGAAAGAAAGGAAGGAAGGAAGGGGAAGTTATTAAAATAGAAAATAATTATTAAAAATAATAACATTAAAAAGTAATAAAAGAAAGAAAGAAAGAAAGAAGAGAGCATCCTAACCAAGAAAGAAGTCCATGAATGATAACAAGCGCTAAAACCTATACTAAAAAAATAAAAATAAAATGGACAGACAGAACCTTAGGACAAATGGTAAAAGTAAAGCTATACAGACAGACTCACACAAAGAGGCATACACATACACAGTCACAAAAAGAGAAAAAGGAAATATTATATATACATATCTGTATATATAAAAAAAAGAGGAAGAGAGCAACCAAATCAATAAATAAATCTACCAATGATAATAAACTCTAAATACTAAACTAAGATAAACTTAAAACCAGAAACAAATTAGATGCAGAAAGCAAACCCCAAGTCTACAGTTGTTCCCAAACTCCACTGCCTCAATTTTCGGATGATTCATTGTCTATTCAGATATTCCAGAGATGCAGGGTATATCAAGTTGATTGTGGATATTTAATCCGCTGCTCCTGAGGCTTCTGGGAGAAATTTCCCTTTCTCTTCTTTATTTGCACAGCTCCCAGGGTTCAGATTTGGTTTTGGCCCCGCCTCTGTATGTAGGTCGCCTGAGGGTGTCTGTTCTTTGCCCAGACAGGACGGGGTTAAAGGAGCAGCTGCTTCGGGGGCTCTCGCTTACTCAGGCTGGGGGAGGGAGGGGTACGGAATGTGGGGCGAGCCTGCGGCGGCAGAGGCCAACATGACATTGCAACAGCCTGAGGCGCCATGTGCTCTCCCAGGGAAGTTGTCGCTGGATCACGGGACCCTGGCAGTGGCGGGCTGCACAGGCTCCCCGGAAGGGGGGTGTGGATAGTGACCTGTGCTTGCACACAGGATTCTTGGTGGCAGCAGCAGCAGCCTTAGCATTTCATGCCTGTCTCTGGGTTCCGCACTGATAGCCGTGGCTGGTGCCCATCTCTAGAGCTCGTTTAGGCAGTGCTCTGAATCCCCTCTCCTTGTGCACCCCGAAACAATGGTCCCTTGCCTCTTAGGCAGATTCAGACTTTTTCCCAGACTCCCTCCCAGCTAGCCATGGTGCACTAGCACCCCTCAGCCTGTGTTCATGCAGCCAACCCCAGTACTCTCCCTGCGATCCAAGCTCTGAAGCCCGAGTCTGAGCTCCCAGCCCCTGCCCACCCCGGCGGGGGGAGCAGACAAGCCTCTCGGGCTGGTGCATGCTGGTCAGCACCGATCATCTGTGCGGGAATCTCTTCACTTTGCCCTCCTCACCCCTGTTGCTGTGCTCTCCTCCGTGGCTCCAAAGCTTCCCCGCTCTGCCACCCGCAGTCTCCGCCTGCAAGGGGCTTCTAGTGTGTGGAAACCTTTCCTCCTTCACAGCTCCCTCCCACTGGTGCAGGTCCCGTCCCTATTCTTTTGTCTCTGTTTTTTCTTTTTTTCTTTTGCCCTACCCAGGTACATGGGGAGTTTCTTGCCTTTTGGGGGGGTCTGAGGTCTTCTGCCAGCGTTCAGTAGGTGTTCTATAGGAGTTGTTCCACATGTAGATGTATTTCTGATGTATTTGTGGGGAGGAAGGTGATCTCCACGTCTTACTCCTCCGCCATCTTGAAGGTCTCCTCCCAACTTATTGTTCAGGCATGTCTTTTTATGCTGATGCAGAAGTGATATAGGAAAATCCAAATGCAAGCCCTTTTAAAAGTGTCTGTTTACATTATGTCTGCAGGCCTATCACTTGCCAAGGTAAGTGGCCAGTTTCAGGAGCAATGGGAAGGGAAACATACATAAGCTCTCAATAGGAAAGAAGTCCTCAATCATATGCAAAGGGATGGTTCCAGAAAGGGATGAAAAATTGCTTCTATCAATTAACTCTACTACACTCTGCTACATTCTTGCTACTACATTGGTTTTGCGGCTTGATTTTCTTCATAGACTTACTGCTACCCTGTATTACCTTTTCATATTTATATGTGGTCTTATGCATTTCCAACTGTAACAAAAGCTCCATGAAGGGAGGGATTTGTCTTCCTTATCGTTATAACTCTAGTGCACAGAAAAGTAATTGTTTTATACTAAACACTACGTGAACATTTGTTCCACAGGGAAATAGTAAATTCATTCTGCTAATACATGGTAACATTCACAAAACACATCTTTAACTTAGGTTTGGATTTTGACACCAGGTATATAAACCATAACTAAAGGCTGGCTCTGTTCCTAATCTCTGACAGGAAAAGTGACAGTTCAAAGACAAATTAGTTGTAGATAAGGGCAAAAAGATAAAAAAGGAGCATAAATTAAGAAGACAAATTAAATAGCTTCCCTTGTCACCTATTTTTCCTGGACTTTTCTGTAGCCTCTTGTACTGTGGACACAACTGCCTCTTGGACATTCTTTTGTCCATTATCACTGGGGATACCTCACTCTCGATCTTCTTATGTGTCTGCCCACTTATTCATTGGCTGCTCACCCTACTCACTTTCACAATAGTTTCTGCTCTGATTTTCTTTGTACCTTCTTTTTGGTGACCACATTCATACACATAGTTTAGCTATGCTTTTCATAACACATTTATTAATTTTCCATCTAATAACACATTTTTATTCCTGAATCCCGGGCATTCACTTCTGACAGAAAGCTGGTTAGCTGCACCCGAAAAAAAACCTCCTGTACCCTAAGTTTCAAGCCCAAGCTTGTCTCAATTCCACAGTTCTTTATAATGGTCATTATTTTCCTAGCTTTCCGCCTTCACCCACATGGCCCCTCATTTACACCAACACTACATCAATCACTGAGCCCTGCAAATTCCAGCACTGCCATATCTTTTATGGTTGTTTCCTTCTTACAATTTGTTCTGCCTCCTCAATTAAAATCTCTCATATATACAACAAAATGGTGCCCTAACTGTCAGACTTCTTCCCTCACTTTCAGATCCAGCATTTCTTAAGCACAACTCCAGTCTTGAGACTTCAGATTACAAAACACTGAAAGCTTCCTAATCTTTAGTGAGAACATAACAAACTTCTCAAACTGTTGTTTAAATCCCTCTGGAATCTCCTTTCTTGTTTCTCTATGACTACCTCTACTATCTTTATTTGGAAGGGAGTAAGAAGGGAGTTTCCAGTTTGTTATAGTGTTCCTTTCTTAATTGAGGTGCTAGTTATGCATGTGTTAAGTTTGGACAATGCGTCCATCTGCACATTTATGCAATGTGCACTCTTCATATGTACATTACACTCCATTAAATGGTTAAATTAAATCGTGATCATAGAGAAGATGAAAGGGAATGTGCTAGTTAAGGTATTTCTAGCTTCTTATACTGCTCAGAAAGAGACTAAAACTATGGTTTATATATTTAGCTCTAATTAAGACACTCATGCCTTTTACGTATTTTATATTTATTCCTGAAGAAAAAGGAAGAAAATGTGTAAGTTCCAAATTAGTTACAATTCAAAGAAACAAAAACCTAGTGGGAAAAACTAAACAGAAATGTCATAGATAAATCAAAGCTACTATGATAACAGCAACAAGAAACTATTATAAGATGCATGAATTCTTTAAAAAGAAATATTGAAAAATATTCAAAGGATATAAACAATGCAATAATTCTTAAAGGGTATTGAAGAAGACCTGAGTAAACATGAAAAGATTTAAATTCACGGAGAGGAAGATTAGATTTTATAAAGATAAAAATTTAACCCATTAATTGATAAATTCAGTATACTGGAACTAGATAAACTACTTTGGGAAATTGTCAGTGTATATTTAAGCTGGACATATGTATAATTTATGACTTAGTAATTCCATTCTTAAGTGTATGTGTTTGTGTGTATGTGTAGATTCATATATACAAATATATATATGTAGTTAGAGGAAGTCGTCAAAAGGATAGATGGCTACTTGACCAGCAGGCTGGATCTGCTCACTCAGAAACTCCACACCCTCCCCTGTCCTTGGGATGTATGTTCTGCCCACTATTCCCACAGTGGGAGCCGTTTCAAGGATGAAGCCTAAAGAAAGCAATGTATTGTTGAATGCATCTGGATGTTATACATGACTGAACATCATTAAGGGCTCTATATAAACTTTTAACAGATTCTGGTTGGCTGATGCAGAGATATACTCCTCTTGCAGTCACCCAAGACAAGTCTCTTATATAAGGTTCCTGCTTATAAAAACTGCCACCTACCAATCTGGAGTAGTCTGACTCTTTCCTCAGTTTCTCCTTGCCCTCTGTGTTTGGGGACCAGTTTACAAACCAACACATGTGTATAAACATGCGTACATACATATGTATGTGCACATATGTATGCATATGCATATACATGTATATTCCACTCCTAAGTGTATATTCATATATATGTGAAACAAATGTGCGCATATGCAAGCTAACAATACAATTATAAGTATATTCAGAGCAGTATTATTCATAACTATATTATTAATAATAGAAACTATAAATAACCCAGATGCCCATATAAAATTAAATAAAGAATATATAAATATGAATTAAAAACATAGCAATTGAAATAAATTTTGACCACATGGAAGACCATGAAGAGATCGGCAAACTGTTATGTTGACCAAATATGATAGGTGCAAAGAATAAATACCAAATAATTTTATATATTAAGTCATGAAATAGACAAAACTAATCTCTTGTGTTACATGCCAGGACAATGGTTACCTTTGAGAGCAAGTAGGGAGTGGAAGGAGGCATGGAGGGAGGCTTCTGTGGTGTTTATGTTCTACTTTTTCATTTGGATAGTTGTAATACTTTGTGATTATTTTGTAAGGTCATTGAGGAGTGCACTAATTCTTCCAATTTTCTATTAAAAGTTTCAGTTAAAATATTATGAAAAAAACATGCTCAATCCCACCAGAAATATGAAAAATATGAATCAAAATAATTGGCAAAAATTAAAAACTTTGATTACATTAGTTTTTTGTCAGAATACTAGGGAATAAGTAACCACAAAACATTTTAAGTGGTAAAACCACTCTGAAGACCAAAGAGGGAAGAAAAAGGTTTTGCATTTTTCATATATGCCTGGACAACTGTACAAGAATATTAATTGCAGCAATGTTTAAAATAAGAAAAAATGGAAAGTCATTCAAGTATATTTCAGTGAGAAAACAAATAAATTTGGTATATTTTCTTTTTCCAAATAATGAAATTGTATACAGAATTCAAAACTAATGAAACCAGTATATACACACCAACACTTAAAAATCTCGTCAGTAATACTGATTAAATATAGCTTGTAGATGTTTATAGTATGTTAACATTTAACAACATATTAAAGACATATCTTAGGATCCACATCTCTCACAATCTGTGTGCACAGAAAATCCTTACAAATTAGAAAATGAGGGAATGACTAAGTGCTGAGTCCCAAGACCAGTCCAGTGCTGAAAGAAAATTATGGGCGAGATAACTTAGTTAAAAAATATTTCATTGATGAAGTAGGACTTAGCCTGCTTTGGAATTAGATTTAGCCATGAAAAGGGATGAACAATTCTGATAAAGGAAAAATATCTCTTAACTTGATCATCTTTAACATAGAGTCATTTTTCCTTCCTTCTTCCTATCTGTGCTTTCTTCCTCCCCAGTTTCCCCTCCTTCCTATCCTAGCTCTTCCACTGAATGACTTGTGTGTACATTTTAAACCTCTTTATGCTCCATTACAAAGTGGAGCCTACTTCATAATGCTCATGAAAAAGTAGATGATGTAATAAAAGTAAAGTACTTAGAACAATGGAAAGTGCTCAATAAACTTGCAGTTATTTTATTATTAGTGAACAAGATCATAAGAATTGCCCTCTGTGATAACAATTCCCTCAACTTTGGAGCTTCCATTCCTTTTTGCTATAGTGAGTGAGTCCAAGGAAGCTCCTCTAAGTTGCTTGGGGGGTGGTCCATAAACTTCAGCCGTAAAGCCAAGAAGAAATGCTGTGCTCACTTCAAATGAGCAAAAACTACAGTTCGATGAAATAGCTGCTCACCTTTTTCTGTCATATTTACATGATGTTTTAACCCTTTTTAGTTGTGTACCTCCTAAGAACGTTGTATCTGCACTTAAAATATCTTAAATAAATCAAAACATGAGAACACTTTAACATACCAGAATACTTCTCAACATCTATCTGAAGAATCAATCATAGCTCAGTTTCCTGATATGTATCAGTAATTTTAACCTCTAGTTAAAAGAATCAACCTTGACTTGAGTTTCCTCCATATTCAATTATTTATTGGGTAATACCCTATGAAACATCTTTATTGTGGAAATCTTACTTACCCAGAGGTTACCCAAGCTATCAGTATTTACTGCATTTTTCTGTTACTTTATACTTTTTTTAAAAAAATAGCACATTTGACTCTCATAACAACTTTGCCAGGAAAGGTTCACATTTCACATTGATTTAATCATTTGTGGATAATGAACCTAAAACACAGAGAAGTGAGGCAACTTAGACTCATAGGACCTGAGAGGTATGAAATCCTAACTCTTTCTGCCACAGCCGTTACCTAACAGATTAGAAAAAAAACCAAAACATATTTATTATTGAATACATAAATGAGCACATGAATTAATAAATGAACAGCAATAAACATTAGTCCTGATTAAATCTGGAAGGACTCAACAAATGTTCTAAAAACAGAGCCATCATGTTAAATGACTTTCTAGTGTTCATACAACACTTTTTTTTTTTTTTTTTTTTTTGCGGTACGCGGGCCTCTTACTGTTGTGGCCTCTCCGGTTGCGGAGCACAGGCTCCGGACACGCAGGCTCAGCGGCCATGGCTCACGGGCCTAGCCACTCAGCAGCATGTGGGATCTTCTCGGACCGGGGCACGAACCCGCGTCTCCTGCATCGGCAGGCAGACTCTCAACCACTGCGCCACCAGGGAAGCCCCTTACAACTCTTTTAATAGCAGAGCTGAAGCAAAGTCTTCTGATCTCCATTGCCCATGATTGTTTCATAGCCAGTGGCTTATTTGCACCCAGATCGTTGTGGGGAATTTGTACATTCATTTAAAGAGTTAAAGGTAAAATTAATTCTGCCATATGTTAATTTCCATTTTGTAGAAAGCTAGGAGTTAGGGTCATGGATGACTTACTCCCAGACAAATTGTATTTTTCTGCCATGACTCAAAAAATAAACTGTTATCTCTCCTAAACTAAAAGCTACCTTTCTAACATTTCTCTCCTAGCTACCACATTGGTTCTTGAAGTACCATTCACATTATATAAGATGTATGTCTGCAGCACAAGAAAATTTAGTGTGTGAATTTAAAATTTGTTTATAATATTTAGTATATGGTATAATAGCTTATAAGATACACATGTTCTGCAGCACAACACCACAGTTTTATTCTAGTTTGAATTCAGATTTTGCTTATAATATTTAAAATAGAGAACAACATGGAAAACTCTTCATAAGCATCTGATTTAAAACAATCTCAGTACATTTCTCCTTAATTTACTGGGTGCCTTCTATACGCCAATCACTCTTGAAGGAAACAGAAAACTTGCCCAAAAAAGTACCTGCCCACATATACACTATATCCTACGGGAGAAAATTGCACAATAAACACACAAATATTTTTGATAATGCAGAGTGGTAGTGAGTTCTACAAAAGACATCAACTAAAGAAATATGATAGATGATGTCTGATAGATTGGAAAGCAGCAATCAGGGGTGAGACAGCTACGTGAATTACATCAGCAAGAGTATTCCAGGCAGGAGAATAAGAGGCTCTGAGATGGGAGTGAGATTGTTGTACCTGAGGGTCAGGAAAAAAAAGGATAATATGGTCAAGACATAGTAGGTGGGTAAAAGATGACATTATAGAACTTGTTGGGTTCTGATTATACAGGATTTTTTTGGTAAGGAGTTTGCATTTTATCTTAATATTATTTAATTCCTTATTTAATTTTTATTTAAATTATTTCTTTTAATTATTTAATGCCATTTAATATTAATTGCTAATCAGGTTGGAAGGATTTGTTGTTTTGGTGTGGGAGAGGGTGGCCTTTCCAAAGGTAAGACTGCCCTTGGAAAGGAAGAAGGTTTTAAGATCCAGGGTAAATTACATTGTATAGAGTCCATAGTACATATCATCAGATGGCATTTGGTCCTAGTCAACCTCAAGGTAAACAGTGACCTATAGATTCAAAAAATTTGTACCAAACAGTATAAAATGAACATTTTATTATGTTATGTTGTACAATAGATGTTCAAATCCTGCTATAGGAACTGGGTAAGCCAAGACTGAGTAGTGCATGCTGTCTGTTTTCAACATCTGAAAGCAATGATAGCTTGTTTTTTTTTTTCCTTGATCTATGCTTAAGATAGATCATTTAAGGGAAACTATATCTTAGGACTGTTATAGATCCAACTTTTTGATATGTGATGTGATAAGAAGAGTCAAGATTTGAATAAAAAGAATATGTGGTCCTTGGACAAAAATAATCATTGCTGCTCCCTGACTGATCTGACCATTTCATGTCTGCATTTCCAACCACATAGGCTTTGGAGCCTGTCCAGGACATGCTTGACTCTATCACATTGACTCTATCCCTAATATCCCACGGCAATATGCAAAAGAGAGAACATGTTTAAATTGCTCAGTGCCAGCTGGCTGAGTTCACTCCTGGCACAGCAATCTGTGACTTTCTGGCCCACTGTGAAAGAGAAGGGAGGGGTGAGTCAAAGTGATACCCAAAGAAACAGTAATTCGATCTATTTGTTTTAATGTTTCTTTGCTAATTAAATAGCATATAACTTTCTTTCACTACCATAAAGAGAAAAGAAAAAAAAATATATATATATCAATCACGTATGTTGAATCATTCATCGAGAAAATAATCTGATGAGTCCTTCTATGTGTCAGAAACTGAGGCACAGAAACTGAGGAACAAGATAGACAAATTGCATGACTGTATTTATGTCTATTAATAGAAAATACATTAATGATTATAAACATAAAAAGGTGTGAAGGTAATTTGAAAAGCAATCAGTTTCTATGTGCTCTTCATTCAGTTTAGCATTCTCCCTAGCATGTTTCACCACTCTTCCATCCCATCTTTTTTAGATGCTTATACTGCTTTAGACAAGTTGACAAGGCAAAGTCACTGCGAAGTAAAAGGATGTCTGTCCAATTTTTAATGCGTGCCTAGTGACAACAGCAGCTGCTTCTATTATTACAGCTGTTCTTAAAGATTTTTTTTAAAATTGTATGCCAAACCTGATTAGAAAACATAGTACTAGGGACTGGGGATGACCTCTGTTATGATTTCAACCATCAAGAAGTTTGCTGCTTAAAAGGTGCTAATAGAGGGTATTTTAAAAGTTTATCCCTGGTACATTTTAAACAGGGCTACAATTTGTTTGGTACTTTATTTTATCAAGCAGAGAATATAGCCCTATAGTTTCACTGATGCAGTGGGGGCAGTAATGGGGTCATTTCTTTGTCCCAAGTTGTGCACAGGACTTAGTTCAAGGAACTAAGAGCCTCCTGCATCTCTCCCTTATCCCAAGGCTCCAACTTCTATGCCTGAATGAGTGCTAATGAGCCATTCAAATTTTTCCCAAACCCATGAGTTTTCCCCTGTTGCCTTACCTCCCTCTTTATTTGGCACCTAGGATTTCATTTTCTTTCATTTGGGATTAGATTTATATTTTGGTTATATTTTATCAGCATTTTGAAATTAATAGTGGGAGCTGGGCAAGAGAGAAAATCATAAGGGATTGTCTACATTAGTTCATTCTATTTTGTTGTCTTACTGAGAACTTACCCGTGTGAAAACTCTGAGCCATGGACTTTCATGGATAAAATTCTAATCATTATGTCAGATTTATAACTGTCTGAAAGGAGCAAATAAATTATTAGATGTGAAGATTCTTAGAATATTATTAATTTTTATGTAAAAATGAGTTAATATTAATAATTGCTATTAGTTACTATTATAACATCAGATTAACTCCTGTCTTTCAGTAAGACTCAGAGGAAGTAGGAGTTAATAAATATCAGAGTTTGATCAGAGATAACAATATCCTAATACATAAGAAAATTAGTAGTGTTTTGGATAATCTGAATAAGAAAATATACATTGCCAAGGAGGGCATTCTTAATAAGGTAGGCTGCTTTTAACAGAAAGTCAGCAGTTTTTTTATTAGTTTATCTGAATCTTTCTTATTACAAAATGATATAATTATCACCTAATTAGTATGTTTCTCATTAGAAAATAATTAATTTCTCTACGTTCATTCAACAAAGGGTTTCTTAATCCACAATATAGTCTAGAAACTAGGTGTTCATTGGATTAATAGTGAGAATATTATGGTACAAAACTGGATAAGGTAACTATTCTCTCCATTAGGGATTTAAAAATAAATAGAGAAATCTGGCAAATTCAAGTGTAATTTGAAAGAAAGAATAATAACTTTAGAATAGATGATATCAGAGGAAACTTGAATAAAATATGATGGTCAAGTAAAGGAGGTACTTTTTTTTACTGAGGAGGTAAAAATATACCTGATACCTGAAGCCTGAGAAGGAGGTGGGCAAGAGTGATGTCAAATAGGCAACTGGATACAAGGGTCTTGGATTCTGGGGAGAAGTCTGGTGGGAGTTGTACATTTGTTTCTATGTAAAGATGGGCAGTGGAGACAGCTCAGAGAGCAGGAGTATAGTCTGAGATGGTACAATGGTCCAGGGCAGAGTTTTCAGGACCTGCTGCATTTAAAGTCCAAGAAGATGAGCCAGAGGACTAGGAAGACCAGAAGAGTGAGTCCTAGAAGACTTATGAAGAGACTAGTTCATGGGGAGAGTGGTGAATGATGGTGAAACTTGCTGATAGGACAGTTAAGAGGTGGTCCAATGAAGGATTTGAGAAAAATGGATGTCTCTGATAACCTATGGAGGAACTGCTTAAATGAAGCCTTTAGTCTACGGTCATCTTTTTGAAAATCTAAATCTTTGCTTCATTAACAACATCCAAGTAGCTATCTAAGCCAATATTATCTCTCTGTACATTTATAACCAGTTTTAGACACCAAAGATAGCCATTCATTGTGATGCTTAGGATTTGAAAATTTTCTTTCAAGAGTAGCATATTGGAGGTTGAGGGTAGATTAAGCTGAGTTAAAATCCCCTGGGGGCACAGTCTAAGGGGATACCCTTACCTTCAAGTGTTTACCTCCAGGAACTCTCCCTGCATCTTCCCAGGTCCTATAATATATAAAAAAAGTTATGAGACTTCTTAGAAGATTTAGAACCTCTTACATTTCTTGGAAGAATTAGGACTTCTTTGAAGGGAGTATATATTTGCTTATCCATGGCCATTGTGCATTTCTCTTAAATTTATGTCTTAATTTCCATTCTGATTGCTGTAGTCTGAGATCTGGTCTTGATCATCAATCATTTAGCCTAGTGCCACAGCCTCTGACCGTCTCTCCTTTCTCCTGATCTCTTTGCTCCCTCTAATCACCTTGGCCACACTGCTGGCTTCTACTGTCTAAGTCACTAATCTGTATTACATAATTTCTCAATCCAGAAAGTACCTTCAGGTCCTCAGCAACTACAGTATCAAGTTTAAATATGATTTGTTACAATCTGCCTCTAATCCACCCTTCTAGTTCATAATTGCTTACTTTCAGTCCCATTTACTCTTTTCCCCATTCACACCTAAGTACAAGTTAACAACTTTCACGTGAGGGACCTCAATTCATTTTGTTCTCTCAACTTGGAACATCTGAAACAGAGTAAATTAATTTCTAGAAGACATTCACTTGCAGAGCAAGTTCATTATAAATCCGTTTTCACAGAGAATGCTGCTCCCCAATCACCAAATGTAATTGTCCAGGAACTGCTACTGTGCCATCTTGATAGCCTGAGGGAGATTCTCCACGAGTTTTAATTTATGCAGTCTGCATTTATGTTAATGTTTATGAACTAACCTTTATAGGCTTAAAATTGAATTTCTATTGCATGAGCATTCCTTATTACTTATGTTCGCTTGTTCACTGAATCTCTCAAAAATGTCCAACTGCCTTTGTATTTTACATATTAGCACAGAAACTATGTTTTATCCCTTTAAAAACCCATTAATATAACAATAACTAAATAGTAATTAAAATAATTATTTGCTGGAAACTTACAATGTGGAAAGTACTATTCTAATCACTTTGCATGAGTAAACTCGTTTAAAACTTATAACAATAATATGTTCTATTATTATCCTCATTTTACAAATGATAACAATAAAGCACAGAGAAAAAGTATCTTGAGAAATATTATAAAAAATAATGAAATATTGAATGCTGGATTCCAATTCAGGTTACCTGGTTCCAAATTCTGCAAATGATGAATTCTCCAACATGACTTCCTCATCTATATTAGGAAAAAGGGAAATAATTTTTTTTAGAAATGAAAATGAAATGAATTTTGTATTAAATTATATACAATTTAGGGGTGCTTTAAAATTATGGCACAGAAGGACTGAGCCGGAGCCATCCAGTGAAGCTGCTCCCTGACCCTCAGATATACAATGGAATATTACTCAGCCATAAAAAGAAATGAAATTGAGTTATTTGTAGTGAGGTGGATGGACCTAGAGTCTGTCATACAGAGTGAAGTAAGTCAGAAAGAGAAAGACAAATACCGTATGCTAACACATATATATGGAATCTAAGAAAAAAAAAAAAAGGTCATGAAGAACCTAGGGGTAAGATGGGAATAAAGACACAGACCTACTAGAGAAGGGACTTGAGGACATGGAGAGGTGGAAGGGTAAGCTGTGACAAAGTGACAGAGTGGCATGGACATATATACACTACCAAACCTAAAATAGATAGCTAGTGGGAAGCAGTCGCAAAGCACAGGGAGATCAGCTCGGTGCTTTGTGACCACCTAGAGGGGTGGGATAGGGAGGGTGGGAGGGAGACGCAAGAGGGAGGAGATATGGGAACATGTGTTTATGTATAACTGATTCACTTTGTTATAAAGCAGAAACTAACACACCATTGTAAAGCAATTATACTCCAATAAAGATGTCAAAAAATAAAAATAAAATATTATCTCTTTAAAAAAAAGAAACGGCGTGAGATCATAAATATTTACTGTTTTTAGCATCTATGTTTTGGAGTGATTTGTTACGTAGCTGTAGATAATTGAGAAACCTTGTCAAGTGCAGATCCTCTTAACAATCTGCTGCTGAAGGCCTAGGATGCAGCACTTTAACAAGATCCAGGTGATGCCAGTGAGCTTGCATGTGGTCCACGAGGAGGAGGATTCTGGCTCCTGCCCCCACTGCAATGAGAGGCAGTAAGACAAAACAGTGCGGAGTCAGCAGCCTCAGAGCCGCAGGAGGGGTCAGAGCAGCCAGTCTGTGAAGACAACGAGGACAGCCCAGCACAGAGGTGGTGACCAACCACGAGCACCAAGCCTTATGGGGGAAGGGTGCATGGCGGACTCCTGAAGGTGCTGTCAGCCCAGAGCTTCCCGGTGAGTTCTGGTTCCATTTAATACAGAGTTTGCTCAGTGGGTTCCGGAAGGTTCTGTGAGTTCTGGTTCCGTTTAATTCTGCTTGCTCTGTGGGCTCTGGAAGGTTTTGTGAGTTTACTCAGTGGGTTCCGGAAGGTTCTGTAAGTTCTGTTTCCACTTAATTCAGAGTTTGCTCTGTGGACTCTGGAAGGTTCTGTGAGTTCTGGTTCGGTTTAATTCGGAGTTTGCTCAGTGGGCTCTGGAAGGGTCTGTAAGTTCTGGTTCTGTTTAATTCGGAGTTTGCTCAGTGGGCTCTGGAAGGTTCTGTGAGTTCTGGTTCCACTTAATTCTCCAAAGTTACCTTATATTCTGGACATATTTCTTCTTTCTGATGCTCCGTTAAAAGCTAGGTTGATTTCCTTAAATACACATTATTTTCAGAAGAATTTAATAAACAAGCACAGGCATGCTAATTAAAACAATTATATGTGTTTATTTTACGTATACAGCAAATATTTTGAAATGGACCATGCGGTTTGGCTAGGCTCTACTCCTTCCTCTCTGAGCTGGGTTAGGTGTCCCTCTTGTGGCTTCCCAGTGTAAACCTGTACCACAGCTCTTCCACAGTTTTCTTATGTGGGGTTTATGGGTTTGATTACTTGTATCAACAGACCTCTTTGCTTCCTATCAATGCAAATTATTCTGAACAAGTTAAACCAAGGGAGTTTATTGACCGAACATCAGGATTTTAGAGTATCAAGGAGAAGACAGGAGAGACCAGCTTGGGAATGGACTGGAATAAAGGCTGTTCCAGAAAACTGGGAGGCAAGACTAGAAATAAAAGGGAAAAAAAGTCTTGTAGCCAGAGAATCAGGGCAATGCCACATACTAGAATGAATATACCCAACCCTTTATAGATGTTCTATACTCTGTTCAGTATTCAAATTCCTGGGAGGGAGTGTCCGATTAACTTACCTTGGTATACCTGCCTATAAATTGGGTAGGGTAGGGCATGTATTATGCCAAGTATACATGGTATGCCTGTATATTTGCTTATCTCCACCCTGTTTATCTCATGAGGATGCAATAAGCCTCCAGAAAGGTATCAGTGACTGTTAGGAAGGGAGGAGGGAAATGAGAGCAAATATTAACTGCTTTGTATGTTCTTTGAGGTCCACTTTAAAAAAAAGAAAACAACTTCTTAGCGTAATGTTGTCACATAGCTGCTGCTAAATGTTTCTTTGACTCACACTGTGTGTAGTAAATTAAATTACCACATTTTGACCTTATTCTGCTACCCATAAAAACATTCATTTCCCTTTCATTCTTCCTTCTCCTCTTCTCCCTATGCTAATAAATGAAGAAAAGGAAAAATCACATTATACAGACATGTACTTTGGGGCTTAATATATGCAAGTTTCAGCAGATGCAGTGGGGAATAAGGCAAGATGCCTTCCCAGCAGGAGTTAACAGCCAAGCCTGAAAGATACAGGAAAATGCCTGGGATCAGCTGACATGATTTAGAGTAAAGGCTTGTAATATGCAGACTGATGCTTATCACAATATCAACTCTGATAATCAAAACCTAAAAAGAGCCTAACACTTCAACCCCTGAAGGATAATTCTACAATTTTTGACAAATTTAATCAATAGAGTATTGTTCGGAAACGTAAAACATAAATGTATAATATAACCCACAAAACAACATGAAAACAATTTATCATTTATATATATGAAAAATGGAATATAGAATAGTACAGGCACTGTAATTTTAACCGTGTAAAATATGCACACATAAAGATATGAACAAGGAATTTGAGAACCCAGAGAAGTAAAAAATAACCAATGCTAAAATAATGTTTTATTTTTAACTTATTTTAATTCAGTTATAATACTATTATAAAATAAATACAATTTATAGAACTAAGGTGGGCTATTTAATCAGTTTTGCAATTATTCAACAAAAATAAAACATGCTAAAATTGCTCTGTTGCCTGTTGAGGTGATTGGGTTCCATTCTCTAACTTAGCCTATTTGTAGCTTAGGTTTTGTTGTAAATGTCAGGAGAGATTTGTTTTTGTGTTATTGTTTACTTCTGCCTCTTCAGTTCTCAATAGCTTTGTTCCCTAGTTGTATCTACAGGTTTTCAGCCACAGGGGGGAAAATAAAAGTATTGAATGTGAAATAAATACTAGTTAGAATAAATGCTTCTCCCGACTCTTTCTCGTGCTCGGCTTCTTACTGCTTTCAACCTTTTCTGGGAGTTGCAAGTGCTTTAAACTTTTTATTTAAACTGAACACCCCCTTTCTTTTCATCTCTATTTCAGTTGAATTTTCCAAACTATGCAGGTTCTAATCTCTTTTTATTCAAATAAGAGAAGTGTCCTTTTTGTCACATGACCACTGTTAATACCTTAGTTCAGGCCTTTGATATCTCCACCTGATCTTAAGTAGCCCTTTAACTGGATTTGCCCACCTGTTTCTTTTCCATTCCTAAACTTCACACTGACTACTACTGCATCATCCTGGCAGGAACATAATGATGCCATACTCCTCCATTAAAAGTGTTTAAGTGGTTCCCCATGAATTATTTAATAATAGACACACTCTTGGCCAAATATTGGAATTTCCTTCCTCTCAAGTATTATCTTCCCTGTATTCACTCCTCTATAACCAAATCAAATTGCTTGATATACTGTTTGTTGATCATAATTCTAACTCGCCACACCTCCATGTCTTTGCTTATATTATTTCATTCATGCTGTTCTTATTGCTGCCATAATCCGTCAAACTTCTTCGCATCCTTCAAAGTCCATCTCAAAAAATATCCTTCCAAGATACCTTTTCTTATCATTCCAAAGAGATTTGCTCTCAACCCTTTCATTCAACACACATTTCTGCTCGTTCCCCTTTTATAATATTTAATCTGCTTTGTGTTGGAATAATTTGTGTAAGTAAAATCCGACGTCATAATCTCTCTGAGGACAGGGACTACCCATTTCTCCTCTTGGATCCGCCATCAGCATCTATCTCAGTCTGCTGGCCTGTGTGTTAGCTTAAAGACCAACTCCAAAGCTTGATTTAAAGCTTAATTGGCTTAATTATTTTCCTAGTTTAGAGGGAATATTCAAGAGTACGTAACAAAACACAAACATACAGAAGGAGGACAAAAACAGAAAGAAGGAAAAAAACAAGGGAAGAGCAGTGTATCTATTAATATTCCACAGCTAAGTGAAACTTGGATAAATAAAAAGAAAAAGGGATACCTTATTTATTTAGTACTTCGGGCCAAACAGGTAAGGTTAGTATGTTAAGCACCACTTTAGTGACATGGGTGTCTTATTCTTTTTAGGGTCATAAGACACCCTGTCTGGCACTCTTCCCATCCGTCCTGGGGTCTCTAACCATCTGTCTTCCTATTTCCACATGTCAGAGCTCTCTTTGCACAGCATCCTACACTGTATTCAAAGATTACGGCTGTACTTTATGAAAATAGGTCTTCACCATTTTGTCCAGTCACAAGTCCTCTAACTAGAATTTTAATTTACCTCTAAATGTTCTCTTTTTGCTTTAGATTGAAAGAAATTTGAGAACACGAACTATATAGATAACTGTATTCTCTTCCAGCTCCTATCAAACTACTTGTCATGGCAAATGTTTAATATTTATCAAATAGAATTATGTATATTTAAAGCTAGAGGGAATGTGTATCTCAAAAATATAATAAATTGCAGACAAGTTTGAGAAAATAGGGAGTGTAGATTTCCTGGAGTCACTTGGTCAGTCAGTAGAGAATTGGTATTGAGACCCCATGTGCTCTTTCCCAGTCTAAAACTCATTATTGGCACTGTCAACTGGCCTCAGATTTATTGCTTTGATTCAGAATCTTATTTTCCTTTTGTAACTTCTTTATTTTTTTCTCTTTTATTCTAATGCCTGAGGATTTCTGAATAGCTAACCAGTGCTAAAGTGCCCATTGTAATAAATGCAACAAATGGTGGTACTATCACAAATAAATTTTTCCAAAATGCACATGTTTCCAATCAACTTAGAACTTAATTGCAATATTTTTCTCCTTTGTAATATTCTAGAAAAGGATGCTTAATTTCAGCATCTAGCCTCATCTATCTCTTAATTTAATAGATAGGGGGGTTGGATTTTGTTCTGTCATAGTTAATTCCATTTGCTATAGTTTTTGTTTGCCAGTTATGCATTTGTTTTTTATTTTGCTGTGTTCTTTAAGGGTTTTACAGGGAAAAAAAGTCTTAAGAAACTCAATTCAATGAGCCTCTCTTGAAATACAGACAGGGAGCATAGGTACAAACTCAGCCAAGACTTGTCAATGAATCATTGCAGAGCCTACATCCCTCTGTTAGCTTTACTTACGTTTACTTTGTTTTTTAAATTCCAGAGAATTAAATCACTCTAAGAAAAACAAACAAGAAATGACATGCCCCATTCAAGGCTTTTCAAGAAAATAAGTTGCTAGACTCGGTTACAGGGATCTTTGGCATATGTCCTGTTTAATACAAATTTGATTCAACAGAAATTTTCAGATGGGATATTTGCATTAAAATCAAAGATGTGCATATAAAATAATTTTAAAATTTCCAAATGGTAGATCAGAATGTCTGGTCTGATGATCTGAGAGCTACATTTTATCCAATGTGATGTTACCAAAAATAGCAAAATTAATATAAATATTGCTGTTTGCATCCTCATAGGACCCATATATTTATTGTTAACATATAGACATTTTGGCTGAAAGAAAGGAAGGCTGAGAAAAGAAGAGGAATGGAACAAACTAAACTTAACTGAGTACCTACTTTGGATAATGTATTTTATTAGAAATCTTCATATATTATATTTAATCTTTCAACACCCCTTTAAAACAAGTGTTGTTTTATCTGCTTTACAGAAAAAGAATCAGAACATCAGTCATATAAAGCAACTTTCCCAAGTTCAGACAGCTACTAAGTAGTAAAGGAATTCGAACCTGGGATGTGTAACCTCTTCACTTTTTCTGCTATATTGTTAACCTCCAGAAAGGGACCAGAAATTAACTCACATTTGTTTTGTATCTACTGTGCATTCCCCAAATATGTGCTGCATCTATTATTATATTTTTGATCCTGTGTCAACATTTTAAGAATAAGTATCATTACACCCATTTTTACAAAGAGGAAAGAAATCAGTAGAAGTTAAGCCTGTTTCCCCAGTACCAATCCACAAACAAGGAATAGTTTGTGATAATGTTTTCTACAGTCCAAAATCATAAGAACCTGAAGGAATGAGAAAACAGGGAGTAAAATAGTGACTTTTCCATGAATCATTTTCTTGTTTCTTTCTTAATTTAAACCTTGCTAATTTATTTTGATATTGGATATTTCTTCTGTTTTGTGTGTTCAGATGTAAAAGGTGGTAGCTGTTTTTTTAGTTTATTTGTTTTAATGTCAAATTTTATAGTTAGTAATCTCAATTTTTGTCATTGGTGCTTAATTTCGCTATCCTACACAACACAAACTTTTAGGAGTCCAGAAGTATTTTAGATTACTATGTTTAGTATATTGTTTAACTTATATTTTTACAGCTAGTACTAGATGAAGTTGGGACACAAATCAGATCAAAATCTGTTCTCTCCTTACTACAGTGTAATTCTATTGATTATTTGGAGACACACCAGTATAACACACGTCCCATCATGGATTGTGTGCTATTTTTCACGCAGAGAGATAAGAAATTAGAGGGATTTCCTTACCTACATAGTTTTGGTGTTACCTTGCATGGCTTTGCTGCTAGATTATCACATTTTGGCAGATGGCAGATTGTTGTCAAAAAGCACAGAAATAAACAGATTAGTGGGGTAGTATTGGTGGAGATTTGTATGTAAGTGAGATGATGTGTAATCGTTTTAATGAAGATGCATTCGTGGCTCATCCCTTTTCATAATTTACAGACCCAGTTGTGTTCCTCCACAGGCCTTCTGTATAATTAAATGGGCAAGCCATATATTGAATCAGCTGAATTTCTGAATGATTGTCCGATCAAACTGCATATTTTATTACTTAATTTCCAAAGACAGGTACTTTTTCTAATCAGGCTGAATTTTTAACTAATCAAGATAAATATTTTGAAGACCTGTGCCTATCCTTTCATTGTACTCTCTTGTTTAATTCTTTTTTTAAAAACTCAAGTTATGTATGTATGTATGTATGTATGTATTGGCCTTGCAGCATGCAGGATCTTAGTTCCCTGACTAGGGATGGAACCTGTGCCCCCTGCAGTGGAAGTGAGGAGTCTTAACCACTGGACCACCAGGGAAGTCCCTTGTTTAATTCTTAAACTTACCGCTTTCATTTTTTGTTTCCTTTAATTAGAAAGTAGTTCTTCCATAAATTTAATCAACTACCCACTATATCTATACTCATATACATCTGTTGCATTCCTTGGTGTTATACTCACAAGAATATTTGAGGAGACAAATTTAGACTTAGTTAATTTGAAGTTATGTGATCATGTTCTCTGATGGAGGAGCAGGGGAAATAGCAGGATAGAAAGGAGGCTTATAACCTTTTAACTACACAGAATTTATTAGGCTTGGGGATTTGTCCTTTAAACTGCTCTTCAAAAGATAGTCATTAGCCATGGGACCACATTAGGGAGTGCTGAGCAAGGTCTAGAAAATGTGAACTTGCAGGGTAGGCTCGGAGAAGAACAAGCTGAGTTTACAGCATTGCATGCACCTTAGTAATAGGGACTTAACAATGGTGCTCTTGGATAAAAGGCTCTAAATGTAGACAAACTGAATTATGAAATCTAGATGTTATCCTACAGGGAAATGGGAGGTCATAACTTTTGGCAGTAAGTTAGTACTTTTTGTCTTGTTTAGATTTAATTTTGTGTATTACATAACCTGATAAAATTTGTAGTTTAGAAAAACACCTTTTCAAGCTGACTATGGATAGATTAGAGAAATACGCAGCTCAAAAGAGTTAGAGGATTTAACGTAACAATTTGGGAAAGAGATGCTGGGAGCTAATCTAAGACTTTTGAAGGTGAGATGAGAAGCAGAACCTAAAATAAACAACGGCTGAGTGCACATTAATATCGAATCTTCCCCAATATCAACCCCATCCCCATTTTTTTTTTTTTTTTTTGCGGTATGCGGGCCTCTCACTGTTGTGGCCTTTCCCGTTGCAGAGCACAGGCTCCAGACGCGCAGGCCCAGCGGTCATGGCTCACGGTCCCAGCCGCTCCGCGGCATGTGAGCTCTTCCCGGACCGGGGCACGAACCCGTGTCCCCTGCATCGGCAGGCGGACTCTCAACCACTGCGCCACCAGGGAAGCCCCCCCATCCCCATTTTTATTAGAACTCTCTGGAAGATTCAAGTTACATTTTTGAAGCTGCCCCCAAAACCTGTAGCAGGATTGAAGGTGACCCAAGTTGTGTGCATTTAGAACTCCAGAGAACAAAGCACAGTGCTTATAGGGTAGGACTTTCTGACACACCCACTGGACCTGGTAGATGAGTGACATTATAATTAAAATGACTTTATACTGATGAACTTGGACGCATCTATCCAGAGCCAGAGAATAGATGCAGTAGCTCAGGGTTTTTTAATTAGTTTCATAAAAAATAATTTACAGCCTTGCCCCCTGAAGGACAGCCTTCTGTAGTTGCCAACAATATTCATATGCTACCTTTAAGAGAAAGCTTTCATTTCAGGGTAATGGGATAACAAATCTGTAGGTACAAATTAAACTGGATAAATTATTATTTTTTTCTTTTGGTTGTTTTTCTTTCTATTTTCTGGTCAGAGGGTTTAATGAGCAAACTTACAAAATAGACTGTCTCCTGTCTTGTGATAAATGAACATTAAAATGATAAAAGTATACGATATATTCCTTGTGCTAGTCCTTTGTAGTGTGCAAAAGTTGTCAGGATAGACAATTGGAGGAAAATATAGGTTGGAAAATAAATCAAGCTTCAGGTATATGCATTTTGGTCATAAAAAGAAAGAAGAGGGGCTTCCCTGGTGGTGCAGTGGTTGAGAGTCCGCCTGCTGATGCAAGGGACAGGGGTTCCGGCCCCGGTCCAGGAAGATCCCACATGCCGCAGAGCGGCTGGGCCCGTGAGCCATGGCCGCTGAGCCTGCACGGCCGGAGCCTGTGCTCCGCAATGGGAGAGGCCATGACAGTGAGAGGCCCGCGCACCACAAAAAAAAAAAAAAAAAAAAAAAGAAGATGTTTTATTTGGAAAAGGGATTTTTTTGTTTTTATTCATTCAGTTATAAAATGGAACTTATAAATGAATTCATTAACGGAACCCTGAAACTATGACTTAAATAATTTGAATATAAAGTGAACTCAAATTCTAACAAATTTAGCCAAGTTTCATCTTCTCGTCAGCTGGGAGAAGAGAGCCACCTTGACAAGTCCGTGTCATCTCCAGGTTGATTCTGCTTATGACAGAGGAAGGGAGAGGAAAGTCTAAAAATGTAAAGAGTTCCAAAAATCCTTCAATGAACCTGAATAATTTCCAGTGACTTGGTGTCTGAGCAATAATTTTATGTAATTATCTCTGTAAAGTCTGGGCTTCTATTTAAACTCCAACACAGAAAAAGAATTGTGAAAATGCACAATGATTATTTTTGTATATATTTTCTATTATATAGTATGTACTATATAAAATGCTAAAATACTATTATATTTGAATTCAATTATTTAGATACTTTTGATTTCTTTCCTCAGTATTTTGTAGTTTTCAGTATATAAGTCCTGTGAATCTATTGTTAGATTGATAACTAGTTACTTCATTTTGGGGCTATATAAATGGTATTGTATTTTTAATGTCGGTGACCACATATTTATTGCTATTCTAAATGCAGTTTATATAAGATATATGTACATTTTTTCCTGCAGACAAACTGAACTCACTTAGTTTTAAATTTTTTAAATTTTTTGAGTTTTATACATAGAAAATCATGCCAACTACAAATAGGGACATGCCTTTTCAATCTGTAACCATTTTATCTCATTTTCTTGACTTACTGTGCTGGCTACAACTTGCAGCATTCTGTTGAACAGCAGTGGTGAGTGTGCTCTTGCCTCATCCCTGATCTTAGAGAGGAAGCATTCACCGTTAAGTATGATGTCAGCTGTAGGCTTTTTTTTTTTTCTTTTGTGGATATTCTTTATAAAGTTGAGGAGGTTTCTGTCTATTACTAATTTTCTGATAGCTACTTTTTTATTAAGGTTTTTTTTAGATCGGTTTAATGTTCACAGCAAAATTGAGAGTAACATATGTAGATTTCCCCTACACCTCCTGGCCTCACATGCATAGCCTGCACCATTAACGTCTCCCACCAGAGTAGTACATTCACTCTTGGCATTGTACATTCTATGGGTCTGGCCTGTTTGTCAGGCTTTAGTGCCACTGACAATTCAGTTTTCTGCTACTTTGACCTTCTGGTGCAGGTGAGGTTCCCAGGCAAACCCTGTTGGCACTATTTGCAGGTAAATTTGTTTCCACAGGCAACATGCTGTTCCTGGGATAACTTCTCAAGCCAAGTCCTATTTATACTATGAAAATGCTGCTTTTTACCATAATATGGGAAAGGGGGCAATTCTCCTTGATTTCAGCATTTGCAGTCATCTGGAGTATTTTCTGGGTTTTTTTCCCCCCAAGACAGGGTGAGTGCTATTTGTAACTCGAGCAATGTGGCAAGAACTCCATCAAGGATTCACATCTGCTTTGTATTCTCACAACGTGAAAGTCTGTTTCTACGATAGCTATAATGCTAATAAGATAGTTAAGACATGATACTGACAAGTTATAATTATTTTGGACTTATCTCTTCTTTTCCCCCTGAGAAACACTGAAAATTTTATGAAGACTATTTCACTAAGTTTTCTGAGAAGCACACACACAAAAAACAGATTTAAAGGTGTTTTTATCAATAAGATCAAGGTATTAGACAAGGTACTGGATGTTGCTGATATCCAGTCATCAGCCATTTTCTTTTATTTTCAAATTTAATAAACAATGATTGTATGATCAAAGAATTTTATCCTCATAATTATCTATGCTTAAATTAACGAAGGAACCCACATGGCAGCATACTCTAAAGTGTCTTTTTCATGATTGTGGTTTCAGGAGATATACTACCTGTGAAATCCTTACAACATCCTGGGAAGTAGATACTATATTACTCCTTATTTTATAGAGGAGGAAGCAATTACAAAGATGTTGCACAACTTGTCCATCATTACACTTGTAGTAAGAGGATGAACTGGGACACTGACTGGTAATATGTTGCTAGAGTTCATGTGTTTAATCAGTATCTCCTACTGTTTCTCCAGAAAAAGTTAGAGCATTGTCTTTACACAGCTTACATTCTGGTGGAAGAGGCAGCCGCTAAACAACATAGCATGCAATTAAACACCTAATTACAAACAGTGGTAACTACTACCAAGAAAAGCATTAAGATTTTAGCACAAAGAGATCAGAACATGTCTGAGTTGTCTGATGAATTCACCTAGGAAAAGGCATTTGAGTTAAGCTTAATTAACATTCTATGTAGATTTTCAAAACCTCCAAAATGAAATTTTGTAATTTTCAGATATTACCTTGAAATATTTGAAAGTATATTCTGGGATTCAACTAAAAATAATTTTGGAAATGTGGTGGGTAGAGAATGAGAGCAGCATGTGAGACAAATGTGTTTGCTTCTTAGTCTGTGGAAGCTAAGACTTCTGAGGTTGATTGGGTTAGTTGCCTTTTAAACTTAATTTATTCCCTTAGACATTTTATAATCTGTCTCTCTTTCTCTCCCACTCTCTCCAGTATATCTCTAGAGTGTGTGTGCATATTAGAGGACCAGAAGTTTGAAATTAAAATTTTCTATGGCTGGAGTGGTTTCCATGTACCGTGGCAGCATCAACACAAATAAAAATTCTGTGTACATGTGTTTTCTCTTCATCTATCTTAGCTCAAACCAAACTGCTTAATTTCCTTAGTTACAACATTCTGCTTCATGCCACTTAGACACAGGAGTGTCTTGAGAAGAACAGGTAATGAAGTGCACTTATTCCCAGCAATGCCCACCCTCCATCCCACAGGGATAGTAAACTGCTCCTGGTTATACAATAAGCAGATCTCTAGCTTCATGGTCAGTATCTCTACCAAGAGAGAGAAGAAAGAGCTAGAACATGTGTTCCTTTTTTTCTGATTCTTTAACCCTATTATTATGTAAAGTCTGGCTATTAGAAAAATATTTCATTTGCATTATTCTAGTGACATATATTTAGCAGATTGGTTCTGTTCAAGTTTAAAGGATAGAGCAAAATTGAGTACAGGAGTTCTACCTCTCTCCAGGCCCTACCCTTATCCCTTGTTAAGTGAGCAGCAGGTCCAAGATGATAAACATCCATCCTGGGAATTTCAGTTCATCTCCCCTTAGGCTATTTCAATATTTGTCCCAAGCATTATAGAGATGTTTGAGCAGAAACTCCCCAGAGATCCTACTTGTGCCCTTTACTGAAACAGTTATCTGAATCTGTAAACTGGTACATGTGTGTTGCCCAGTTTCCATATTGTCAAGTGATCATATTTCCAGTATAAGTCAAACACAATGTAGACTTTTCATTCAGGAGCTACAGGGCATGTTGTTTTTGACAAAGAGTGACAGAAGTGTAGGGGAGATGTTGGTAAATGAAGTGGTGATTAACACATCAGCACACTAATAAGATATACTCTTAATTCCTGAAATTGATGTTGCTAAGGATGCTTGCTATTATGATTTAAGATGTTTAAATAAAATTTACTTAGTGGATTTGGGTCTAGCCATTGAACTATGCACATGCTTACATTAAAGCCAGGGAATGTATAAAAAATTGAGTGTGTTTGAAAGAAAGAAATTTTGACCTTAAACTACTGTTATGATAGTGCAGACTGTGTTTTTATTCCTTTCCTTGAGAACATCTATGTGTGTCCAGGAAAGTGAATTAGGTGATCATGAATGTGATGAACTCTAGACTCCTTGAAAAATGAATTTTCTTAAAACTTAGTCTCCTGTTAGTAAATTGAGAGGCTCATTTATGTGTGTTCAGATTAATCTGAATACACAGAGTAAGGGATTAAAGAATTGATTGCAGTTTGGGGAAATCAGAACTCTGGAAGAAATATGCTCACACTTCCTCTGGAAAGGCAGAACAGCTTTTTGATGAGCCGTTAGCACACATCTCTTTTCCTCACAAAATTATGTCCACAGCCTCTCATTTCTCCTTTCATTATCACTTCATCAGGGGAGTAAAGATTTAAAGGCTTTTCGGTGTTTGCGTTTCTTAATAAATTTCAGATCCTTCTGGAATGCATCTGTTTCATTCTTTGAGATCTCATCTATTAGCTGAAAATCATTAATCCTGATTGTGTTTGTATTTATGTAAATATATGTCTCCTTTTATGAGTGCATATTACTCTGTATAGTCCTACTGTGGACATTCTCATAGGTATGTGTTCTATATTCGTTTGTGGTTTCTGGCATTTGGGCACATTCATGTTTGTTAGCACATACATTAAGCATATGTGCCTCTATATGTTCATCCCTGTCATGTGTGGTACACGTATCCATGCATGTATCCTTGCCTAATAATATGACACAGCAAAATGTAAGAATAGGTGTTGAATACTTTTTGGTTTGCTTGCTGTGATTTTTATTTTTTTCACATCTTTATTGGAGTGTAATTGCTTTACAATGTTGTGTTAGTTCCTGCTGTATAACAAAGTGAATCAGCTATATGTATACATATATCCCCATATCCCCTTCCTCTTGTGTCTCCTTCCCACCCTCCCTATCCCATCCTTCTAGGTGGTCACAAAGCACCAAGCTGATCTCCCTGTGCTATGCGGCTGCTTCCCACTAGCTATCTATTTTACATTTGGTAGTGTATATATGTCAGTGTTACTCTCTCACTTTGTCCCAGCTTACCCTTCCCCTTCTCCGTGTCCTCAAGTACCTTCTCTATGTCTGTGTCTTTATTCCTGTCATGGTTCTGTGATTTTATTTTATTTTTTGACTGTTCACAGGATTATATACACAAGAACACTAAAAGTATGAGATATTAAGATTCTAAAAGCATGAGATACCATTCTTGTGTGAAGTCCCAACATAGTTGCAGTGACCAAAGCTACCATTTGATTTAGACATCGATACCTGCCTTATCTACAGGCTTGGTTCCTGTCTATCTTCATTCAGGGACATGAATGGTTCATGTCTGCTCATTTGGCTACTGTTGGACCCAGACTAAGGAGTTACATTGGAGTCATTCATGGGATGCCCAAAGAGTGGATTCGTTTCAGCAGGGCTGCATATACAGAGAACCCTAAAGGAATTTTATATATTATTCTGATTTATATCCAAGGTATATTTTAATTGGATGCAAATGAAGGAAGCAAGTATGTCACATGATACACATTGTGACTATGCTATAAAAAAGAATGTGCGTTATTAGAGAAATCATAACTTAACTATAATGTCAAGGAAATTGGAATATTTCATTTGTCCCCAGCAACAATAGGTGGAATGTTCTTATGATTGGAACTAGCATTGGATGTTTCTGGACATGGACTATTTTTTCAAACTTTAAAAAGTTCAATATATTTTTTAAACCTGTGTGTGTTTATGAGTAAAAACTGTGATTACTTTTTGTTTAAAACAATACCTTAAAACTTTTCCTGTTCTCTGTGTGTTGTATTTGAAATTTCAGTCAGTGCTAGTCAAATGTATACCAATAACTTGAAGAACAAAATGCTAACTCTTCCCTGGTGTCACCCACCAAAGTTTCTTTGCTTTTATCTAAGATCTAGTGTGTATTGTATAATCTTCACAGATAATCTCTGGATTACAAGTAGGAAACCAAGTCACTTGTTATTTCTCTCCATCACATTACCTAACATCTCCAGTTGTTTCCTAAGATGTGCATAAATAGTGGAAGCTTACTAATACTTGTCTCAGAAAGTTTATTTTTTCTCGGTCCAGGGATGAGGTATGTGGTGGTGGCTTTCATTAGAGGGCTGCAGAGACCTTCCTGAGCATGGGTCTCTATTTGCTGTCTTGTAATAAACTGCTCAGAATGTATCCAATCTGCTTATCTAATAGTTACTTCTCTACATAGTAAGGTCCAAACATCTAGGGGACATATGTATATATTAGAAGTGGTACTACATAAGGGTTAAAAACAAAGACTTTGGATTTGAACTTCTTGGGGATTCTCAGTTCAACTATTCATTAAATGGATGATCATAGGCACATTTTTTATCCATTATGAGCCTCGTTTTTATCATTTTAAAATTGAAATAAGAATGGCTATCTAATAATTACAGTAGGTATCCATTTGAATAACATACAATATAAACAGAATACCTGGATTATAGTAACCCTTATATAAATGTTAGCTATTACCATATATGCAATGTATTTAACATGTTTGCATACATACATGCACATTGCCATGTCCTTATATTCAAAATGCTCATATGTACATATGTGTAAAAAACCCTCTGAATATACATACACAGACTTTCATGCATTGAACATATTCAGCAAGTATTGGTGTGTGTGTAGAGGGCAGGCATTGTAATTTTCTCACCTCCAAAAGAAGACTCCTCCTTTTAATTATCTGGAGAAAAAAACCACTGAATTCCTCAAGATAGTTCTGTATTATACTTACAGCTGGTAAGATACCAGAGTCACAGATACTGTGATCATCCTTGTAAAACCCCTAGAACTGTGGCATCAAGTGACTATTTATTCATTTGCTTTGTCACATAATATTTATTTACATAAATTTTTTCTGTCTCTGTTGTAAATCACCAAGTCCAATACAGTCTGTGTGATTTTGTTTATGTATATTGCAAAAATTATAATACAATGGAATTTTATTCTTTTTAAAAATAATTTATTTTCTAGATCTTTTTCCTTCTGTTAATAAGGAATATTGATAACCTTAAAGAGAATAAAAATAAGTCATATATTTATTTTCCATAAGTAAGAGATATAATATTTTAATGAAAAATCTTAGTCTGTAATTGCAATGAGAAAGTTGTTTTATTTTTAATTAAGTGCCTGAGTAGTATGTTGAAACTGTAAGTTCTCTGTTTGATATTCTTATACAAAGGGTATAAAAGTATGCATTTCAGATCATCTCTTTGCTTTCCTAGTTTAAAAATTCTTCCAAAGATCTCAGAGCAATAATACCTGAGATATTTAAAACATTGATAAAGCATTAATCAAAACAACCACAGTTCATATTTTATGGTAGAAAGGATTCAACTCACATTTATGCATTTTGAATTGAGATTTTCTTTTCTTATGCAGGAAACTGAAACATCACCTTTTCTTTTCTATCTTTAATCACTACTTCAAGCTCTAAAGCCTCTGAGTGAAGTCTTTAACCCTCTCCTTTTTTTCAAAGGAACACATGTAAATAGATTCATGTGAATGGGATTTTTCTTTTACTGAATTCTGCTTGGAATGGTTAATAAATCTTAAAAACCTCTTAAAATAAAAACTTTATACTTCTTGAACTACTCTAGTAGCTTCCTATATTATCTCTCTGCTTTCACCCCCACCCCTATAAACTATTTGCTGTACAGTTTCCATAACAATTCTTTAAAACCTAAATCAGGTCATGACACTCCTCTCCTTAAGTGTTCCAATGGCTTCCCATCTCCCTGCAAATTTGATTAAAAACATATTTTAACATAAAAGATTTTTACCCTGACCTAGTAGGCTCTCAGTTCTGTCAACCTTTCTTGGCCTCATATCATTCCATTCTTCTCATGGCTCATCCTGCTCAAATCACACTGGCCTTCTGTTTCTTTAATTTGCTAGCAAACATCTGCCCCAGGACCGTTGCCTTTACTTTTCTCTCTTCCTCAAATATTCTTACTCTTAATGTTTTTTCTTTCTTTTTTAAAAATTTTTTATTGAGTATAGTTGATTTACAATGTTGTGTTAGTTTCTGCTGTACAGCAAAGTGAATCAGTTATATATATATACGTATATCCACTATTTTTTAGATTCTTTTCCCACGTGGGTCATTACAGAGTATTGAGTAGAGTTCCTTGTCCTATACAGTAGGCCCTTATTAGTTATGTGTATATATATATATATGTCAGTCCCAATCTCCCAATTTATCCCTCCCCACCTCCAGCTTGCCCCCCGGTAACCACAAGTTTGTTTTCTATGTCTGTGACTCTCAATGTTTATTCTTACTCCTCATGTTTGTTCCAGTCTCTACTCAAATAACTTTTTATAAGAGACTTTTTTTTTTAACTGATCTTCTCTTATCCAAAATAGTACCACTAACCCCAGCATTGCTTTCAGCATATGTTATACTATTATCTTACTTATTTGTCTTCATAGTAGTAGTGAACTGACCATATACATATATATATATATACACATGTGTATATATACATACACACATAACACTATATATACTATGTATGCACATGAACACATGTATAACTCTTACACAGTAATCACCTTGCCAGACTGTGATCAAATTTTCAGATTGTCAAAAGCAGATAAAAATACTTGTGTCAGTTCTGAGATAGCTGTTCTTAGAAAAAGACCTGCTTGAAAGGTTGGCCATTGGCTGGCATCTGGAAACTTGGTTTTCAGGAGGGTTCCCACAATTTCCTAATTAGATTAGAGTGGCTCATTGTGTCTAAACATTTTATGCAAACAATAAGGTTTATGCTGAACACATGCTTTCCTTCCGGGAGTCTGGAATTTTTTAACACGATAAGCAGTTTTTCATGTGAAGACCCCCAAACATATATGCTGGCACTGAGTCTCTAATGAGTTTGCCTGGTAGACAACATTACAGATGTGTTTTCTTAATCCACTGATGAATGAATTAAGTGCACTTTGTGTGATTCCAAGAGAGAGAACTCTTAGGACTCTCATAAGCTTGTACTTGGTTTCCTCAGGACTTCACCCCATGTGCACTTTTTCTGATTTTGTTTTCTACTCTTTTATAATAATAAATCATAGTCATAAATACAACTGTATGCTGTGTCCTGTGATCCCTCTAATGAATCACTAAACCTGGGGGTGGTCTTGGCGATCCGTGACACAGCAACTTAATGACTTATTTCCTCTTTTGGTCTGAATATAAAAGCTATCAATCACATTATCAATGGAATAATATGGATAATCATTCTAATAATAATCTAATCATCTGCCATAGAGATGGCTGTAATGAAATCTCTTAGGGAACAGCCTCTTTTAAAATATGATTCCATTATTTCTTCACCATTATAAGTTTTAGGAACTGTGATTTTTCCTACAGAATAAAGAGTTTTGATGTGATACTGTATTTTGAGTGTTAGAGAAGTTTCTGGATGTTTTCTTAAGAGAGAGTAGTGGGTACTATAGATAGACTTGACCATGAAAAAGGTATCAGAAAAGGAAGCATACTCCAGGAGATAAAAGTTTGCTTCCGACAAGTTTGGAGAGGAAATCTTCTCACTGATTATAATAGAAATAATAAAATGGTGATCGGCAGTTACTAGCTGATTGGTAAGCCATTACAGAGCCTGAACTTGGGCCATTTCTTGAATATATTACAGTGTTGGCCTTAGACCCTTCTGTATCTAAAAGGAAGATAAGAAAGTGCAACTAGGCAGGAATTCACTAGAAAAGCTGCTACTTTTTATATCTTAATAATGAGAAAGTATTCTAAAAGTGACTATCATTTCAACATCAGAAAGTACTCTTCTGAATTAACTTATGTCTGTGATCTCTAAGTTGACATATGGAACTAAATCTTTAGTAAAGGAATAAAAACTAAAGAAAAAAATGCAAATCATAGCATTTCATTCCTTTCCTCTTAAGTGTCCTATTCCTTAAGTCCAAACTCATCACCGAGTGTCCCATCACTCTCCTCTGCTCAGGGGGCTCCAGTCACACTGGCCTTGATGTTTCTTGATTGCTTCACATTGCTTCTGCTTGTGGCCTCAGTTCCTACAAATCCTCCTGCCAGAAAGGGTCCTCCTCCATTCATTCATATCTCTCCTCAGTTGTTACCCCACCAGTGAGACTTTCGCTGACCCCTAATCTAAATCAGAACACTCTCTCTCCTGTGCTTTTCAATCCCCTTTCCCTGTATTATTTTATTCACAAGTCCCCCATTCTCTACTCACTGGACCCATACATGGGTGGTTGTAGTGTTGGGAAGGAAAAATAGTGGATTTTACAGAACATGGAGAATTATATTTCCAATTTATGAAATCTTTGTAAAATTCTTCTCTGATTCAGACTTATACTGGGCCTTTTTTACTTTAATGTGTATTGAGTCACAGAATCCTATAAAATCTCTAAGTAATCTTTTTAAATCAAATTATCTCATATTGTAAGTTCACCAGGAAGCCAAAGGACTACACCAAACATGTATTGGATGGGAGTTCTAACTAGAAAAATAACATCAAAACCACCATGACCAGTATTCTGTCATCACTGACAGCTACAATTTTCTGCCTCTTTATTTCATGCTTTAAAAACTGTTACAACTTTAATATATATTACCTTACATAATTCTTATGCAAATTTTATTTTATTTCTATTTAGGGAGCCTAAGGCTTATATTAGCTTAGTACCTCGTCCAACCCAATATCCTGCAGTTAGTGACACAAATGAGACACAATCCTAGATCCTTATTAAGTCCAAGGAATAAACTCTTAATCCAGTCTTAATATTCTGCCTCTCCACTCATTACTGTATGCCAGTCTAACTACCCTTTGTGTGATTTACAAGTAGTATAACTGTTGAAGGGACATGTCTGGATGTTTACTCACTGATCAAGAAAGACCTATATATTATAACAAAATATTATTTCTAGAAACTATGCCAACTCAGAAGAGATGATATTCATCTGCATGAAATTTCTGCAAGTCACAGTGTGTGGCTAAAGTTAGTGCAAGCTATAGTTTGTTCTTAGGATATAACAACCTTAATTTCATTCAGCTTCCTTTGCTGGGGCAAATGATGCTCAATCCATGATTACTATTCCCTGTTGATCTGAGATCTGACAATGTCTTAGTTATCTTCCTGTTTCTCTATGAAGAGATTAAGTAATGCAAATGCAAAGGCTATTTAGGCTGACATTGCACTATGATGAGTTTCATTGCAGGGGAGAATCGAAGATTTCTTCTGTTAATGTTTGACACTAGTTGCTTCACTTTTCAACACTCATCTAGTGGAGAACTTTTCTATCTTTTTTGTATCTTATTTCTGTCTTGAGATTAATTTCATGAGCAATGTTGGAAATATAATTTCTCTGTGTCCCAATATAACAGTATATTTCTTGAAAGTGATTCAAATTTAGGGAGGACAACTGAGACATTAGCTGATTGATATCCTGTCTTTGCAGATGCTCAACACTGCCATCTGAGAGTAGAGAGAGTGCTAGTTCTAGAAACAAGGGAGTTGGTATCTGCTTTATTTATTCATGAAGATTTTTTTAAAACATAGCATATTGTCTACATATACCTTTCCTTGGATATTATTATCCTTGGTTGTTACTCCTGAATGAATAGGAGTATTACAAACTAAAATATGTCATCTTTCTGGATGAGGTTATATTTGGCAACTTAACTAAGTATTCCCTGATTGTGTACCCCTGCCAGAGTTTGGAAAATATATATTTAAATTAAATTATTGAATAATAGTCTCAAGCGTTATGAAAGAGACAAATTGAATAATCATCCTCCACCTCTAGAGTGCCAACACTGCGTTCAATCTTGGATTGCTTTCTATGTCATAGACTAAACAGGGACTTTTTTATTCATCCTTGACCCTTTTTTCTTTCATATATATATATATATATATATTTTTTTTTTTTTTTTGCGGTACGTGGGCTTCTCACTGTTGTAGCCTCTCCCGTTGTGGAACACAGGCTCCGGATGCGCAGGCTCAGCGGCCATGGCTCACGGACCCAGCCGCTCTGCAGCATGTGAGATCTTCCCAGACCGGGGCATGAACCTGTGTCCCCTGCATTGGCAGGCGGACTCTCAACCACTGCGCCACCAGGGAAGCCCTCCCCTATATTTTTATGTCATTAAGCATCATCAAATTAATCATTGCAGAATGTCACAATGCTACTACAGTTTGTCATTGTTTTTTCTGAACTATTGCACTAACTTAAAACTAGCCCCTCAGCATTGCAAAATCTTTGATCCCTGACATATACACATCTATATTCCACAATCCTGCTGGAGATGTATTTCTGAAATAAGTTTGACCATGCAACTTACTTTAAAACATTTTAAGAATTATCAAAGCTCATAATAATGTTCATCAAACTTTTGCACATTAATATATAATACACCTAATTTTAGATGAGATTGAGTTTACTTAAGGTATAAACAGAAGCAATTCTCTGTATACAGAAAATTCTATGTCCCCTAATTAATTTTAAGAACCCATGAGATATTTTTATTCTCTTCCTAAATAGAAGCAGTATTTGTGTTAATACGAAAGACATCTTTTAAATTATTCAATATGGGATAACTCTGATATGTCATAAAATGGAGCAAGAATTCAAAACAACTAAGCTGTATGGCTTCCTGAAGCACATTTTAAACATCCCTGTAACTTCAGTTATCATATTAACTGCATCAATTAGCTATGGTAAAACAACCAACCATAAAATCTCAGTGGCATATGATAAGTATATATTCCCTATGTGTTTGTGGTTAAGTGGATGTGTTCTATGCTTCAAGTAGCAGATTCCATTGGGTTTAGATCCCTGCTTTGCTTAAGCACTGATCTACACCACATGAGTTCATTTTGAGGCCCAAGCTCAAAGAGAAGCTGCAGTACTGTGGAAGCACTTCTCTTGTCACTGACAAGGTACAAGAGGACAAGTCCCAATGCACAAGGACATTTCAAGCCCTTGTGCACAGTCATAAATGAATATCTCATTGTCAAAAACAGTCACATAGCTAAGCAGTTATTGGAAGTCCAAATGCTGGACTGTTTCTAAATTTAATTGAACTTACAGATCATTATATGAGACAGTATAGTTATGTTCATATTCATTCCCTTTTTTAGATTAAAAATTAAATACAACTAATATACCTTTGCATGTGATAGTAGAATACAAGAAAAAAATTTTAATGGTGTAATGCCTACACACTAAAACATATACACACATACATCTATATAATCTCAGAAAATAATCTCAAATATTACAGTATTTATTTCTTTAGCAGATTCATCACTATCCATTCTTCATTCCCTTGGACCACAGGCATCAGTAAGCTCAACTTTCTCATCTAATATTGAATGGGCCAAATCTTCATTCTTACAAGATCTGAGCCATTAGTGTTCTTGACTGCATTTATGATTTTAGATGTCCCTTTATATTTATTTCTGGTACAAAAACATTAGGAGGTGATCCATAGAATCATTGGGGTTGCAGCAATAGTCATTTTCCACACATTTACATCACCAAGGCACATAGGATAACTGCTACTTCTTGTCGGTAGGTCAAATTAACAAGATGTCATTCATGTAGTAGGAAAGAGTAATATCCTGTGCATTCCCCAGCTTGATGCCACATGTTATTTAATCGTAACCATTGAGCAAAGAGAGCCTACTGCAATGACCACATTTCTGTTCTTCATCTATGACCTATAAATTACAGATACCACAAAGCTTTTTAATGATTCTAGTGTTCATCTCATTTACTAAGCTTGCTATCACATGATATGTGACTTACAATATCCTATCTATGTCTTTGTTTGCCTTTATCACATAAAATCTTGTGTCTGTTTTTAATTTAGTACAGGCTTTAACTCAGTAGATATTTCAGCCAATTTTCAGATGTCTATTACTAGTAGGTTTTTGTGCTAATGCATTGGACAGAGAATCTTCAGTATGTTCACACACATCAATAAATATGGGCTGATAGGGCTTCCCTGATGGTGCAGTGGTTGAGAGTCCGCCTGCCGATGCAGGGGACACGGGTTCGTGCCCCGGTCCAGGAAGATCCCACATGCCGCGTAGCGGCTGGGCCCGTGAGCCATGGCCGCTGAGCCTGCGCGTCCGGAGCCTGTGCTCCGCAACAGGAGAGGCCACAACAGTGAGAGGCCCGCGTACCGCAAAAACAAAACAAAACAAAACAAAATATGGGCTGATATATTTCTTCTTTCCTAGTATGACTTTCTTAGCGTCCATTCAGAGAAATATCACTGGAGTTATTGTTCATAACCTTATTATTGATAGTCTTAAAAATATTTTTATTTTTCTACTACTGGATCAGTAGTAGATCCAGTACTGTCTACTCCTGGATCAGTTTTTGTAATTTTACCCATGAATGATGCTGGGATCTGACTCCAGTTATAATGTAGAGCAATGAAGGGTAATAATCTGGTAAATGAGGAGTACCACCTTCTTCTAGCTGAGTAACTACTCCAGGTGAGATAACTTGTCATCAAGCAAGTGTTGACACACCACACAAAAGAGAATGACACTCTGCTGAGAAGAAAACCTCAGTCGATTGAAAGATTCATAATATGTAGAGTTCACCCAAATCATCCATTTCCTTTTTTATAAATGCACACAGTCCCTATAAATCTCTAACTTTCACATAAGAGTCGTGGCAAGGCTATTATTAACATTATATTAGAGCAAACTACAGGAGGAGACTGTAATTTTTAACTGATTTTAGACTATATCAGCCATGTGGTTATAGATAATGTATTTTTTTAAAAGATTTTCATGCTAGTTATAGAAGCTTTTTGACCTTCTGGCCATGTCTTTGTCAGAGAATTAAACCCCCCGAGATTATGCTCCAATTCTGATACAAATTTGCTGCATGTTATCATTGTAAATATGCCATTGGTACCTTGTGTTTTGTATTACCTTTACTCCAAGTGATCATAAGCAGATTATTCAACTAACTCTTTTGCCACTTTATAACAACCACCTTTAGCCCATGCCCTACTAATATGATCATCACAGTACTCAAACTGGTCAGAAACAGCAATCACAGATCTTTATCTGTGAAGGTTTATTTCCTCCAATTTTTCCACTATAAAATAGTGTATCTATTAGGAAAACCACAATATTCTCAATCATCAGAAATAGAAAGAATTTGTAGGAAGATGGTCACTGCCTCTTTTTGCTTTCCAAATCTGATGAGAATCTATCTCACGTGTGAAACCCAAACCCAGATCCCTAAGTACAAGGGAGTCTGGGAAATGTAGTTTTTAGCTTTTCAATCCATATGATAGAGAAAACTAAAAGAGGTGAAAATGGGCACCAAGAGGGACTTCCCTAGTGGTGCAGTCGTTAGGAATCTGCCTGCCAATACAGGGGACATGGGTTCACGCTCTGGTCCCGGGAGATCCCACGTGCCACAGAGCAACTAAGCCCGTGCGCCACAACTGAGCCTGCACTCTAGAGCTCTCGAGCCACAACTACTGAGCCTGTGTGCCACAATTATTGAAGCCTGTGTGCCTAGAACCCGTGCTTCACAACAAGGGAAGCCACCACGTGAGAAGTCCGTGCACAGCAACAAAGAGCAGCCCTTGCTCACTGCAACTAGAGAAAGCCCATGTGCAGCAACAAAGACCCAACACAGCCAAAAAAATTAAATAATAAATTAATTAATTTTTAAAAATGGATACCAAGAGTCAACAAACAATATCCATATAGTTTAACTATTCTCCTGAAAGTATTTCAGTGGCTTTCCGACTCACTCCAAATTTCTTTTTAATAGCCAGCATAGCCCTGTATGATCTCGCTTACCACTATTTTTCTGACCTTTTCTAATACTCTTCTTTGGCCCAGCCTACTACAACAACTCTGTTCCTTGATGTTCCTCAATCAGGGTAAAGTATTCTTTACTTCAAGATTTTGAAAATATCTTTTCTATCTGCTTTTAATATTCTTTCCCAAGATATACTGTTATTTCCTCCCTCACTTCGTTCTGTCTTCTACTCAAATGCTACGTATCAGTGAGGCCATCCCTAACCACCCCATACAAAGAGATAACCCACCACCTCACACTCTGTATGTGCCTATCTTGCTTTACGTTCCTCTGTAGGAATTATAAACACCTGACATATTATACATTTAAATGTATGTTTTTGATTTGTCTGTGTCTTTTCTGTAGAATATAAGTTCTATAAGGGTAGAACTTTGTTCAAGTCACTGTTATATTTCAATGCCTAGGATGGTACCTGTTATACTGCAGGTCATCAATAAATATGTTTTGAGTAAGTGAATGAATGAAACGTCATGCTTTAGTATATGTTTGTCCTCTTCCTTCAAATGTCTATTTCCCTCCTCTTCAACTTCCTAACATTTACGACATTCAGCTTACATCTAACCAATTGCTTCTGTAGCCTGTACCATATCATGCAGCCCTCATTCTACATCCTTTACACATGTAAAATATTGTAAATGTACTGGGAGGCTCATTTCTTTTATTTATCCCACGTACGCATGGCACCTTGAATTTTGGACAACCAGTTTTGTTTTGATGAATACATTTCATAATGAAATAGTTTTATAACATGAGCAAGTAGTATACCCAACTTTGGACAGTTTTGGATTTGTGTACCTGTGAAGAGCAAGCATTTATTGATTCATTGCTATGTGCCAGTTATTGCTCCAGGCACTTCACATATATTATCACTGGTAATCACGGTGGTTACCCTATAAGGTAGACATAGCTATTATTCCTAATGTTACAGATAATAAAGTTCAGGAACAGAACTAGTTAAAACAAAACATAACCAAAAAATCTGCTCCAGAACCAGCAAATCTTAAAGGTGGAGCCAGAACTTGAACTAGGTTATCTAGCAACAAAGTCCACACGCAAACACTACAGAGCACATGATTTCACTATCAAATACAACCTATATTCTATACATTAAATAATTTAAAAAATATTTTCTGAACAGAATTTTGAAAAGTATAGAACATGCTTTACGAACTATACAACGTTACAAAAACTACGTGACAGTCCTAGTCCCCCAGGGATGCAACTCCATAAAATCAAAAACGTCAGCCATCCTGACACAAGTGGCAGAGGGCCTTACAATTATAGTATGCCTTTGGAAGTTTCTGGGAAGGAAGACATCCGGAAGAGGAAGACATTTAATACTGATTCCTCTAACGTTCATATTCTATGCTTTTGTTCCCTTAAGAATGGCAACAAGAGGTATGTCATTTGATTAGACTCAGGGTAAGGAAAAAGGTAAATTCACATACAGATCTATCCAATTAGTGGGAGAACAAAGATCCATAACACCAATCACTTATTTGAAACTTACGATAACTTATTCTTGATTATTTATACATGTATATTTAAAATTCTACATTATATGTGAACAGTTATATATCTTGCCTTCGATTTGTTTTCTGCATATATATATATGTATATGTGTATGTTTATATATACAATTTTTTTCTCCCAAGTCTTTACAGCCATCTACCTTGTCAAGGTCATGGCTATACCATATTACCTTTGAATCATTTACTGCAGTTCCCTAAAACATCTCATCTTTTAGTTCATGAACGTTTGAGGCACAATATTTAAATCACTTTAAAAGTTTTCACTGGAAATTTTAATTCTAACCACAGGTATCCATTCATTTAACTGAAGGACATCTATCCTATGCATGCCTGTTTATGATTTCCACATTGTAATCACATATTACACTTTAAATTTCATTAAAAGCTTGTCTACAAGGAAGCAACTGTGAGGTCATATTACTGGGAATACTTATCAAATCTGTGTAAAATTTGTTTGGCTATGTCTTTTTTTTAAAAACATCTTTATTGGAGTATAATTGCTCTACAGTGGTGTGTTAGTTTCTGCTTTATAACAAAGTGAATCAGCCATACATATTGGCTAGATCTTTATTATGACATGTTAGATACACAATAGTATATTAAACGTTACATACTAATATACACTAAACAGTAGACACATATGACCCTTATACAGACATCAAATATAGTTATCATATTAATATGTAGTGTTTTAAAATGATTAATGCATAGAAAATATGTGTAAACTGCAAGACGAGAGCCATGACCATGCAGTGTTGTGGAAAAGTTTAAAGATGAATTAAAGTACACTTTATAGCATAAATGGATATCTGTGGTATTTCTCTTTGCTTTGGGGCTGTAATTCTTAGAGCTGATTCAGCTAATGCAAGAAGGCTCCAGACTGGATATGGAGCTGTCCTGCACCTAGGTTAAAGTGGTGCATAGAGTAGAAATGAAATTAAGAACTGATATTAGCTTTGGACAGGGATGGTAAATTAAATGTGCACTTTTCATATCAGTCTGCTTTATAATTCACAGTTTTAAAATGTTTATACAAAAAGTATTTTAAAACGTAAGTATATCTGTGACTACCTTTTTTATACACTACTTGGCAGTGTACAGATGTTATATTACTTGATATTATACAGTTAGAATGTTTGATAAAAGTAACTTAGTAAAGATAAATTTTTAAAAAGTTCTGCTTTGGAAAGTCATATTTATTTGAGGATATTTTCCGCAATATCTTTTTCCTCTTCCATAAATGGTTTTCAAAATCCTATGAGGTGACAGTATTCTTTGAAGAAAACACAATTGAAAGAAGCACACAAGCAGGAAAATCTGTTGGACCTAGTAATAAACAAGATGACAAGCTCAGTTTTTCTCATTTCCTAAAAGATTAAAAAAAAAAAAATGTTTTGGGGCTTCCCTGGTGGCGCAGTGGTTGAGAGTCCGCCTGCCGATGCAGGGGACACGGGTTCGTGCCTCGGTCCGGAAAGATCCCACATGCAGCGGAGCGGCTGGGCCCGTGAGCCATGGCCGCTGAGCCTGCGCGTCCGGAGCCTGTGCTCCGCAACGGGAGAGGCCACAGCAGTGAGAGGCCCGCGTACCGCAAAAAAAAAAAAGTTTTCTCTATGTGTAATATATCTAGAATGACTACTTCTCTGTCTTGAGGTATATCTTCTGCTTCAAAAGTCATAGGTTCACAAAGAGGTGAGAAATATTTTACATTAGAAAGTAAAGCGAAGTGATTGAATTTTACAACGAAGGGTGACCTCCTTTACGTCTATTAGCCAACTTCACTCTATAAGCAGTGATGGGACAACTGGTCTATTATTTAGAATATTAATTTATACACTATTGTGTATAAACTCAATTAATTTATACACTATTGAACGAAAACACAGTCAATGAAGCACTTCCAAAGTCCTAGGGAATTTTCTGGAGCTTCACAGAAAGATCCTGCCATGATTGATAGTGTTTTGATATCGATGTATGATAGATGTGATATTAGCCTCCATACCTTAAATATGTTTCTTTTTTTTTTTTTGCGGTACGCGGGCCTCTCACTGTTGTGGCCTCTCCCGTTGCGGTGCACAGGCTCCAGACATGCAGGCTCAGTGGCCATGGCTCACGGGCCCAGCCGCTCTGCGGCACGTGGAATCTTCCCGGACCGGGGCACTAACCCATATCCCCTGCATCGGCAGGCGGACTCTCAACCACTGCGCCACCAGGGAAGCCTTTGAATATGTTTCTTGAATAACCTCCCTGGGTGCTGTTTTGGTGCTAGGTTCCAAACACCCTTACAGCACCCACTGTAAAGCAACAGTTCAAGTCTGAGGTCAAAGATAGCTGTGGCAACTTCAGAGGTAATGTTACTCTTTGTTCCACCTTTAACTGTTAGCAAATTGATAGCATGAATCTGAAGTTCTTTTTAAAAATCAACATAATTGCTTGATAGACAAGGTACACTTTTAGACTGTAAAGACACACTTTGCATGTTTTTGTTTTTTCAATCAACTTCCTCATCAAAATCAGTCTGTAGCTAATGCAAGCCTCCTGCAGGTAACTTTCCCTCCAATCTCTCCCATTTCCTTCAAGCTATCTATATGTTTTCACCAAGTGCATCCCCCTGGGCTGTCCGCTGGAGTCTATTAAGTGTGGTCTGCTCAAAGCTATTATTATCTGAAGACACCTCTCAAATTAGACAAGGCCAGATCTCTGGGAATTCACTAAGACACTGAAGTTCAATTCTGGTCAGAGAGGTAATGATGTAGTTGACTTCAGGCCATTCACAGCACAGTTGTTTCATTCTTTCATGTTGAACCCAATCCAAAGGCTATAAGAATGAGAGAACCTTGTGGTCTTGTCAGAAGTGAGGTTACCTAGTTTCTCTGATCTGGAAAAGATCAGAGAATGCAGATCTGGAAAATGCAGAGAATGCAATGATTGGGGAAGCCATTATTCCTTCTCATACAAAGTTCATCATTTCTGACTAGCTGACCACTTGATCCCTGGGTCTATCTATATCTGCATATATATCTGTATAATTTTCTATCTCTATCATGCCCCTTGTAAGTGAATTTATTTTTTCTTTTTAATTTAAAGGGATAGGCACTTTTTTTAGTACCAAAACTTTCATACAAGAAGTAATGTAACTTTTACAGATATGAATCCTTGGCTCATTGTCATTTTCAGAGTATGATTTCAATGCCTGATTAAAATGTCATGTAATTGAAAATGGTTAAATAAAATGTCATCTATAGCAAAGATTAAAATCACTTCATTCTGGTAATTTTTAATGTAGGTGTAGATTAAACAGAGGCTAAGGGGAAAAGAAATGGAAGAAAGGAAGAGAATGTTCAGGGGAATTTTATGGGTAAATGTAGCCGTCATATTCCTGGCAGGAAACAGATGGCACACTCAAAGATTTTAACTGAAAAGGATTTAATGAAGTTATTTACAGTAACTAAGGTATCTAACAAGCAATATGAAGTCCCCAGAGTCTGGGAACATCAAGAAGTTGTTACCACATGTAGACAAAGAGAGACATGAGGAAAGAAGAGGTAACTGGCTGTTAATGAAGCCTGGAGAGAGCTTACAGACATGAGAAAAAAACCACCCCGTAGGAAATTGTACCTTAGATTTTAGTACAGCCATGCCCAGGTTCTTACTAAAAATGTTCCTGCCTTGGTGAGTAAACCTCTACATCCACTGATTGCAAGGTAATAGGTTTAGGAAACACAACTTTTCTAGAAGTGCGCTATAAGGTAAAATACTAAAATAGGCCACATTCACCTCCACCTTTTGGTTTCTAGACCCATTTATTCTTGTTATGGGGAAAAGGACACCAAATATTGGCTGCTAATTTAAGATATAGATCACATCCTAGGATCAATCCTAAAATTCTAGGATTTTTCCCATTTCCTTACTAAAATTAATGCTATACACTGTTTTGCCATTTTACTGTCAGCTTTTCAAAGTGATGTGGCATGTGGTAAGATCTGTCGGTTCTGTGTGTGAGCCTATTACCACACTTATTTCACTGTACAGTGGATTCCTAAATAAAGGCAATATTTTATGGAACATCGTGTATGAATACACATTTTATAAGTCCGGAAATTGTATTGCTGGTAGACATGCTTTTGCGTAGGCAAGAACAAAATTAAAATAAGTATCTATTTCTTTCTTTGGGACAACTTTGCTGTCCTTTTCCTTCTCATGTCTAATGTAATCAACCTACATCTTTCTTGGTGGTGGGCCAGTCTCCTGGAGTAATGGAGCCATAAGAGTAGCTCAGCACTGACCTCTGATATTAGCATTTTGGGCACTCAGAAGTGGTAAGAGCAAGGCAGTCTTGGTGAACTAAAAATGTTATGTGCCTTAATATACACCATTCCTGCCACCACAACCATTTTGTACAGGGAATCATTGGGCAAACCCAGGATTCTGGGAAAGACACAGAACAACTTCGAAAGAATGGGTTATCTTTTCCCTTTGATTATGAGGAAACCAGTGGAAGGCAGTTAGTGAATATTTATGTTGGATACAGATATCTTCACATTTGTGAACATTATAAGAGATTTCACCTCACTCTTCATTCCAAGACGTTTTAATTTTCTTTCAACTTATTAACCATCTAGCCAACCCATGAGACAGTGTGCCTCAATTAGTGTTAATCTGTACTTCTGGCCACCTTTAATATTGGAGGAGATAACAGATGTATTGCCTGTAGTTTTGCTAACTGGGAGAATTTTTCTTCACCATTGCCTTTCAGAAAATCCCTAAGAGAGGCTGTAAGGTAGAGCCATCTTTTCCCAGTTGGGTGCCAACAGATGGTGTATATTCATCTGCAAACCAGGCCAAACTTTTACTTCTTTAATCAATTGGTCATAGGGAATTTCCTGTGAAGCCACTGGGTTGTATTGAGGGGGAGATAACAAAGTAGTAGGAATAGGTATCATGAGAGTCTAAGCCTGCTTTTCATTCAATTTCCTTAAATCTTCAAGACAAACTTAATCCTTGTTTTATTTATTTTATTTCTGTTTCATAATAGACTGCAACTGTATGCATCCCATTTTATCATTTGCTAAATCAGGCAACTCAAACTTTGTGAAATCCATCTCAATTTCCACAGTCACTTAGTGTCCCATGGTCACTGATAAGTCTTTAAAGGACTCACAAGAAATCCTAGATCCATTTTTCAAATGGGGAGACTATTTGACACAGAAAGACAGTGTTGGCATTACTTCAAAATCCTAGGCAAGTCCACTCTGATTCTCCTATTCGAACATTCCAGAGGCTTCATATACCTTTCCTAACTGCCAGGGATACCTCAGCTATCACTGGATTCTAACGTCTATATAGCTGGACAGGTAGCACTGTTGTTTGTGTCTACTTCAAAACTTTCTCTTGTTCTGGGCTGCATGCAAGACTGTCAACATTATGATTCCTCTGGTAAATGAACTGGAGCATCGTATATATCAGAACGTGATATCTAGATCAGAGTGTAAGTATCCCACAGAGAGTGTGTGAGCAGAGTTAGCTGTGGAAAATAAAGGCCCCCCAATATCTCTCTCCTCTCTTCCTATCATCAACTACCTGTTACTCCCAATAACTCAATTTAACTAAAAATCAATGTGAACATACAATCTAGAGGTCAGATTCCTTGGCACAGAACAAGGCAGAAAAGAATAGAAATGGGATCTGGTGGAGCAAATGGAGAATAACCAGTACAATGTGCCTAAACAGGAATTTTATTACGCAGGGAATAGGCAATTCTTTCAGAGTGGAGAGAATATTACAGGCTAATGTTCAAATTGCCTTTTCATTTTCTTATGTGCAACATACAGCAGGTGAATAGACCTTTACAGAGCTGCTGAAAAAATAATTGAAAAATGCTGCGGAATATTGACTCTGGGTTTATATTTTATATTTTAGCATGATGTAGTTGGTGGCTGAGACTCAAACCTAGTTTTTCAGCATAGAAAATAACTGGAAAACAAGAGTTATCAATATAAGAATCAGAGTGGGAGAAAAGAGTAATTATTGTAAATAAAGTTATTGAAGAATTAGAATATTCTTATTTCCTATTTTTTTACAAAAAATTACTTGTTATTCTACTCTTTTTTTCTGATCAACATAGAGAAATCTTTTCATTCTGTGGAGTGTTAAATAATTTGGAATTAAAGTATGCGTTAACCTGGTTTGCACCATTACAACCATACCAGTTGTTTATGACCAAAATCCATTTTTATTTGTCGTACACATTTAAGTTGATGGTACCAGTTCATTTCTACTTGTTAAATATTTTAATACCATCCCTGTGGTAAATATAGTAATACCTGACATTGTCAGTTCCCTCTCGTAGATAACCTTTCAGAGCTTTCTCCATACAGTTGGATAATAAATTCTTACACTGCCTCCACCTCTTTATATAATCATTAAGAGAGGATGGTATAATCATTAAGAGAGGATGGTTTGGTTAACAGTCTTCTCTCTCTTCACCACCTGACTTCAAAGCCCACTGTCACATAGTTTAGGTTTGTGTTAAAGTAACATTTCCTTTTTGTTACTAATTTCTATATTTACTAGGTATAATACTGTATAACAACCACACAAACTCCCTGACTTTAAAGCAACAATTTATTCTAGTTTTCACAGTTGTATGTCTACTAAGGTGTTAGCTGACACAGGTGGGGCTTGCCTGAGTGGCTCTGTCTCTAGCTGCATATTTAGCTGTAAATTTCATTCAGATATGCTCAGGATGAATTTATTCTGGGCCCAGATTGAAGGGGGAATGGCTACTAGGAAGAATATTTACTTTTTCATGGATATAGGAGAGTTACAAAAGATAAGTTCCACCCCACAAGCACATTTTAAGCCTCTGCTCATCTCACATCTGCTAATATGCCATTGTCTACAGCAAGATACATGACCAACCCAACTGGTAAAAAAATCTTTCCATAGAGGAGGGGAGGGAGAGTAAATATGTTGAAGAATAATCTAATCTACCAAAATGCCCAAGTCTAGATATATGTGTTTTTCTATCTATAAAAGCAGTTAGAAATTTCATTACTTTCTATAACATGCAGGAAAACATAGCCTTTGCTCTCTCCACAGTAATTTCATGCTAGAGTTCATCAGTACATTTCATCGTATTCTGACCTGCCAACATTAGCTCTGTTTTGCACAGATGTCAGCTTTGTCCCCCATTGCACCAAGATTCACTTCAAAGGTTTAGGATTTCTTTGCCTCAACTTTATTTGCTGAGGCTTTCAAAAGAAAATATCTATTTCACTGCTGTGCCTTTCATCTATATTTCCTGGATTTTGTTAAACTCTAGCTTTCTCTCTTATCATTTTTCCAAACAGAAACTTAAGCATATCTCTTAGAATCCTACAGAGTATATGATGAAATGCATTACATTAACAGTTTATAATTATGATTTATTAGCCACCTTTGTATAAGTTAACTGCATGGCGACAGAGATCATGACCCACTCCATCATTTACCATTATATGCTGTGTCTAGCTCAGTGTTTGTCAAGTAGTAGATAACTCATTTACTGAATATGTATTTAATGATTATCTCATACTTATTTTATTCCATCCGGCAAAGGAAATTATATTTACTATGTAATTCTTATGTGCCAGGTATTTTTAATTTCATTTAGTTTATATTTTTATTATTTTACTTTGTATATTTTATGATGCTGATGCATATATATATTTATATTATATATATTTTTAAATAAATAAAACTAGAAATGTTGATAAACTAATAAAAAACTGATTAAAGAAAATGACTGTCAGTCATGGCCCTTGCAATTAGCAGAATTAGGCAGGAGTGATTATTCCAAAATTTATAATCCTTATAAACTAAGGCTTCTTACCTGCTTAGGTTGACTGTGGTTCCAACATATTCTGTATGTAGTAAAGCTTCAGTTTGAGGAGGAAAGTTTATTTAAAATATGCTTTAATTCTGCTAGAAAAGTGAATTGAAGATTGAGAAAGGGACCTTGGAACTAATGAACTGTGTTATTCAGTGAATCAAGATGATGTCAGAAGGAAGGTCTCTTATCACTGTAATTCAACAAAGAGTAGCCTAAAATTATCAGTGTGAAGTCTTAAAAAGTGGGAGATGTTCTATTAGGGCATCTAAGACTATAAACTTCAATATAGATTTGAGCTAATGAAAACACATGTAATGACTTAACACCGCAGTGCATGTTAAAAACTATAGGTAGGCTGGTTTAATAAAGAATCACAATCACTGTTCTTAGGATGAATATTTTGTAACCACTTGTATTTAAAATCCAGCTTTAACTGGAATTTGGAGAAAGAAGATATTCAATGAAAACGCTCCTGAATAACTTCAGCCAGTGATTGGCATAATTTAAGAGCAGGCTTCCTGTCTGAATAACTCTTCATGCTGAATGGACCAACCTAACTCCAATCTTACCAAACACAATGCTCCAAAGCAGAGTGATAGTGATGATTTGCATTTTAAAATATTCAGATTATTTACATGTTTACTTTTTTTGGTTTGCAGTAGTAGAGCTGTTTTATGACACACAAACTCCCCAATTCACTAACAGAATCTCCCAAGGATATTACTGTGGGTTCATAACTAGGCAACAGACAATATGTGACAGAAAGCATTTCTGAGGTACTGAGGATTACCTGTGTTTGAATGTCCAGAGAGCTAAAAATTAGAAGAAGCTGGTTGGAGTTTCAAGGCTGAATTAAGTTTCAGCCAGGCAACAGCATATCACAGCATAACAGCATATCAGAAGCCCTGTGAGTGAGTCCATCCAAAGGACATAATTTTGCCCAGACAAGCTGAGGGGACAAAAATTTTATTTCACACCCTATATATGAGGAAAATGAAGGGAAGATGCTACCCGAGGAGTGAATGTCCTTAACTGTAAGACCTAAAGTAATGTTTTAATAATTAAACCAATAACAATAGATAGTATTACTCGATTTTTATGCCCATAAACTGTGCTAAGAACTTTATGTCTCATTTACTTCCTAAAATAATCCTAAAAAGAGGATTCTTTTATCAATTATATTTCATATGTAAGGAAATGTTAAGTGAGATTGTAATTCTGATGGAAAGGAAAACCCTATTTAGTACCAGTAACCTCATGAAGATATTCAATTTTCTTTTTCATTCTATAGGAATTATCTCATTTGATACTCAAAACTATCCATTTTAAAGTCCAGAAACTGTGACTCAAAGAAGACAGAGATCCTAATGTGGTAATTGTTAAATTTTCAGGATGTCTGTGAAAAAAAATTGTTAAAGTTGTTAAATACAGCCATTATTAAAAATTAAATTATATTAACTTAGACTTAAATATATTATATTAAAAACAAAGGTAATACATAATTGAAATTCATAATTTCCCAATTATTTTACTAAGTTTAATGTAAACTATACTCTTGAGATTTAAATCTATTGTATATGTATGGTGAAAATACAGATCTTTTCACTGTGTCAAATGCTTAGTTATGTTGGTAGGCTGAAATAGGCCATAGTAGAAATTTACCAATTTATAAAACAAAAATTGCAAATGCTACAAATCAGGGCTTGATTCATTGTTTTGCTGACTGTTTAGAATAATGGGGGAAATTTTGATAGTGCAAATTAAACTTAAACGTGCATGATATTTTTAGCCATTACATTGTAATTAGCAAAAAAAAAACTTGAGCAAATAGTCTTCCAGCATTCAAATGTAATTCAGTGAAGAAGTCATTTCCAACTGTGATGAATGAGCAAAGATTTGGCAGATGTCTTTCTTTTTTCACTTGGGATTTATACATGATTATAGGTGAAAACAGTAAATATTCAAGACAGAACTACATTTGTTTTTTTAATTGCAACTATAGGTTGGCTACAGTACAAAAGTTAGAAAAACATCAATGAATATGTTAGGGAAAAATCAATTATCTAAAGTAATTTATAATAAAGAGTATGGTACACTTATTATTATTTGTAAAGTGTTTCTACCGTGTTTTCCTCTCTGATGGCTTTATTCTCACCCAGCCTCTGCTAGATTATGACAAATATGTCCACCAGACCTAAGCTAAAATTCTACCCCTTCAAAACCTCAGCAGGAAGAGAATTTGTCTTCTCCAAGTGTCAGCAAAAGTCTTAGGATTGAATCTGTTGGCCCATCTGGGTCATAATCAATCACTGAAAATGTGACTTGCTATGGAAATGGAGTTCAGACTGGCCAGATCTGGGTTCCCTTCAGCGCCCTCTACAGTGCGGGATGGGTTTCAGTCTCATCAAAGCTATAGTAACTGATCATTGGAATGTGGTAGTTTCCCCAAAAGAATGATGCATAGGACACAAGCATTTACTCATGATACATGCATTCATTTGGAAACCCAAGGTGTAGAATATGAAAGTAATTTGCCTCATGTCACAAAGTAAATTACTAGAAGAATAGGCATAACTCCTTATACCCAGGATCATCAATCTTTCTATTACCCTAAGCTGTCTTGGGTACAGATTTTTAAATTTAAGACTGATATCATAACACAAGTTTACTCTTTGAGAAGTGTATTGGTACATTTTCTATAATCTAATGAAAATACTCTCCATATGTCTTAGAAAATCATTCGAAAGATAGTTTCAAACATATCCATGACCTGGCTATTGTAAATAGTGCTGCAGTGACAACTGTGGTACATGTATCTTTCTGAGTTATGGTTTTCTCAGGGTATATGCCCAGTAGTGGGATTGCTGGATCATATGGTAGTTCTATTTTTAGTTTTTAAGGAAACTCCACACTGTTCTCCATAGTGGCTGTACCAATTTACATTCCCACCAACAGTGCAGGCAGCTTCTCTTTGCTCCACAGCCTCTCCAGCATTTATTGTTTGTAGATTTTTTGACGATGGCAATTCTGACCGGTGTGAGGTGATACCTCATTGTGGTTTTGATTTGCGTTTCACGTGTTTGTTGGCAATCTGTATGTCTTTGGTGAAATGTCTATGTAGGTCTTCTGCCCATTTTTGCATTGGGTTGTTTGATTTTTTGATATTGAGCTGCATGAGCTGCTTGTGCATTTTGGAAATTAATCTCTTGTCAGTTGCTTCATTTGCAAATATTTTCTCCCATTCTGAGGGTTGTCTTTTCATCTTGGTTATGGTTTCTTTTGCTGTGCAAAAGCTTTTATGTTTAATTAGGTCCCATTTTTTTTTATTAGGGTATAGTTGTTTTACAATGTTGTGTTAGTTTCTACTGTACAGCGAAGTGGAGTTCTCAGTGCTATACAGCAGGTTCTTATAAGTTATTTATTTTATACTTATTAGTGTATATATGTATATATTAGTGTATATATTCCTATCTTCCAATTCATCCAACCCCCCCACACACTCCATGCCCCACTTTCCTCCCTTCGTTCCCATTTGTTTATTTTTGTTTTTATTTCCACTACTCTAGGAAGTGGGTCAAAAAGGATCTTGCTGTGATTTATGTCATAGAGTGTTCTATATTTTCCTCTAAAACTTCTGTGGTGTCTGGCCTTACATTTAGTTCTTTAATCTGTTTTGAGTTTATTTTTGTGTATGGTGTTAGGAAGTGTTGTAATTTCATTCTTTTACATGTAGCTGTCCAGTTTTCCCAGCACCACTAATTGAAGAGGCTGTCCTTTCTCCATTGTATGTTCTTGCCTCTTTTGTCATAAATTAGGTGCCCATATATGCATGCGTTTATCTATAGTACAAAGCTACAGTCATCAAGACAGTATGGTACTGGCACAAAAACAGAAATACAGACCAAGGGAACAGGATAGAAAGCCCAGAGATAAACCCATGCACATATGGTCACCATATCTTTGATAAGGGAGGCAAGAATATACAATCAAGAAGGACAGCCTCTTTAATAAGTGATGCTGTGAAAACTGGGCAACTACATGTAAAAGAATGAAATTAGAACACTCCCTAACACCATACACAAAAATAAACTCAAAATGGATTAAAGACTTAAATATAAGGCCAGACACTATAAAACTCTTATAGGAAAACACAGGCAGAATACTCTATGACGTAAATCACAGCAAAATCCTTTTTGAGCCATGTCCTAGAGAAAGGGAAATAAAAACAAAAATAAACAAATGGGACCTAATGAAACCTAAGAGGTTTGCACAGAAAAGGAAACCATAAACAAGACATAAAGACAACCCTCAGAATGGGAGAAAATATTTGCAAATGAAGCAACTGACAAAGGATTAATCTCCAAATTATACAAGCAGCTCAATATCAAAAAAACAAACAGCCCAATCCAAAAATGGGCAGAAGACCTAGATAGAAATTTCTCCAAAGAAGGTATACAGATTGCCAACAAACACATGAAAGGATGCTCAACATCACTAATCATTAGAGAAATGCAAATCAAAACTACAATGAGGTATCACCTCACACCTGCAGAATGGCCATCATCAAAAAGTCTACAAACAATAAGTGCTGGAGAGTGTGTGGAGAAAAGGGAACCCTCTTGTACTGTTGGTGGGAATGTAAATTGATAGAGCCACTATGGAGTACAGTACGGAGGTTCTTTAAAAAACTAAAAAGCAAATTACCATACGACCCAGCAATCCCACAGCTGGGCACATGCCTAGAGAAAACCATAATTCAAAACGAGTCATGTACCACAATGTTCATTGCAGCACTATTTACAATAGCCAGGACATGGAAGCAACCTAAATGTCCATCGACAGATGAATAGATAAAGAAGATGTGACACATATATACAATGGAATATTACTTAGTCATAAAAGAAATGAAATTGAGTTATTTGTAGTGAGGTGGATGGACCTAGAATCTGTCATACAGAGTGAAGTAAGTCAGAAAGAGAAAAACAAATACCATATGCTAACACATATATATGGAATCTAAAAAAAAAAAAAAAGGTTCTGAAGAACCTAGGGGCAGGACAGGAATAAAGATGCAGATGTAGGGAATGGGCTTGAGGACTCGAGGATGGGGAAGGGTAAACTGTGATGAAGGGAGAGAGTGGCATGGACATATATACACTATCAAATGTAAAATAGATAGCTAGTTGGAAGCAGCTGCATAGCATAGGGAGATCAGCTTGGTATTTTGTGACCACCTATAGGTGTGGGATAGGGATGGTGGGAGGGAGATGCAAGAGGGAGGGGATGGGGTATATATGTATATGTATAGCTGATTCACTTTGTGATACAGCACAATCTGACACGACTGTAAAATAATTATACTCCAATAAAGATGTTAAATAAATAAATAAAATCCTATTCCTACTTTTCCAGTGTAGGTTCACTGATAAAAGTATGAAAGGAAAAAAAGGAAGGGTGGAAAAGAAGGAGGGGTGGGAAGGAAGGAAGAAAGGAAGGATGGGAAGGAGGGAGGGAGGGAGGATGATTATTACTAAATATAATAACAGACCTACAGGCAGACATACTCTGGTAATTACTATAGGGAAAGTACTTAGGTATAGAATGTTTTTAGCAGGTTGAATCTGTTATGTATAGGATATGTACAGGATTGACTATGATAAATAAACATGGATTGTATAGATTTGTGTACTATACATCCCTACAAAATGTTACATTATATAATTAATCAGAGTATAAAATGGAGATGTAGCATCTCCAAAATTGCTTCATTCTCTGTAAGTAATGCTCTGTTTGCAACATTTAGAGAGAGCCATAACAAAAATATGGGCTAGAGAATATTCTTATGTGGACAGAAAAGTTCTAAGATAGATATTTTCTGCTTTTCCTGGGACTCAGAATGACCTATCTCATTAAATTTATTAGTGAAATTTGACACTGGGTACGTTATCTGAATTGTGTATGTCTGATTGGACAATTTGTGTTATTTTACATTCACAGGTAATCCGAAGCATATTTTATTTCAATCTTGGTCCTCAGGATAAACACTTAAGAAATTGGTATGCTGTTTTTCTAACTCCTTTCCAACCTTTTTCCAAAAAGTAGCCATCTTGATAATTTAAAAAGATAATAAAAAGGAAGTGGTTGTATTGAATTATATTGTGCTTTATCATTAGAATATGTATTAAAGTGATCAGAAATTTAAATAGTCCCATGTCTCTAATACTACAGTTAGTGTTAGGGAAATCAAGACTTTTTCTTGAAAAAAAAGTTGGATGTAGGGCTTCCCTGGCGGCGCAGTGGTTGAGAGTCCGCCTGCCGATGCGGGGGACGCGGGTTCGTGCCCCGGTCCGGGAGGATCCCACGTGCCGCGGAGCGGCTGGGCCCGAGAGCCATGGCTGCTGAGCCTGCGCGTGTGCTCCGCAACGGGAGAAGCCACGACAGTGAGAGGCCCACATACCGAAAAAAAAAAAAGTTGGATGTAATCAAGTTTTATTTGCCATGTGTCAGTTTGATATACCTACAGGTACTAAAAACATCTTTGTTACTGAATACCTGAAACAGTAGCATTTATGTAATTTCCATGTAGGAAGGAGGGGTTCAGAAGCCACAATCTCCTTATGATAAGTGTTTTGAAGATATGATTAGAAAGCAAGCACACCACATTTGCTTGGACTGAAAGTTAATTTAGGGTAGCTTTCAGGACTAAGGGTGATGGACAAGGAGATTTAAGTCTTCCCCAATCCAAGACAAAACTTGTTTCAGAGTCTGGCCTGTAGAAAAAATTAATTTATATATGTTAAATCTGAAATCCTTTCCTGTTTCACAAATTCTGTCTTCAATGTATTTAAGGTAAAAATAAATTAAATGCATGCTTATGTGAGGGTGTAAGGAAGTAGGGAATTTTGGAAAGTATGATCAGCTGGAGATGGCCCACCCTTGGTTAAAGGCATCTAGAGGTGTCATTTAGTTTATTTATTTATATTTTTTATTTTCCATTATGGTTTATTACAGGATATTGAATATAGTTCCCTGTGCTATACAATAGGACCTTGTTGTTTATCCAGTCTATACATAATAGTTTGCATTTGCTAGTCTCAAACTCTCAACCATCCCTCCCCTGCCCCCCTTCCCCTTGGCAACCACAAGTCTGTTCCCTATGTCTGTGAGTCTCTTTCTGTTTCATAGATAAATTGTGTCATATTTTAGATTTCACATATAAGTGATATCATATGGTATTTGTCTTCTCCTTCTGGCTTACTTCACTTAGTATGATAATCACTTGTTCCATCCATGTTGCTGCAAATGGCATTATTTCATTCTTTTTGATGGCTGAGTAATATTCCATTGTATATACATACCACATCTTCTTTGTCCTTCATCTGTCGAGGGACATTTACACTGTCATGTCTTGGGTATTGTAAATAGTGCTGCTATGAACACAGAGTTGCATGCATCTTTTTGAATTATAGTTTTGTCCAGATGTATGTCCAGGAGTGAGATTGCTGGATCAAATGACAACTCTACTTTTAGTATTTTGAGGAACTTCCATACTGTTCTCCATAGTAGCTGCACCAATTTACATTCCCACCAACAGTGTAGAAGGATTCCCTTTTCTCTACACCCTGTCCAGTATTTGTGATTTGTACACTTTTTAATTGTGGCTATTCTGATTGGTGTAAGGTGGTATCTCATTGTAGTTTTGATTTTAGAGGAGTCATTTAGGAGAGTCTGTGTCAGTGGCCTGCTTGGTTACAACCCTGGCTCTTCCACTTGTTAAGTTTCTACATACCATATTTGTGCCTATATTACTGAATTTATTTTACCTACTTTACGGTGTAATCACAAGAATTGAATATTTTATATACAGTACTTAAATTTAGGCCTGGCTCAGATTAAGCTCCCAGTAAAAGTTAAATTCTTTCTTCATTTTTTTCTCTCTCTCCTCTCCAACCCCTTCTTTCCCTTCCTCCTTTCTATTCTCTCCTTTCTTTGTTCCCCACTTACCCTCATGCCCTTCTCCATTTCTCTCTCTCTCTCTCTCTCAAAAGCAATGGAGATAATAAAATAAATGAAGTGTGGCAACTGGACTTGGTCAACTAAAATATAATTACTAACCGATTCCCTACCCTCTTGTCACTAAATCGATATTAAGAGACATATTTTTCCATATCATGCATAGCTTTTTAGGAAATCAACTATAGTATTGCAACTGCACAAATTATTTCTATATATAATATATTAAACACACAAGCACACATTTTAAGGAAGAGACTGAAAACTCACCAATAGAATCACCTTCATTTCTTTCTATAGCAGGTATGGGGAATTGATTAATGAATCTTTTTAACATATTGTAACAGTTTTTAAATTATTAAAGTTTTTATTATCTCTGTGGCATTTGTTTTGTTTTTATTTACTAGTAAATGGAATAAACACTTGGAAATACAATTTTTTTTTGTCAGTGGGACATATTGGAGACACTCTCTTGGGGCAATAACTATTTCTAAATGTTCACTTTTTCCTCCCTTGGGACTGAAAACAAGGTATTTTATTCAAAGTAATTTTAAGTGATCAATAAAGATCTGTATCTTTAAATTATGTATATACGAATTAAAATGATGTCCAATTAGAGAAGTAAATATTAACCATGGCCAATTTAGGAATTTTAAAAATTATTTCTACCCTGAAATTATGTATATTTTTTCAAAAATTTCAGTCCATTTGAAATAGACTAAAATATTTTCATTGGCTTTCTTTTGTTACGTCAATTTGTAACTATCCCAAGCAATTTATGGTCTCTATTTAAAATCATCTAAAAATCTAACCCAATCCCAATTGTAACAATTAAGTGAAATACTTCTTAATTACTACATTTGTCAAGTAGAAATTATTTCTGTGGGCCACAAGGAAACATTTAAATATAAAGCCCATTGCATCAAATTATATCTACTTTTGAGGTCCTTTTCAAAGCATTTAAATGACTTATTCTCATGTAATTTTGATTCTTTTCATTGGAAATTCTTTTGTTAGTAAAGAATGCTTCTTTGTAAAGAATGCTTTTTTTATGTTAGATTCTAAAAGCTATTTTCTTCTGTTTTGATTAACAAAACATAAGTCACACTTTCCAGTTTCTTGGCTAAATATGTAATTGTATATATTTTACTTGAATGCCAATTTAAATTTAATTAAAAATCTTTAGAAATGTTAGTCCAGTGAAAACGGAAATTATCTGAAACTAATCTCAGTTTAGAGACTTCTGTTTTGGCAATATAGACATAAAATTTGTCATATGAATGATGCATTACTAGGTAAGTAATTAGTGTTTTACTCTCTAAGAGAGTAAACTTGTTAATATATTCAAAAGAATGATGGTTAAAATATCACCAGGAGTTTCACAGACTTTAACAAGCTAATAAGAAAATTCCTTTGCAAGATTAAAGATCTAAGAACTGCCAAAATGATTTTCAAAAATAAAATAAAAAGGACAATATTTTTCAATGAAACTACAATTATATCTATACAGTTAGCCCATTTACATTTATATCTATATCTAATAACGTTTTATAATTTAGTATTTCAAAGAAACAGATGCAAAATGAAAATGCTTCTAATTCTCAGGCCAAAAACCTTCTAGTCATTTTTACTTTTACAATCTCATTCCATCCAGTTTATGATTCACCAGAAAATACCTTTATCACCCCCTTTAAAGTATATATTATTTGACAATTACTGCACCATCTTCATACCTGGGTTGTTACAATACCTTCCTAAATTTTCTTCCTGTTCCTCCTTTTGTACCCTACCTCTCTACTGTTGACATAGTGGCCAAAATAATCCTTCTAAAACAGAAGTGCAGTTATCATTCTTTTGCTCAAAAGCCTTGAACTGGCTCCCTATTTCTGTTAGAGTAAAAGTGAAAGTTGTTAAAATTGTCTACCAAATGGTGTCTCAATCTGCTCCAGCTGTACTGTCCATCTGGGTGTTTCCTAAACATACGAGGCATGTTGCCTCAGGTCTTGTCTCTTTGATTTTCAATCTCTCTGTTAGTCTTACCCTCAAATATAGACATGGCTCACTCCTCACCTTCATTGTCTTCCTTAAATATAATTCAGTGATTAATGTGTTGTCCATCATTAAAAAAAGAAAAAAGTAATCTTTCCATTCTTAATTCTTCCTTGATTCATTTATCTCTGAAGCTTAAATCACTACATTTTTAATTAATCATTTTTTATTGCTTATCTTTCTCCACAGTAATGTCAATTCCAGAATAGTAAATATTTTGCTTATTTCGACATTACTCTGTACCAATGGGCTGTAAATAAGCCTGATATATAAAAGACAGAGTTGTATTATACAGAGATAAACAAAGAAAGAAAACAAAAAATACAGGGAATCTAGGAAAAAACAGTCCACACATATATTAGAGCATAGGTTTGAGGAGTTAGCATTATAGTATATAATAAAGAAATAGTGCACCCATTAATAAAGAGTTCATAAAAATTGCTTATATCATGTGAGGAGTGGAAAAAAATCTCATATACACGATAAATATTCTGAACAAAAATAATCTTCAATGCAAATGGTTTACTGTAAATTTTTTAGAAGAAATTATTAAATAGTGATCTTTATGACTTTGGGATATAAAGAAATTACTTTGGGATATAAAGAAATTACTTGCTTAGAGGAAATGACTGATAAATTTGACTACACTGTATACCAATACATTTTTTACTGTATAAAATTAACCAAGGAAAATTGAAAGACTAATCAGAGATTGGCCAAGATATTTTTAACACTTTAATTGAACAAAGGATTGTTACTGAGATTATCTAAAGAATTTCTAGAAAGAAGTAAGAAAAAGAAAAAGACAAACAACCTAATGGAAAAAATTTGGATATGAAAAGGATTTGAAAAGTCAGTTAACGAAGAGAAATGTCAAAGGTCAAATATGACAGTATTACTAGAAATCAAGAAAATGTGTATCAAATAAAAAGAAATGCCAGCATAATGCTAAAAATTTTATAATTCTTTTTTATTATTCCTCCAGAGAGTACTGAGGAAATCAAGTAATATAGACTAATTAAAACTTAAAAAATTCTATTCTTCTTTAACATGTCCTGAATTATGTAAAAATTTCTTCTCACAGTGATCCTATCCATCCTTTAAACAACAGAATATTAATAATTACGTGATACCAAGAAGAAGGAATGGTGAATGACAAATCCAAAATTAAACAAATTACTTCTTAAAATAGAATATTTTTTTCACCAGACTTCTTTGATATTGAAGACTTGTATTTCAGAAAATGACATATAGATATCTGATGAATAATAGATGGTCTTCTGAGAAGCAAAATATGGTTTATATAAACTGCAAGGCCTTCAGTGGATTTGCCCTTATTTTCCTTGTGAAAAGAAATGGAAAAATTCCCTGATAGTCTCTTGAAATGGGGATGCAGAGTGTGGGATGGGTCGTCAGATAACATTTGAATATAACTGTCTAGTGTAGGTTAGAGAAAAACACAAAAATAGAAAAAAGTTACAATTATTGCTATAGTGTCCTATGAATATTTCAAACTCAAAAATTCATAAAAAATATAATACACATTATATTTAACACTAGCATTTTGCCAAATGTATTTTAGGCTTTAGAAGATTTTATTCTAAAAAATTAATATATATATATATGTGTATATATACACATATATATATATTCACATTGTCCAATGGTTATACATAAATGATGGCTGTGAAATATCATGCAAAATTTCATCTGCAACCTTGCACTCTATTATTTATCTATCAATCTATTTATCTATCTCTTATCTCTGTATCTTGTGAGATCTTTTTCTCGTATGTAAGAGCAAACAGTCCCATGCTTTGCAGAAACAAGACTTCCAGGGGACAGTTAGTTTTGTAAGGGTAAAGGATTATTAGGGTCTATTGGCATTGTGATTTTATTCTAAATTTTCTCTCTAAAAAGCATTGAAAGAGTAGGGAAAAAAATGCATTTAAATAGTATTCCTAGTTTTTTAAATGGAAAGAGCCAGCCCAACATGCTCATGGTATAAACAAGAATAAACTTATTAGAATTGAAATTTCAAAATTTCCACTTCTCTACTGCCACCATTTTTGTTCAGGACACAATGTTCTTTTAGATAAACTTACATTGAACCTTGTCTCTCAGGAGTGTAGAATCTTAACTGAGTTGCTTTTTTTAGCAACCACAGTTTTAAAATTTTTGTATCATTAATTTATTTTTTAACCAACTAGTTCTAAAATTTACACAAAGCACCTACTGAAACAACAGGCAGAGGACACATAAATAAAATTACACAGGAATTCAGAGAAAAACAAAAATAAACTTATAGCTGGTGACTAACAACTACTGAACTAAATAAATATATTAAACAAGAAAAACAAATAAAAAAATAAATAACTTAAGTACATTATTATTTAAGAAAATGTAAATTGATGAGCACCACTTTACTTGGTGACTGTTGTTTAACATTTTCTCATTAAGATGACTGAGTTGCTTTGCTTATGATTACTCATAACCCGGCTATTGACTTGAGTTTTACTAATTCTTATTGACCTGTAACTATTAATGAATCCATTTTACCTATACTTCCTTTATCATATATGCTGAAATTTGATTTTACCATTTTTCACATAAAGTCCTATGCTTCTTTTCACTCTGGTTCATTTTTTTAGTGTAAGACATATTTCCTGGAAGACTTCTTGACAATAATGTATCATGAACTTCTCAAGAGCTTATCCCTAAGGGGAGGGGGGAACATAGAGAATAATTGGTGATTGACAATGTTACAGTTTGAGGCACTCACTGTACCAACTATAGTTCTAATATTAAGTGTGCAGAAAATTTCTTACAAGAAAAGGAGAATTCCCTCCATCCAGTGAGGAATTTGGTGTTCTGATGTTATAAATTTAGCCTATTCTTGGTTTTGTTTGAAGTTTTTAGTTTCTCACTTAATAATTAATTATTCAGGCTTATAATAATCATTTCAGTTTGCTATACAGGCATAGCTAATTTCATTGCACTTTCCTTTATAGAGCTTCACAGATATTCCATTTTTTTGCCACAAATTGAGGGTTTGTGGCAATCCTGCATCAAGTAAGTCTACTGATGTCATTTTTCCAATAGCACTTACTCATTTGGTGTCTCTATATTACATTTTGGTAATTCTCACAATATTTCAAACTTTTTCATTATTGTTATAATTATTATGGTGATCAGTGATATTTGATGTCACTATTATTGTTTTGGGGGTGTCACAGACAATGCCCATAAAGACAGTGAACTTAATGGATAAATGTGTATGTTATGACTGCTCCACTGACTGGCCATTCCCCCTTCTCTCTTCCTCTCCTTGGGCCTCCTTATTTCCTGGGCCACAGTATTGAAATTAGCCCAATTAATAACCCTACAATGCCCTCTAAGTGTTCAAGTGAAGGGAAAAGTGATATGTCTCTCACTTTAAATCAAAAGCTAGAAATGATTAAGCTAAGTGAGGAAGGCATATCAAAAGCAGAGATATGCCAAAAGCTAGGCCTCTTGCGCCAAACAGTTAGCTAAATTTCGAATGCAAAAGAAACGTTCTTGAAGGAAATTAAGTGTTACTCCAGTGAATACACTTATGATGAGAAAGTGAAACAGCTTTCTTGCTGATACGGAGAAAGTTTGAGTGGTTTAGAGAGAAGATTCAACCAGTCACAACATTACCTTAAGCCAAAGCCTAATCCAGAGCAAAGTCCTGTCTCTTCAATTTTAGGAAGGATGAGAGAGGTGAGGAAGCTGCAGAACCAAAGTTTGGGGCTAGCAGAGGTTGGTTCATAAGGTTTAAGGCAAGAAGCCATCTTCATTACTTAAAAGTGCAAGATGAACCAGCAAGTGCTGTTGTAGAAGCTGCATCAAGTTATCCAAAAGTTCTAGCTAAGATAATTAAGGAAGGTGGCTACACCAAACAATAGATTTTCAATGTAGATGAAACAGCCTTATATTGGAAGAAGGGGCCATCTGGGGCTTCCTTAGCTAGAGAGGAGAAGTCAATGCCTGGCTTCAAGCTTCAAAGGATAGCCTGACTCTCTTGTAAGGGGCTAATGCAGCCAGTTATTTGAAGTTGAAGCCAATGTTTATTTACCATTCTGAAAATCCTAGGGCCCTTAAGAATTATGCTGACTCTACTCTGCCTGTGCTGTATAAATGGAAAAACAAAGCCTGGATGACCACACATCTGTTTACAACATAGTTTACTGAATATTTTAAGCCCACTGTTGAGAACTACCACTTAGAAAAAACATTCCTTTCAAAATATGACTGCTCATTGACAATGAACTTGGTCACCCAAGAGCTCTGATGGAGATGTACAATGGGATTAGTGTTATTTTCATGCCTGTCAACACAGTGTCTATCCTGCAGCCCATGGATTAAAGAGTAATTTCAATTTTCAAGTCTTATCATTTAAGAAATACCTTTTGTAATGCTATAGCTGATTCCTCTGATAGATCTGGCAAATTGAAACTTTCTGGAAAGGATTCATCATTCTAGATTCCATTAAGAACATTTGAGATTCACGGTTAGAGGTCAAAATATCAACATTAACAGGAGTCTGGAAGAAGTTGATTCCAACCCTCATGGATGACTCTGAAAGTTTCAAGACTTCAGCAGAGGAATTAACTGCAGATGTAGTAGAAATGTCAAGAGAACTAGAAGAGGAGCCAGAAGATGTGACTGAACTGCTGTGATCTCATGATAAAACTTGAAGAGATGAGGAGTTGCTTCTTATGGATGAGCAAAGAAAGTGTTCTTGAGATGGAATCTACTCCTAGGGAAGATTCTGTGAAGATTATTGAAATAACAATAGAAGATTGAGAATATTACATAAACATAGTTGATAAAGCATGGCAGGGTTTGAAAGGATTGACTGCAATCTTGAAAGAAGTTCTTCTGTGGGTCAAATGCTATTAAATGGCATTGCATGCTCCAGAGAAACTGTTCATAAAAGTCAATCGATGTAGCAAACTTCATTGGGTCTTATTTTAAGAAACTGCCACAGCCACCCCAACCTTCAGCAACCACCACCCTGATCAGTCAGCAGCATCAACATTAAGGCGAGACCCTCCACAAGCAAAAAGATTACAATTCGCTCAAGGCCGAGATGATGGTTAGCATTTTTTTTTAGCAATAAAGTAGTTTTTAATTAAGGCATGCACACTGTTTTTTAGATATAGTGCTACTGCACACTTAATAGTTTAGAGTATAGTAGAAACATAACTTTTATATGTACTGGGAAACCAAAAAAATGTGTGACTTGCTTTATTGCAATATTTGATTTGTTGTGGTGGTTTGGAACTGAACCCACAATATCTGTGAGGTATGCCTGTATTGATTTTATTTCTGAGAAGTACAAAAATAATTAACAAGGAATATAAACTTCTAGTCTCAGCAAGATGGCATAGACTTGTCTCTTTCCAGTTCTCCCCTAATAACACAATAAAACTTGGAAATAAAACAACAGGCAAACAAAGTATAATGCTGACAGATGTTTAAAAAAGAGGATGAACTAAGGATCACAGGACTGGGAGAACACTATCTCATGACCTCCATTCTGCTTCAGAATATAATGTAGACCCATTGTTTCCTGAACTCTAACAAAGCAGAAGAAGAAACCCCTTTCACTATGGATCGTAAGGAAGTCCCACTGAAAACGTGAAGAAAACCACATACTAGCAGGTGATCCCTAAAAAAAACAAATGTCTTGGCTTTGGGAGCACTCTCAGCCTACAGGAGCCATAGGCTTCTTCCGGGGTTGAACCAACATGAATAAGCCAGGACTAGGGAGTCTTCTTTGTCCCTATGTGGAGTCAAGGGAAAGGGTCCTCCGTCTCCCACCTAGAGACACCAGGTAGCCCTGTGGCATGGCAAAGGCAGGCTCCAGTGAAGTGGTCCAAGGAAGTGCCCTCTATTCAGATGGGCCACAGGATCCCTCACCTCCCATCCCTCACCTAGAGGCATCAGGCAGCCAAGAAGGAAAAAATACCTTCTGCCCCTGCAGGCAGCATCAGCAGGGGCTAGCAGGCAGCATAAACAAGGATTAGCATTAACTCCAAGGACACACACAAAAAAGTGAGACCAAAAGTATTATAAAAGCTCAAAAAACTAAATTGTTACTGGAACCACAGCCCATCAAAATAGAACAAATTCTGCATGCAAACCTCAGGCTGGCTATCTGCTAAAGTAAAAGATTTAAATACAACATAAAGTCTTCTAGAATAATAGCCAAAATGTACAGAACCAAATAAAAAAATATTGATCATGCCAAGAATCAGGAAATTCACAATGTGAATGAGTCAAAAGCGATCAGCGCTTGCTAATATAGATATAAATCAGAGATTGGAATTATCTAACAGTGATTTTAAAGTAACCACCATTAACTTTTAAAATTAATTACAAATAATCTTGAAACAAATTAAGAGAGACAGAGAGAGAGAATCTACCAAAGCAATAAAGATACAAAAAAGAACCAAATGGATATTATAACACTGAAAAATGCAATACAGAAAATGAAAGTGAAGAGGCTCAATAGCAGAATAAATATGACAGAAAAGAATCAGTCATTGTACTTGAAGACAAAACAATAGAAATTACCCACATGAACAAGAGAAGAACAACTATACACAAAAAAGAAGGGAACAAAGCTTTCAATATCTGTAGGAGAATAATGAATAATCCCAAAATTTGTGTTATCCAAATCCTAGAAAGAGAGGAAACAGACAGTAAAGCTGAAAATAAATTGAAAAGTAACGGCTAAAAGTTTCTCAAATTCAATGAAGGACATAAACTTCTAAATTAAGAAAGCTGAGTCTATTGAAAACAGGATAAGCCCACAAGTATTCATGCTAATACACATCATGATTAAACTCCTGAAAATTAAAAACAAAGAAAACACATAGAAAGCAATGAGAGATAACGTCCGTTATGTATAGAGGAACAGTGACTTGAATAACAGTTTTCATGTGAAACCATGGAAGCTAGAGGAGCTGATATGACATTTTTCAAGTGATAAAAGAAAAAAAAAAAACTGTTAACCTGAATTCTATGGCTGATGAAAATATCCTTAGGAATGAAGAGGGAATAAATACTTCTCAGAGGAAGAAAACTAAGAGAATGTGTCACCAACAGACTTCCTTTTAAAAAATGATAAAAAATGTTCTCCAAAAAGAAGGGCAATAATTGCAGAAGCCTTAGAATTCCAGAAAAAGGAGAAACAATAGAATTTATAGAATAATGGTAAATACTATCCTCTTCACAAATTTTTAAAAATCAGATTTTATGTTTGAAACCCAAGTGAGAACACTATCAAGTGGAACTCAGTAAATGGAGAGGAAATATGCAGTATAATTGCATTTATAAACTTAGGAGAGTAAAGAAACCTAAACAGCAGTAACGATCTACATTTTACTTGCAGTGATACAATGTTGTTTAGTAGACAGCAATAAGTTATACACATATATTGTAATACCTAAGACATCACTAAGAAAACTATACAAAACAATATAATAAACAATGTTACAAATATAGAAAGACGGGATACTAAAAATGCTCAAGTTACCCACACGAAGAAAAGAAACAAGAACCAGAGAAAACAAACAAAAAAACAAATAATAAATTGCAAGATTTAAGTTCCAACTCATCAATAATTGCATTAAATATAAATGATCTACATATACAAATTGCAGACTAGCAGACTAAACAGAAAATAAAAGAGAAAATGATATAACTATATGCTTTCTATAATACAAGAAGCTTACCTCAAATACAATGTCATAGCTAAATTCAAAAAAAATATTAAAAAATATATCACTGAAGAAACAGATCACCATTACCACAGATGAAATGGGGCATATAACTACTGAGCCTGAATCATTTAGAAGATAATAAGGGAATACTATAAATCATTTTATGCTCATAAATTTGCAAAATTTGAAAAAAATGAACTAAGTCCTCAAAACCAGAAGTTACCAAATCTCTGTCAAGATGAAATGACAATCTAAATAAACACAGAACGTTTAAAGAAATTTAATTCATAATTTAAAAGTTCCTGAAATGTAAACTTCTAGTCCCAAATGGTTTCACTGGAGAATTCTACCAAACATTTAAAGGAGAATCAATGCTCATTTTATACAATCACTGTCAGAATACAGAAGAAAGAGAGAACACACTCTAATTCAAATTATGAGGCAAGTATTACACTGAGACTGAAACCAGATACTGTACAAAAAAATGAATAAAAAATAAAAACAACTAAATACTTCATGAATATTGACATACAAATTCTTATCAAAATATTAGGAAATAGAACTTAACAATATATAAAAACAATTACACAACGTCACCAAGTGGAATTTATTCCAGGGTTTCAAGGCTTGGTTCAATACTTGAAAATTAATCAACATACCCGGCTCTATTAATAGATTAAGGGAAAAAATACATGATCATATCATTTGATGCAGAAGAAGTATTTGACAAAAATCAAACACCAATTTATGAAAATAATTCTCAGTAAATAAGGAATAGAATGGAATTATCTCACCTTGACAAAGAGCATCTACAAGAAATCTCCAGTTAGCCATATACTTAACAATGAAAGACTGAATGCTTTCCCCCTAAGATCAGAAACAAGGCAAGAATGACCACTGTGCACTTTTATTTAACATAGTACAGGAAGTTCTAGCCAGCACAATAAGAAAAATAATAAATAAAAGTCATACATATTAGAAAGAAAAAAAACTGGCCCTGTTTGATGACGGCATGATTTTCTACTTAGAAAATCCCAAGGAGTCAATAAAATAATAATATAATAACAACAACAAAAAGAAAAGAAAAAAAAACTTCAGAGAACTGAGTCCATCAAGATCACAAGATAAAAGATCAACATATAAAAATCAATTGCCTTTTTACATACTAGAAACAAATATGTGGAAACTGAAATCAGAAACACAAGACCATTTTCAATGGCTCCAAATAAATCTTTTGTCTTTATCTAACAAAATATTTATAGGTTTATATGCTGCAAATTACATAAGGCTGATTTACGAAATCAAGGAAGACCTAAATAAATGGAGAATCATGTGTTCATGTATTGGAAGACTCAGTTATAGTAAAGAAGTCTAAATGTAAAACTGATGCAATCTGAAATCTGAATGAGGTTGGTCGATTGTATTTAAAGACATTTTCCTGACCTTTTGGAAGATGGCGGAAGAGTAAGACGCGGAGATCACCTTCCTCCCGACAGATACACCAGAAATACATCTACACGTGGAACAACTCCTACAGAACACCTACTGAAGGCTGGCAGAAGACCTCAGACCTCCCAAAAGGCAAGAAACTCCCCACGTACCTGGGTAGGGCAAAAGAAAAAAACAGAGACAAAAGAATAGGGATGGCACCTGCACCAGTGGGAGGGAGCTGTGAAGGAGGAAAAGTTTCCACACTCTAGGAAGCCCCTTCGCGGGCGGAGACTGCGGGAGGCGGAGGGGGGAGCTTCGAAGCTGCGGAGTGCACAGCAACGGGTGCGGAGGGCAAAGCGGGGAGATTCCCGCACAGAGGATCGGTGCCGACCGGCACTCACCAGCCCGAGAGGCTTGTCTGCTCACCCGCCGGGGCGGGCGGGGCTGAGAGCTGAGGCCGGAGCGCAGGGAGAGGACTGGGGTTGGCGGCTTGAACATAGCCTGAAGGGGTTAGTGCACCACAGCTAGCCGGGAGGGAGTCCGGGGAAAAGCCTGCACCAGCAGAAGAGGCAGGAGACTTTTCCTTCCCTCTTTGTTTCCTGGGGCGTGAGGAGAGGGGTTTAAGAACGCTGCTTAAAGGAACTCCAGAGACGGGCGCGAGCCGCGGCTAAAAGCGCGAACCCCAGAGACGGGCGCGAGCCGCGGCTGAAAGCGCGGAATCCAGAGACGGGCGCGAGCCGCGGCTGAAAGCGCGGAATCCAGAGACGGGCGCGAGCCGCGGCTGAAAGCGCGGAATCCAGAGACGGGCGCGAGCCGCGGCTGAGGGCGCGGACTCCAGAGACGGGCGCAAGCCGCGGCTAAAAGCGCGGACCCCAGAGGCGGGCGGGAGACGTTAAGGCTGCTGCTGCCGCCACCAAGGGGCCTGTGTGCGAGCACAGGTCACTCTCCACACCCCTCTTCCGCGGAGCCTGTGCAGCCCGCCACTGCCGGGTTCCCGGGATCCAGGGACAACTTCCCCGGGAGAGCGCACAGCGCGCCTCAGGCTGGTGCAAAGTCACGCCGGCCTTTGCCACCGCAGGCCCGCCCCGCACTCTGTGCCCCTCCGTCCCCGCCGGCCTGAGTGCGCCAGAGCCCCCAATCAGGGGCTCTTTTAACCCCATCCTGTCTGAGCAAAAAACAGACGCCCTCCAGCGATCTACACGCAGTGGCAGGGCCAAATCCAAAGCTTAGCCCTGGGAGCTCTGAGAACAAGGAAGAGAAAGGGAAATCCCTCCCAGCAGCCTCAGAAACAGCGGATTAAAGCTCCACAATCAACTTGATGTACCCTGCATCTGTGGAATACCTGAATAGACAACCAATCGTCCCAAATTAAGGAAGTGGACTTTAGGAGCAAGATCTATGATTTTTTTCCCCTTTCCTCTTTTTGTGAATGTGTATGTGTATGCTTCTGTGTGAGATCTTGTCTGTATAGTCTTGCTTCCACCATTTGTCCTAGGGTTCTATCCGTCCATGTTTTTTTTTAAATTTTTTTTCTTAATAATTAATTTTAATAACCTTATTATACTTTACCTTCGTTCTTTCTTTCTTTCTTTCCGTCCTTCCTTCCCTCCTTTAGACAACGAATCATCCCAAATTGAGGAGGTGGTATCTGACAGCAAGATTTAGGATTTTTCCCCATTTACCTCTTTTAGTGAGGGTGTATGTGTATGCTTCTGTGTAAGATTTTGTCTGTATAGCTTTGCTTCCAACATTTGTCCTAGGTTCTTTCCGTCCCTTTTTTTTTTTTCTTTTTTTTTTCTTCTAAATAAGAAGTTTGTAATTCAATACTTTATTATACTGTATTTTATTTTTACTGTATCTTCTTTCTTTCTGTCTTTTTTCCTTCTTTCCCTCCTTCCTTCCTTCCTTCCTCCCTCCCTCCCTCCTTTCTTTCCTTCTTGCCTTCTTTCCTTCTTTGCTTCTTTCTTTCTTTCTTCCTTCCTTCCTACCCTCCTTTCCTTCTTTCTTTCCTCATACTTCTACTAATTCCCTCTACTTTTTCTCCCTTTTATCCTGAGCCTATGGATGAAAAGCTTTTGGTGCTCCAGCCAGGAGGCAGGGCTCTGCCTCTGAGGTAGGACAGCCAACTGCAGGACACTGATCAACAAGAGACCTCCCAGCTCCACATAATATCAAACGGCGAAAATCTCCCAGAGACCTCCATCTTAACACCAGCACCCAGCTTCACTCAACGACCAGCAAGCCACAGTGCTGGAAAACCTATGCCAAACAACTAGCAAAACAGGAACACAACCCCACCCATTAGCAGAGAGGCTGCCTAAAATCATAATAAGGCCACAGACACCCCCAAACACACCACCAGACGTGAACCTGCCCACTAGAGAGACAAGATCCAGCCTCATCCACCACAACACAGGCACTAGCCCCCTCCACCAGGAAGCCTACACAACCCACTGAACCAACCTTAGCCACTAGAGACAGACATCAAAAACAGGAGGAACCACAAACCTGCAGCCTGCAAAAAGGAGACCCCAAACACAGTAAGATAAGCAAAATGAGAAGACAGAAAAACACACAGCAGATAAAGGAGCAAGATAAAAATGCACCAGACCTAACAAATGAAGAGGAAATAGGCAGTCTACCTGAAAGAGAATTCAGAATAATGATAGTAAGGTTGATCCGAAATCTTGGAGATAGAATGGACAATAGATTGGACAAAATGCAAGAATCAGTTAACAAGGACCTAGAAGAACTAAAGATGAAACAAGCAACGATGAACAACACAATAAATGAAATTAAAAGTACTCTAGATGGGATCAATAGCAGAATAACTGAGGCAGAAGAACGGATAAGTGACCTGGAAGATAAAATAGTGGAAATAACTACTGCAGAGCAGAATAAAGAAAAAAGAATGAAAAGAACTGAGGACAGTCTCAGAGACCTCTGGGACAACATTAAACGCACCAACATTCGAATTATAGGGGTTCCAGAAGAAGAAGAGAAGAAGAAAGGGACTGAGAAGATATTTGAAGAGATTATAGTTGAAAACTTCCCTAATATGGGAAAGGAAATAGTTAATCAAGTCCAGGAAGCACAGAGAGTCCCATACAGGATAAATACAAGGAGAAATACGCCAAGACACATATTAATCAAACTGTCAAAAATTAAATACAAAGAAAGCATATTAAAAGCAGCAAGGGAAAAACAACAAATAACACATAAGGGAATCCCCATAAGGTTAACAGCTGATCTCTCAGCAGAAACCCTACAAGCCAGAAGGGAGTGGCAGGACATACTGAAAGTGATGAAGGAGAAAAACATGCAGCCAAGACTACTCTACCCAGCAAGGATCTCATTCAGATTTGATGGAGAAATTAAAACCTTTACAGACAAGCAAAAGCTGAGAGAGTTCAGCACCACCAAACCAGCTTTACAACAAATGCTAAAGGATCTTCTCTAGGCAAGAAACACAAGAGAAGGAAAAGACCTATAATAACGAACCCAAAACAATTTAGAAAATGGGAATAGGAACATACATATCGATAATTACCTTAAATGTAAATGGACTAAATGCTCCCACCAAAAGACACAGATTAGCTGAATGGATACAAAAACAAAACCCTTATATATGCTGTCTACAAGAGACCCACTTCAGACCTAGAGACACATACAGACTGAAAGTAAGGGGATGGAAAAAGATATTCCATGCAAATGGAAGCCAAAAGAAAGCTGGAGTAGCAATTCTCATATCAGACAAAATAGACTTTAAAATAAGGACTATTAAAAGAGACAAAGAAGGACACTACATAATGATCAAGGGATCGATCCAAGAAGAAGATATAACAATTGTAAATATTTATGCACCCAACATAGGAGCACCTCAATACATAAGGCAAATACTAACAGCCATAAAAGGGGAAATCGACAGTAACACATTCATAGTAGGGGACTTAAACACCCCACTTTCACCCATGGACAGATCATCCAAAATGAAAATAAATAAGGAAACACAAGCTTTAAATGATACATTAAACAAGATGGACTTAATTGATATTTATAGGACACTCCATCCAAAAACAACAGAATACACATTTTTCTCAAGTGCTCATGGAACATTCTCCAGGATAGATCATATCTTAGGTCACAAATCAAGCCTTGGTAAATTTAAGAAAATTGAAATTGTATCAAGTATCTTTTCTGACCACAACGCCATGAGACTAGATATCAATTACAGGAAAAGATCTGTAAAAAATACAAACACATGGAGGCTAAACAATACACTACTTAATAATGAAGAGATCACTGAAGAAATCAAAGAGGAAATCAAAAAATACCTAGAAACAAATGACAATGGAGACACAACGACCCAAAACCTGTGGGATGCAGCAAAAGCAGTTCTAAGGGGGAAGTTTATAGCAATACAAGCCCACCTTAAGAAGCAGGAAACATCTCGAATAAACAACCTAACCTTGCACCTCAAGCAATTAGAGAAAGAAGAACAAAAAAACCCCAAAGCTAGCAGAAGGAAAGAAATCATAAAAATCAGATCAGAAATAAATGAAAAAGAAATGAAGGAAACAATAGCAAAGATCAATAAAACTAAAAGCTGGTTCTTTGAGAAGATAAACAAAATAGATAAACCACTAGCCAGACTCATCAAGAAAAAAAGGGAGAAGACTCAAATCAATAGAATTAGAAATGAAAAAGGAGAGGTAACAACTGACACTGCAGAGATAAAAGAGATCATGAGAGATTACTACAAGCAACTCTATGCCAATAAAATGGACAATCTGGAAGAAATGGACAAATTCTTAGAAATGCACAACCTGCCAAGACTGAATCAGGAAGAAATAGAAAATATGAACAGACCAATCACAAGCACTGAAATTGAAACTGTGATTAAAAATCTTCCAACAAAGAAAAGCCCAGGACCAGATGGCTTCACAGGCGAATTCTATCAAACATTTAGAGAAGAGCTAACACCTATCCTTCTCAAACTCTTCCAAAATATAGCAGAGGGAGGACCACTCCCTAACTCCTTCTACGAGGCCACCATCACCTTGATACCAAAACCAGACAAGGATGTCACAAAGAAAGAAAACTACAGGCCAATATCACTGATGAACATAGATGCAAAAATCCTCAACAAAATACTAGCAAACAGAATCCAACAGCACATTAAAAGGATCATACACCATGATCAAGTGGGGTTTATTCCAGGAATGCAAGGATTCTTCAATATACGCAAATCTATCAATGTGATAAACCATATTAACAAATTGAAGGAGAAAAACCATATGATCATCTCAATAGATGCAGAGAAAGCTTTTGACAAAATTCAACACCCATTTATGATAAAAACCCTGCAGAAAGTAGGCATAGAGGGAACTTTCCTCAACATAATAAAGGCCATATATGACAAGCCCACAGCAAACATCATCCTCAATGGTGAAAAACTGAAAGCATTTCCACTAAGATCAGGAACAAGACAAGGTTGCCCACTCTCACCACTATTATTCAACATTGTTTTGGAAGTTTTAGCCACAGCAATCAGAGAAGAAAAGGAAATAAAAGGAATCCAAATTGGAAAAGAAGAAGTAAAGCTGTCACTGTTTGCAGATGACATGATCCTATACATAGAGAACCCTAAAGATGCTACCAGAAAACTACTAGAGCTAATCAATGAATTTGGTAAAGTGGCAGGATACAAAATTAATGCACAGAAATCTCTGGCATTCCTATATACTAATGATGAAAAATCTGAAAGTGAAATCAAGAAAACACTCCCATTTACCATTGCAACAAAAAGAATAAAATATCTAGGAATAAACCTACCTAAGGAGACAAAAGACCTGTATGCAGAAAATTATAAGACACTGATGAAAGAAATTAAAGATGATATAAATAGATGGAGAGATATACCATGTTCTTGGATTGGAAGAATCAACATTGTGAAAATGACTCTACTACCCAAAGCAATCTATAGATTCAATGCAATCCCTATCAAACTACCACTGGCATTTTTCACAGAACTAGAACAAAAAATTTTGCAATTTGTATGGAAACACAAAAGACCCCGAATAGCCAAAGCAATCTTGAGAACGAAAGAAGGAACTGGAGGAATCAGGCTCCCTGACTTCAGACTATACTACAAAGCTACAGTCATCAAGACGGTATGGTACTGGCACAAAAACAGAAAGATAGATCAATGGAACAGGATAGAAAGCCCAGAGATAAACCCATGCACATATGGACACCTTATCTTTGATAAAGGTGGCAGTAATGTACAATGGAGAAAGGACACCCTCTTCAATAAGTGGTGCTGGGAAAACTGGACAGGTACATGTAAAAGTATGAGATTAGATCACTCCCTAACACCATACACAAAAATAAGCTCAAAATGGATTAAAGACCTAAATGTAAGGCCAGAAACTATCAAACTCTTAGAGGAAAACATAGGCAGAACACTCTATGACATAAATCAAAGCAAGATCCTTTCTGACCCACCTCCTAGAGTAATGGAAATAAAAACAAAAATAAACAAATGGGACCTAATGAAACTTCAAAGCTTTTGCACAGCAAAGGAAACCGTAAACAAGACCAAAAGACAACCCTCAGAATGGGAGAAAATATTTGCAAATGAAGCAACCGACAAAGGATTAATCTCCAAAATTTACAAGCAGCTTATGCAGCTCAATAACAAGAAAACAAACAACCCAATCCAAAAATGGGCAGAAGACCTAAATAGACATTTCTCCAAAGAAGATATACAGACTGCCAACAAACACATGAAAGAATGCTCAACATCATTAATCATTAGAGAAATGCAAATCAAAACTACAATGAGATATCATCTCACACCAGTCAGAATGGCCATCATCAAAAAATCTAGAAACAATAAATGCTGGAGAGGGTGTGGACAAAAGGGAACACTCTTGCACTGCTGGTGGGAATGTGAATTGGTTCAGCCACTATGGAGAACAGTATGGAGGTTCCTTAAAAAACTACAAATAGAACTACCATATGACCCAGCAATCCCACTACTGGGCATATACCCTGAGAAAACCAAAATTCAAAAAGAGTCATGTACCAAAATGTTCATTGCAGCTCTATTTACAATAGCCCGGAGATGGAAACAACCTAAGTGCCCGTCATCGGATGAATGGATAAAGAAGATGTGGCACATATATACAATGGAATATTACTCAGCCATAAAAAGAAACGAAATTGAGCTATTTGTAATGAGGTGGATAGACCTAGAGTCTGTCATACAGAGTGAAGTAAGTCAGAAAGAAAAAGACAAATACCGTATGCTAACACATATATATGGAATTTAAGAAAAAAATGTCATGAAGAACCTAGGGGTAAAGCAGGAATAAAGACACAGACCTCTTAGAGAACGGACTTGAGGTTATGGGGAAGGGGAAGGGTGAGCGGTGACAGGGCGAGAGAGAGTCATGGGCATAAACACACTAACAAACGCAGTAAGGTAGATAGCTAGTGGGAAGCAGCCGCATGGCACAGGGATATTGGCTCGGTGCTTTGTGACAGCCTGGAGGGGTGGGATGGGGAGGGTGGGAGGGAGGGAGACGCAACAGGGAAGACATATGGGAACATATGTTTATGTATGACTGATTCACTTTGTTATAAAGCAGAAACTAACACACCATTGTAAAGCAATTATACCCCAATAAAGATGTTAAAAAAAAAAAAAAAAAAAGACATTTTCCTTCTTGTGATATTGAATTATAGTTTATACAAGATGTTACCATTGAGGAAAATTGAGTGAAGGAGACAAAGGATTTCTCTGTATTATTTTTCAAAACAGCCTATAAATCTAAAATTATCTCAAACTAAATATTTTAAAATCATATATGCACATATATTTATATACATATACATTTATACACAGACATACAGATACAAAAATACAATTAGATAGATATAGATTTATAGATACTATTAAGAGGAAATGTTCACTTCTTTCCCTTTTATATGCCTATGTACTTGTAGAAGTTTGAGCTGTAAGCACATTATAATGGCTGATGAACACACAGAACTAATGGCAGTTTAAGAACCATAAAGGAAATCAGCACGATAAAAATTGGCCATGCAGGTGGATCTGTGCTTACAGAATGAAATTGGACAAGTTCTTGCCATGGGTGCTGTGGTGAGGATGGAGTTTGCGTATTTACATGAGCAGGCAGATGAAGGGATGTGAGTGAGGGTGTGCATTTTGGGATATACAGGACAAAAGGAGGTTGTTTGCTTTCTTCTGGAAAGATGGAGTTTTTTCCCAGGCAACTTATTTTACTTAATCTTGATGGAGCCATCATGACTAAGAATTGGTGGGGTGTTGGATAGTCTTAAGTCATATGTGAGTATTCTCCAGGAGCACTGGGATAGGCTGGCTATGTGCATTTAGATCCTTGGGCAAATCTCAACACCAACCAAAATCTTTGTTTAAAGAGAAGATTATGAGTGTCCATAATTCTCTTTTATTTTTTCATAAAAATGCAGATGATTATATTCAAATAAATGGGCTGGCTGTGTGAAATAAACTGTATAAAACATGAAAATGGGTTGTACTTTCGTACATAGAGATTATTTATGAAAAAGAATTTCAAACGATACAGAGAAATGTTAGAGGTGTTTAGGCTGAGTATTTTAATTAAACTTTTAAAACACTATAATACAGTGCTTAATACCTCAAATTTAAGATGACCACTTTTTAATATTTTTATAATTTTTCCAATAACGCATTTAATATATTCTCAATTTACAAATGCTATCATGTAACTTTGAAAATAGCTGTGACTGAGTCTTTAAGTACATAAATAAATGACACGTTCTTGATTATTGAATATAACAGAGAAAAAATTACTTAAGCATTTTCTTTTTATTCAAATATATGCAAATCAAATGGTAAAAAGTATAGAAACTTACATTTGCATTATTTTAGTCTTTAAATTTACAAATTACCAAGCAGCAGGGAGGCAATGTGATATAAAAAAAAAAGAACCAAGAAATAAAACATTTTGATCAGAACTGAATTTGAGAACTATTTCCATTTACTTGGGTACATTGTTTAATCTGAGTATCAGGCTTTTATCTTTAATACTGGCAACATCATCTGATGCATAGGACTCTATGTAATAACAATGCACAACTAAAATGCTCTATAGTATGTTATAGAAGTTGTTCATTTTTCCCAGTATATACTTTTTAGGAAAGTAATAGAGACTTTCTAACAATTTTTATGAAATAGCTAAACTTTTAAGGATAAGTTACTGTCTATGAAAGTATAAGTATGAGGATCCTCCAAGATTAATGCCTAGCTTTACTCAAGCTCCTTGAGCATTTAGGGGAAGGTTTTGTTGAGGATGACATACTTGCTATGAAAGGAATATGAAGACTTAGAGAAGTCTGTGCCCTTAGAGCATTTGGGCTATATTTTATTATATTTGTTCCCTTACTGTTCCTAACACCAACTCCTACATACTTTCTAAAAATTTGTATGACTTTCTAACATTTCTTATCCCAGTACTGACTTCCAGTGATCTTGACTTCATCTCTGAGCCACCACTATTTTACTTTGGATTATGTCCATCCTTTGGAAAGAGACTCAAGCCCCTACTTATTTCGATTTATAGTTTGGGCATGGAGTTCTTGATGCTTAGACTGCATCTCCAATTCCTATTAACTTCACCAAGACGTATCCCAAGGAAATGACTAAAGTCTTTTTTCTCATGGCTGGTCATACTGGCTTCACATATAAGTGGAGAAAAAAACCCTCAGAGAAATTGGGATATGGAATCATGGGGTCAGACGAGAGGAAGATGATAAGTAAATCAGAAACATGGGTTAATTCTCAGCAGAGCCATTTTTCAGGGTATCAAGGATGGAGGCATAATCTGATGGGCTAAGGAGAATTTCATCTATGAGATGGTGTGCATGTCTCATTGTGCTTTATAGATGCTCTATCTTGAAGAAAATTTGAGATGTTTATACACTTACAGAACAAGTACCGTAACATTTTATACGTTACAGTTTTTATGACTGACATCATTTAATGCCATTATTATGTTCTTTTCATGTTATCTTTGTTTCATATTCTATTATATATGAGAATTTATTGTGTATGTGTGTGTTATCCTAGAATATGAGGCTATTACCCAAACTGCTGTTTGTTATGTAACACAGACATTGGAAAAATCAATGTGGCTAGATGCTATAGGAGGAGGGGAAAAAAAAAAAAAACCCAAAAAACTTCTGTTTTATTGTTAGTCGATGGGTAAGAAATATGAGTATCTTTGTTCTTTTAAAAAATTTTTTAAAGGGCAAGTTCTACTTTACACAAGGAATATGACATTGAGTAGTGAAAAAAAAATAGTGTAATGCCTCTTCTATTACTATGTTTGTGTAACAAATCAGTCCAACATTTAGTGGCAGAAAAAATCAATAATCATAACGTACATGGATTCTGTAGGTTAAGAATTCGGAAGCACTACAGAGATGACTCTTTTCAGTGGTGTGCTAAAGTTGGCACCCACTGAGTAGAGAAAGCCTTTTGTGTGTTCTCTCTTTCTGTCTTCATATTCAGTGATGCCACCTTTGTAGCTTGAAATTATCTAACCAGCTATGGTGAGGATTTTCACATGGAAATTGGAAAATTCTACAAATCAGCGCTCCTCCTTCCTCACCCCAGAGAACCAGTTGTTATAATTTACCTGCACATTAATAGTGCTTCAACTCCTACATGAAGTCTGGGGACCCAGCTCTTATGATTCCAACTTTTGGTGGTTACCTGACTAACTAGGGGCACTGTAATGTTTTATGTGTAAAAAACTCCACTAAAGAGCTCTCAAAGCCTTTCATGCCTTATTCCTTTATTAATATGTCCTCAAAGCCTTGTGTCCTAGATGATATAGAAGATATTAACAAGTCCTACATAATATGTCTATTCTAACATTCTGATCTTCTTAAGCCATTGGATAGTATTCTCTACAGTATTCCAAGGGAGTCATGAGATCTTGACTTAATTTGGGGTAGCCAACCTTTAGATCTATATTTTGGTTAACTAACCAAGTAAACTCTTAGTGCCATCCCTAGACATGCAAGTTAATATACCGATTTAAGAATCTGTGCTGAGAGGTTGGCACTAGGACAAGGATTGGTTGAGTCAGTCTCACTGCACACAAATTTAGGAGCTGTGAAGTGCCTAGTTTCTACCTAGTGGGTCAGAGAAGTCTGTGGGCCAAAAGTGAAACAGAGAGAACTGATATTGATTTGCAGAGACTGGAGAGGCAGGCACTGATGAAGAAAACCTTCATGTTAATAGTCTCTATTCCACGTTCTTCCCGAGTTCCTTTATTGCACTCACTTCCATGGAAAACTACGTATCTTTAACAAGACATTTTCTGAGTTTGTTTCAACAATGTTAGATTGGTTTCTACTAAAATTCTCCTGATTTATACATTCCCCATATTTGAAATTCCCAGTTCAGCAGTATAACCCTGGCTGAAGCCAGAAAGTCTTCCATCAAGTTATCTCTACTTTAGTGTGGAAATGTGGTAGCAGTGCCAAATTCTCAAGACTGCATGTCTTCCACAGCTTCCTGAGATGAGCCAGAATGCTATTAACTGTCCAAAGAAAAGCAGGGTTAAATTTATCTTTTTTTAAAATATAAATTAATTTATTTATTCATTTTCAAACTGTTTTGAAAACTGTAGCAAGACTCGATTTTAATGTTAATAAAAATTTAGACATGTAACATAAGTTTTTATTGTAATGTTTTTAATTTTATTGATCCTAAGTGTTATTTAGAAAGTCATTCATTTAATGAGCTACTTTTCTCAGTATAAGTCTAGATAATATAATTTATCTTTACAGAAATAATTTTATTTTTATTAATTTTGTCTTGTATAAGTTAACCACTTTCTATGGAAAATAAATTAATTCAGATGACTAATTCACTGGTTCATACCTTATTACTATATCTTTAAAGTTTAAATATTACCATAAATATTTGTATCCAATATCAATACAACACAATATTGTTGATTATCTTGTTCTGTCATTAACAGGGGTTACAATTACATACAAGAATTTTATAGTGAATAAACTAAAAATGTGTTTTTTAACACATAAAATTTTGCCTGTAAAATTAAAGTTGTTTACTACATATATAACATGTTTTTAATTTAATCAAATAAAATAGAACTTTGATATAAAAGTCTACTATATGCAATTTACATGCATCATCTATTTTAATCCTAATGACAACGTGAAAAAGCCATTATTATTATTCCAAATTGACAGATGAGAAGAACAAAGAAAAAAGAAAGCAAGTAGTCCTCCCAAGTCACAGAATTATCAAGTGAAAGACCCCAGATTCTAAAGCCTAGGTTATTACTACAACTCTACCTCACTTTACAGGTAAGGCAGATAAAGTCATACATGAGCTCATGTAGATCAGAGAAAACCCATTTTTGGAGAGGTAGAAGTTTATATTCTTCATAGCAGAGAGTGACCCATGTTTATAAATCATTTTTTAATAGCTGAAAGAGCATTTAAAAAAAAATTACCCCAAATCCCTTCATCTTATCCAAATTATTTAAATTAGCCTCCAACCAGAATAATATTAAGTGAGTGATGGGGGTTCTCAGAAGCTTTCTTAATCCAAAGCATTTACATAGACACTGACTTCTGAAAATACCTGTTCCTTTGCCCTCTATCCACAGATAACAGAGAGGCAGAATGGAGACAGAAGTCTCCTGAGGTTCCAGAATGCTCCACAGTGATTGGAATGAATCTCCCTGGGCAGGCCAGTAGAGGGCTTCTGTTCTAATCCTTATCTGAAAGATGATGTAATAAGAAGCAGAGTCAAAGAGAAGGCTGAATTGTCACTGGAGACTACATATATATTTTTCCTGTTACAGAAGTGAATATTTAATCCAATATTATATAAAATCACTAGAAATAATGAGAATAATTAATTCCACATTATAGAATTAGAGCTAAAGTAAGCACATGCTTCATAAAATATAAGAATATATAAGATTATATTAAACTGAAATAATGTGATACCATGCATATTTTCTACTACTTGTTCTAATGCTAATTTCAGATTATACCTGGATCTTCTGATTATTTTATTACTTTCAGTGCAACAGCTGTCCCTTGTACTGGAACTTCTATACTAATTATAAAGAAATCCAAATCTTATATCTAAAATAGCTCAGAGTGGTTCTCCTTAGTGAATTATGTTGACCAACCTATTTTGGTCCCAATTAGCTACAGACCAGCTTCATGTAAAGCTGAAACTCTGAAGAGTTTTCTTCAACAATTAATTTAGGGCTGTCTAAGTCACCTCCTTTGCAGCTCAGCAGATTTTTTTTCTTTTTGGAAGTAATAATTATTGAAATTTTGCAAATTAGGTAAAAATAATAAATTTAAAGATTCAAAAAGCTCAGTGAACCTCAAAGAACATATAAATGAGAAAGCTATGACTGGGTACATCACAAACAAACTGAAAATTAATATAAATTGAAAAATCTTCAATGCAGCTAAAGGAGGCAGAGAAATGAAATAAAACTGTCCAAGGTAAGCAAGACTCACATCTCTTCTCTGAATTGTTAAGTATGCACATTTAGATTCCCTTAGGTAAAAGTTAAACATTTATTATTCATGACTCTCAAATTTGAAGCATATGAAAATTCAGGGGATGAATATAACTCCAATGTAATCCTTTTCATGAGGAGCAAAACTTTAATAATCATTGGTAAATACTAATTATATGTATTTATTTTTTTGTCTTTTAATCTTTTTTTTTTTTTTTTTTTTTTTGTGGTAAGCGGGCCTCTCACTGTTGGGGCTTCTCCCGTTGCGGAGCACAGGCTCCGGATGCTCAGGCTAAGTGGCCATGGCTATGGCCACGGGCCCAGCCGCTCTGCGGCATGTGGGATCTTCCCGGACCAGGGCACGAACCCGTGTCCCCTGAATCGGCAGGCGGACTCTCAACCACTGTGCCACCAGGGAAGCCCTCTTTTAATCTTTTTAAAATTTATTTTTATGCAACAGGTTCTCATTAGTTATCTATTTTATACATATTAATATATATATGTCAATCCCAATTTCCCAGTTCATACCACCACCACCCCCCTCCCAGTATCCCCCCTTGGTGTCCATATGTTTGTTCTCTACATCTGTGTCTCTATTTCTGCCTTGCACACCGGTTCATCTGTACCGTTTTTCTAGATTCCACATATATGCATTAATATACGATATTTGTTTTTCTCTTTCTAACTTACTTCACTCTGTATGCCAATCTCTAGGTCCATCCACATCTCTAGAAATGACCCAGTTTCGTTCCTTTTTCATAGCTGAGTAATATCGCATCATATATAGGTACCACATCTTCTTTATCCATTTGTCTGTCAGTGGGCATTTAGGTTGCTTCCATGACCTGGTTATTGTAAACAGCGCTACAATGAACATTGGAGTGCATGTGTCTTTTAGAATTATGGTTTCCTCTGGGTATAGGCCCAGTAGTGGGATTACTGGGTCATATGGTAATTCTAATTTTAGTATTTTAAGGAGCCTCCATACTGTTCTCCATAGTGGCTGTATCAATTTACATTCCCACCAACAGTGCAAGAGGGTTCCCTTTTCTCCACACCTCTCCAGCATTTATTGTTTGTAGATTTTTTGATGATGGCCATTCTGACCAGGGTGAGGTGATACCTCATTGTAGTTTTGATTTGCATTTCTCTAATGATTAGTAATGTTGAGCATCATTTCATGTGTTTGTTAGCAATCTGTATATCTTCTTTGGAGGAATGTCTATTTAGATCTTCTGCCCATTTTTGGTTTGGGTTGTTTGTTTTTTTGATATTGAGCTGCATGAGCTGCTTGTATATTTTGGAGATTAAACCTTTGTCAGTGGCTTCATTTGCAAATATGTTCTCCCATTCTGAGGGTCATCTTTTCGTTTTGTTTATGGTTTCCTTTGCTGTGCAAAAGCTTTTAAGTTTCATTAAGTCCCATTTGTTTATATTTTTTTAAATTTCCATTTCTCTAGGAGGTGTGTCAAAAAGGATCTCCCTGTGATTCATGTGATTGAGTGTTCTGCCTATGTTTTGCTCGAAGAGTTTTATAGTATCTGGCCTTACATTTAGGTCTTTAATCCATTTTGAGTTCATTTTTGTGTATAGTGTTAGGGTGTGTTCTAATTTCATTCTTTTACATGTGTCTCTCCATTATTCCCAGCACCACTTATGGAAGACGCTATATTTTTTCCATTGTGTATTCTTGCCTCCTTCGTCAAAGATAAGGTGACCATATGTGCATGGGTTTATCTCTGGGCTTTCTATCTTGTTCCACTGATCTATATTTCTGTTTCTGTGCCAATACCATACTGTCTTGATTACTGTAGCTTTGTAGTATAGTCTGAAGTCAGGGAGCCTGATTCCTCCAGCTCCATTTTTCGTTCTCAAGATTGCTTTGGCTATTCTGGGTCTTTTGTGTTTCCATACAAATTGTGAAATTTTTTATTCTAGTTCAGTGAAAAATGCCAGTGGTAGTTTGATAGGGATTGCATTGAATCTGTAGATTGCTCTGGGAAGTACAGTCATTTTCACAACGTTGATTCTTCCAATCCAAGAACATGGTATATCTCTCCATCTGTTTGTATCATATTAATTTCTGTCATCAGTGTCTTATAGTTTTCTGCATACAGTCTTTGGTCTCCTTAGGTAGGTTTATTCCTAGGTATTTTATTCTTTTTGTTGCAATGGTAAATGGGACTGTTTCCTTAATTTCTCTTTCAGATTTTTCATCATTAGTGTATAGGAATGCAAGAGATTTCTGTGCATTAATTTTGTAACCTACTACTTTACCAAATTCATTGCTTAGCTGTAGTAGTTTTCTGGTAGCATCTTTAGGATCCTCTATGTATAGTATAATGTCATCTGCAAACAGTGACAGTTTTACTTCTTCTTTTCCGATTTGTATTCTTTTTATTTCTTTTCCATCTCTGAATGCGTTGGCTAAAACTTCCAAAATTATGTTGAATAATAGTGGTGAGAGTGGGCAACCTTGTCTTGTTCCTGATCTTAGTGGAAATGCTTTCAGTTTTTCATCACTGAGAACCATGTTGGCTGTGGGTTTGTCATATATGGCCTTTATTATGTTGAGATAAGTTCCCTCTATGCCTACTTTCTGGAGAGTTTTATCATAAATGGGTGTTGAATTTTGTCAAAAGCTTTTTCTGTGTCTATTGAGATGATTATATGGTTTTTATCCTTCAGTTTGTTAATATGGTGTATCACGTTGGTTAATTTGTGTAGTTTGATGAATCCTTGCGTTCCTGGGATAAACCCCCCTGGATCATGATATATGATCCTTTTAATGTGCTGCTGGATTCTGTTTGCTAGTATTTTTTTGAGGATTTTGCATCTATGTTCATCAGTGATATTGGCCTGTAGTTTTATTTCTTTGTGCCATCTTTGTCTGGTTTTGGTTTCAGGGTGATGGTGGCCTTGTAGAATGTGTTTGGGTGTGTTCCTCTCTCTGCCATATTTTGGAAGATTTTGAGAAGGACTGGTGTTAGCTCTTCACTAAATGTTTGATAGAATTCACCTGTGAAGCCATCTGGTCCTGGGCTTTTGTCTGTTGGAAGATTTTTAATCACAGTTTCAATTTCAGTGCTTGTGATTAGTCTGTTTATATTTTCTATTTCTGCCTGGTTCAGTCTCAGAAGGTTGTGCTTTTCTAAGAATTTGTCCATTTCTTCCAGGTTGTCCATTTTACTTGCATAGGGTTGTTTGTAGTAATGTCTCATGACCCTTTGTATTTCTGCAGTGTCAGTTGTTACTTCTCCTTTTTCATATTCTGTTGATTTGAGCCTTCTCCCTTTTTATCGTGATGAGTCTGGCTAATGATTTATCAATTCTGTTTATCCTCTCAATGAAGAGCTTTTGGTTTTATTGATCTTTGCTATCATTTCCTTCATTTCTTTTTCATTTATTTCTGATCTGATGTTTATGATTTCTTTCCTTCTGCTAATTTTGATTTTTTTGGTTTTTCTTTCTCTAATTGCTTTAGGTGTAAGGTTAGGTTGTTTATTTGAGATTTTTCTTGTTTCTTGAGGTAGGATTGTATTGCTATAAACTTCCCTCTTAGAAATGCTTTTGTTGCATCCAGTAGGTTTTGGGTTGTTGTGTTTTCATTGTCATTTGTTTCTAGGTATTTTTTGATTTCCTCTTTGATTTCTTTAGTGATGTCTTTGTTATTTAGCAGTGTATTGTTTAGCCTCTATATGTTTGTATTTTTTATGGTTTTATTCCTGTAATTGATATCTAGTCTCATAGCATTGTGGTCAGGAAAGATACTTGATACGATTTCAATTTTATTAAATTTACCAAGGCTTAATTTGTGACCCAAGATATGATCTATCCTGGAGAATGTTCCATAAGCACTTGAGAAGAAAGTGTATTCTGTTGTTCTTGGATGGAATGTCCTATAAATATCAATTAAGTCCATGTTTTTTAATGTATCATTTAAAGCTTTTGTTTATTTATTTTCATTTTGGTTGATATGTCCACTGGTGAAAGTAGGGTGTTAAATCCCCTACTATTATTGTGTTATTGTCGATTTCCCCTTTTATGGCTGTTAGCATTTGCCTTATATATTGAGTTGCTCCTATGTTGTGTGCATAAATATTTACAATTGTTATATCTTTTTCTTGGATTGATCCCTTGATCATTATGTAGTGTCCTTCTTTGTCTCTTTTAATAGTCTTTATTTTAAAGTCTATTTTGTCTGACATGAGAATTGGTACTCCAGCTTTGTTTTGATTTCCATTTGCATGGCATACGTTTTCCATCCCCTCTCAATTACTTCCTTTAATATCAAGTGCCTCCCCCATCCTTGCCCATAATTTGGTTGTATAATTATTTATTGTATACTCATATGTAAAATATTCAAGGTAAATTATAACAACATTCATAATTGTCATATTTTCTCTAATTTTATTCTCAACATTTCAACAGAGACAATGTAATACACCTGTCTTAGTTCTAAATTATACTTTAATATTTGAAGTTTTCTAATCACTTGTGTATTCTCTATGGATGGGGTACTAAAAATGCTTCACCTATAGCTATAGCATCCTCAATAGAATATTTTCTAGTTACTATAGATAAATAGAAATATATTTTCATTGGGGAAATATATGGCAGCCAATATATGTAGATTAGTTAGGAAGATTCTACAGGCATCTCTCCCCTTATAAGAATTGCATGAGGTGATTTTAGCAGCCTGTGATCTCAGACTGTATGTCCAGGCTTAGGGCTCAGTTTTGGCCCTGTGTCTCTGTAACTGGGAGAGGATTTTGTTGTTTAATCAGACCATTAAATTAGCCTAGCTAACCATGAAATATTGCATCTTCCTCGAGAGTCGTCTCTGCAAGATACTTTTCTCAGCACTTAGTTTCACAACTGAAACTTTATCAAGGTTACAATAAATGTTCTGTAACAGTTGAGTATTTGTGCAAAAGCATTTTTTCAAAAAAAATGTTATGTTTCTTTGAGCAGCAGAATTCAAGAGTCAAATTTCATTATGATATACCACCTGATCAGTGTGGGGTTGTGGGGATAGAGACTCATAAAGATTACCTTGCACTAATGTTAAGAACCACTGAGTTATATCATAACAAACAAAGAAAAAAACAATAATTTCAAAGCTAAAACTGGCTTATGCCGTTTCAATGCCGTTTCACAATAATAGCAATAATAACCTACATTGCAGGCTTATTATGAGCCAGACACTGTTCTGAACACTTTATATTATTGCATTTACTTCCCATAACTATGAAGTAGTTAATATTTTATTTCCATTTCCATTTTTCAAATTAAGCAAATACACAAACAGAAATATATTACTGAAATTATAATCACTGAATAAATATAAATTTATTTTATTATTTAATGTAATATTTCAAAATGTTTCCCATTATCTTTAGTCGCCATTCTATCCATATATTTAATAAGGTAATAAGGCTTGCATCAGTGTTCCATTTCAGTATCATTGTTCACTTCAGTTATTTCCAGGTTTTTTTCCCTTTCTTTTTAAATAATAGATAATGCATCAAGAAGTATCTTTGTGAGTTAAAATTTTGTCTTTTTTACTATAAACTTAGAATACAAGCACCCCAGCTATTTCAAAGTGGCAACCAGAAGTGAGTACATAAATGAGTACATAAACATCTTTATAACTATTGCTACTTATTACCTGATTGATTTTTAAAAATTTAAACCAATTTACAATTTCTAAAACTATCTCAATGTTTTCATTTTACTACATCTTCTAGCACTCATCATTATAATTGTAATATTTTCTAGTGTTCACAGTATAAACATGATGCCTTAAGGTTGATTAAATATGCTTGTTGATTACTCAAAAGAGTGAACATTTTTTCCATTTGTTTTTCATATTTGCTTCTTCTCTTATGTTAATTGACCTCTTTCCATTCATGCAACTTTTAAAAATTCAACATCAAATGTAGAAAAGTACATTACACATTTTCTTTGTATTAGTCATTTACTTGCAAGAGTAAAACAAAAAGAGTTTTCATTTATATTCACAAAGGTGTTATATCCATTAAAATAATATCATGTCAAGATGTGATGACATGGCAGTTGATAGATAACTTTGATATTTGAAGAATAAAACTTGAGCATGTTTAGAATTAAACTTCCTTATTTAGCCTAAAATGTTTAAATGGCAAAATAAAAATGAAAAGGAAAAGTACCTTTTTTAAGCCTCTGAAAAGCAAAGTCACAAAAATAAACAAATTACATTTCTCTTCAAATGGCATTTTGAAAAGACAGATTATAATTCCTCTCAAATCTATAAGGCAAACAGTACAGTCAGTTTAAAGTACAACTGGTTATAATGTTTACATGAAAACATAAATCAGAAGACAAGCAAAACAAGGCTGGAACAATTATAAAGAAAGAGAGAGGGACTTCCCTCGTGGTCCAGTGGTAAAGAATCCGCCTTGCAATGCAGAGAACATGGGTTCCATCCCTGGTCAGGGAACTGAGATCCCACATGCTGCAGGGCAACTAGGCCCATGCGCCACAACTACTGAGCTTGTGCACCTCAACTAGACAGCTTGCATGCCACAAATTATAGAGCCCATGTGCTCTAGAGCCCATACGCCACAACTACAGAGCCCACGTGCCCTGGAGCCTGCGCACCACAACTAGAGAGAAGCCTGCATGCCACAACAAAAGAGCCCGAGTGACACAACTAAGACCCGATGCAGCCAAAATAAATAAATTTAAAAAATTATAAATAAATCTTTAAAAAAAAAGAGAAAAGGATGATGGCATGAGAATAATGAGAAGGATGTCCTCAGTTTTTAGGGAAATAATAAACAATGTTTAAATTTTCCTAATATTAATAGTTATAACTAAAATGATTAGACACTGTAAAGGAATGGAAAACCTAAGCAACAAGCTTTCCCTGGGTTTGATCAGCCTACAATATATTTTAACTTGGCCATGTTCTCTCTGGTCCTTCAATGATTGAACATAACTCAAACCCAGAGTGCAAGGGAACCATCAGGATCACATTCCAACAGCACACTGGGGATACAGGAAGGTAGAGAAAGAACAGATCTGGAAGAACAAGGTGATTATACAGTCTGCTCTTGTTATCCATGGGTTCTGCATCTGCAGATATGGAGGGCTGACCATGGGACTGTAGTATCCACGGTTTTGGTATTCAAGGCAAGTCCCGGAACCAATCCCACACAGATACTGAGGCATGACTGTAATCAGCACAGTCATCTTTCCTTTTCTTGCATGCAATTGCCCACCTGGCAGTATTCACAAAATAATGTATTATCTTGTGAATTCTGTGTGCTGAAGCTTAGATATATAGAATCAGGCCAAGTAATCCTCATTTGTTATCAGTCTTTAAACTTAAAATTTAAGTACCTCAGTTGGGACATCATCCAGCTGAATCACAATTTCCATACATGTTGTATGAGTTGTTCTTCAGGGAGATAAGCAGGTAGGAGAATCACTTGCCAGTGACGGTGTCTTCTTTCTTCCTTTCTTTCTTTCTTGCAAAACAATCAGGCAAGAAGAGTGCTAAAATTACATTGATTCACAAAAATTGCCATGTCTTTAGTAACTCATATAAGGGGAGCAATTGGAAGTGAATCATCTGATATACATTTCCAAAGATTTTCTTATTATGGTAGTTTCTTTTCATTGCTATCTGGGATATAACAGAATAAAAGATAAGAAAGATAGTTTTGTGGAATAATACACATTAGCAAACATTTTTTTATCCATTTTAGATCATGATCATCTAGTTGGAAAGAGAATTAGAAAGTTTCTGTAATTTAGCAAGGAAAATATAAATCAACTCCTATACACATTTTTCAGTATGTACTGTGTACTTATCACTATTTCAGACTTTCTTGAAAGACAATAAACCTATTACAGACACATTTTTAAAGCTAATTAACTGACATAATGTTAAAAACATTCATCATTTATTAGTCTGCATTCTCATTTGCAAACAAGAGAATCCATTGCAACACGTTTAAGCAGAACAGGAATTTTTAAAAAGATATTAGGCAACGCAAAGATCACTTGGTGAGAAGCAAAGATTAGAACTTTGACATTACACAGCCCAGAAAAACACTAATTACAACCCAATACTGTTCCTGCAATGACACTGCACACCCAGGGAGTGAACACATTAGCTCACAGTGCGGACAAGGGGCACAGAACTTCAAAACCTCTGCCAATCTACCCACCAAAACTAACTGCCTTTGCTAACATCCTCTTTGAAAAATGAATTTCTTGAGACACCTGCTTCCTCACATTGTTTTCTTCTGAATAAAAGTCTCACACTGGTATCTCTGATTTAAAGACTTGATTCACATATCTACATGCCTTCAAGGAGATCCAGAAAATGAGTTTCTGATTTCCATCTTGGGGGAGAAGACTCAAATGCAGCAAATTTGCCAATTTTGGGAAAGTTACCCAAAGGAAGATATATATATATACACATATATATATATCATATATATATAATCATATATATATCATATATATATATATCAGAACTTAAACAACCATCAAAATCCTGCTTTAACAAATAAAATCCTCTCTTATGTAGATTGAGAAGGAAAGAAAGAAACCAACTGTAGCAAATAAAAATGAAATATGGTTAATAAGAAACTTTTATAACTGTAAGGAGGACTTCAGGGATAGGCATCATTCACTGATTCAGATCTAAAAGTTATTCTGTGACATTAGTTTCCCCCCTTTTTCAAGCTATTCAATGGGGGTAAAGGGCAATCAAAAAATGCAGAAATGTTATTTCAAATCAAGCCACTTCAGTAATAATATGGACATATAAAATACAACTTTTACTTTAAAGGCAGAAGAGAAATATTTTAAATGTTCATAGAGATTTAGGAGAGCTAAGAAGGAAACTAATGTCTCCTTTCCCATGTTCTATAACAAGTAGTTTAAGATTGGAATATAATCAGCTATACAGTTTACCTGAAACCTACAGTGACAGAACCCATATGTTGGAGCACACAGGAATAGTCTAAAAGCCTGGAAGCAACGTACTCCATAAAAATCTTTAATATTTATAAAAACCAAAGTTAAATTAAGCACTGGTCATTAATTATAGATATTTAGGGGGCAAGATATTAAACCCAAATTTTAAAAATTGTATACTAAGGGGCTTCCCTGGTGGCGCAGGGTTGAGAGTCCACCTGCTGATGCAGGGGACACGGGTTCGTGCTCCGGTCTGGGAAGATCCCACATGCCGCGGAGCGGCTGCGCCCATGAGCCATGGCCGCTGGGCCTGCGTGTCCAGAGCCTGTGCTCTGCAACGGGAGAGGCCACAGCAGTGAGAGGCCCGCATACCACAAAAAAAAAAAAAAAAAATGTATACTAAGGCAGTTGTTCTAAAATTTAACCTGCATAAGAACATCCTGAAGAATTCTGTTAATTTGCAGATTCAGATTCACTAGGTCTGGGGTGGTACCTGAAATTCCTCATTTATAAAAATTTTTTAATCAATGCCTATGCCTCTGGTCCATGGACACCCTAGTCTACAAGTTTCTGAAAAGCATTGTAACTGACTGATATTAATAGATGTTCTGCCAGATGGGGTAAAATGGTCAGACTAGTTTGCAAAATTCTATCTTTAACACTGATAAACTGGCTTCTTTATAACAGAATGTCTCAGAACGTTTAATGAACCAATATATACTGAGAGAGCCAAGGGAAAGAGGACAGAGTGTAACATTAACAATTTTTGATTTGACAATGAAGCCTTTTTTGTTTTGTTTTGTTTTTTTGCGGTACGCGGGCCTCTCACTGTTGTGGCCTCTCCTGTTGCGGAGCACAGGCTCCGGACGCGCAGGCTCAGTGGCCATGGCTCACGGGTCCAGCCGCTCCGCGGCATGTGGGATCTTCCCGGACCGGGGTACGAACCCGTGTCCCCTGCATTGGCAGGCGGACTCTCAACCACTGCGTCACCAGGGAAGCCCAACAGTGAAGCCTTTTTTGTTCACTGATTTTAAGAATTTGTATTCCATAAAATACATTTTTAAGATATGGTACTAAATTTTTAAGAACTTTATACATTATTTAAATTTTCTCTATCACTCATTAAATAGTATGTACATTGTTAACTGTACATACTAATTTTAGATAATGTTTAAACCATTTTTATAGAATATGTATACATACATATACATAATATATACACATATATCTGATGTATGTTAGAACACTGTTTTCTCCTAGAATTTTTTAAAAAGTACAAATATAACCCAAGACTTCACCATTTAGTGGAAAAATCCAAATTGAAAAAAAAAGTGCCTAAAAGACAATACATATCCAGTATAGGGCTCACATGTAAGCTCAACTTCAAGAGAAAAAAGAAAACATACTATAATAAAATAATTATGAATTGAAGAAATTAATGAAAATAAATTGTCTTTATTTCTTCAAAATATTTTGGAATACTTACTATAAGCTAGGTACCCTGACAGATATGACAGTAAAATACAGTTAAGTAATGAATTATGTGTAAGATAATTATGGATTTTAGCATTTTACAAATGCATTCAGTAATTAAGAAAATTATATTTATAAATTTCTGTCAAAATTTGCTCAGTTTTTTTAAAGAAGTGACAAGTTGTTTCTAAAATTTATATGGGGAAGCAAAAGACCTATGATAGTAAAAAAAAAAAAATCTTGAGAAATAAGAAAAAAATTGGAGAACTTACGTCATATGATTTTTAAACTTACTATAATCAAGACAGTATGAGATAGAGTAAGCATAGGCAAGTAGGACCAGTGAACAGAAAAGAGAGCACAAAACATTCTCATTGACAGACACATACACGGCCAATTGATTTTCAACAGAAGTCACTGGCGAAAAGGACAATTTTTTTTAAAACACAAATGTTTGAGATAAAAAAGAAGTACTTGAAATTTTTTATTTATCCATAAACAGAAATTAATTTGTACATACTTTAAAACATACAGAAGAATACAATGAAGAATATCTTTTCTATGGTATTACTCATCTAAGCTATATATTAAATCATTCTAAAACTTCTTACCTTAAACAACAATAAGCATTTATTATTATCTCTTATGTATTCTACTGGTCAGGTTTTCAAGGACAGCTTGGTTGGGGTCTTTCAAGGGATTGCAATTGCAATTTCTGGGGCTGCAGTTGTATATATATTGGATGTATAGTCATTTCCATTATATAGTGTACTGTGCTCATTATATTTTTTAAATAATCAAACAAGAAAACGTGTTTATAAGTTCTCCATTATTTTTCTTACATAATCATACTAATATTACTCTTCTAAGAATATGCATTTTACCTAGAAGTTCAAGGTGTTTTCTATAATGATGATATAAACTGTTTATTATAATATTGTGTATTATAGTATTTGTGTCTATCTCCCCAGGAGACAGTGAGATCTCCAAGGTCATATGTAGTTTTTCATGATTCTTCTTATTTTCAATGCATGGTTCACAGAAGTATTTAATGTTTGAGGAATAAATTAATGATGGAATAAAACTGATGGAACACAGATCACAGTTACAACCCAGAGCACTGATTTTAATAGTGACATTTCAGACACCATTGGAAGTTAGAATTGAGATGGAAAGGGGTGACCTTGCCATGGAGTCCCTCAGCACCTTCATGTTAGGAACTCTCTCTTCTATAACATATGAAGTGTGCTCTGAACACAGATGTTTCCCCCAAAAAGAAAGTAGGCATTTGCATGCAGAAAAACACATAGAGAGAAAACTTTTCAAAAGACAAAATGTGTACTGTACGACAGGTGTCCCTTAAAGCATCTGTTCCCATAATAGTATGCAGAGCCACTAGCTGTTCAGTTGCTATAAAAGTATTAAATTCAGTTTTATAAGAAGCAGAGAAGGGATAAACCTGGCAGTGTACTCATTATTTAAAGATTAGGAACAAATACATGAAGACAGGAATGAGCAAACTTGTGCTTAAGAGAGGAGGGGGACATCATCAGAGGAATGTGACACTAGATATAATTATCTCGATTTTGGTGTCAAATTGCCTTCCAAATTTCCAATCCACTTCTCTTAACTAATTTGAGTAGAAAATTCTAAGTAGTTTTTATTAAATCATCTGTCATCTCTACACAGAATCAAGAATGATTTCAATAGACATTCAGATAAAATCATTTAACCAGTGGTGAGGGCTAACAAATTAATTTTTTTACTCTTCAATTCTAGACGGATTCAAATTGCTCTGTCATAAATAATGTGTAGCAGTCCTAGTATGCTTTTAAGGAACAAATAGGTTCTAAATCAGTGAAGTCTTATTCTGAACACTACAATAGCCCATTAGATCTTTTTACACACATCTATGACATTGGCATCCCTCTCTGAAGATCATAGTTAACTAAAATCTTATCTCAGATCCTTTCCTCCCCTATAAACTCACAGTGTTTCTCACTGTAAGAATCCTTATTTACTTTTTCATTCCAGTAAATTTAATTTGTAAATGTATGTTCTGAATTCTGCTTAGAAAAATTAATATAGCTCACACTCCAAAACATACTGGACTTCATGAAACTATCATGCTTGTAATACATTTTGGAAGAGATAAAAATAAAATACAATTTCATCTTTATTTTTTGACAGAGGAATTCACTGAAAATTATCCATCAAGACAGAGCCCCCTTTAAGAAATAGTACTTTCTAACAGTTATTTACTTATCCAAACTGCATATAGCATTAAGGCATAGGCTATCACAGCTGTGCATCTTACAGAAATGTGCAGTTCGAGAATTATCATAATATAAATGGGTGAAATTCACACATTATATATTCCTCTAATGTAAACTTTTAGGCTTTGAATGTAGATATTTGGCCAAGCCTGTGTTAAGTGCATTCTGTGAAGAACACTGTATCTGATATTGAGGAAAGAAAATGCAAATGAAATAATATGATTTAAGCTTAAGGAATGCAGAGTCCCATTAAAAAGTAAAAATACAAAAAGGTGTTAGAATATAAAACTGAAAATAGCATGAAGAGAAGCTCAAGACATAAGTGCAATGAAGTACAGGGAAAGGACTTGAGGAAAATCCAGTGACACTAATCCAGTGACACTAATTAGAATAAAAGGTTTTTTTTGTTTTTTAAAAGAGGCAAGTTTTCACTAGGCCTGGAAGGGCATGCCTAAGTTGGAAAGGTGCAAGGAGGGAAAAAAAGAAAGACATTGCAAGCTGGGTGCTCATGAGTTAGGAAATGCAGACAAGAGCGAGCAAATATGTTGGGAATAGAAGTGACATCTGTGAAGCATGGCTGTTCATATCTATTGATCACCTACTATATACAAAACACTTGCTAAGTGCTTTACCTTCATTAACTCAATCCTCTCAGTTATTAATTACATTTTAAAAATTAGGGCACCAAGGCCAGAGAAATGAAGTAACTTGGATAATGTCAATAGCTGGTAAATTCAGGAGTCTGGGTTTCAAAACTTACATATTTAATTGCAGAACTCAGACTCTAAAACATGACAATTTTTAATTTTTATTTATTCGCAAGCAGATTGGTATTAGATTAGATGCTTTCCTCCTGTAAAAAAAAACCTCTTAATACTTCGTTTATTTGATATTAGTCAAAACTCATTGAATAAAGGGGTTGTTTTCTTGAATTGTATTATTAGAGAACATATTTGAGCATCTCTATTTGATAACAGTACCCCTGATGTCTTGAATTATCTTTTACTCATCTCTGAATCACCTGCATATCTCCGCACAGTGTCTTGAATGTAAATATGGCACCAGTGACAAATCGAGAGTCTCTAAAATAGAGGAAATGAAGGCTACGCAATGCTAGATTCTGGATATATTCATAAAACAAAGGCAACAGTATTTTTGAAAAATCTGTGTGTAAATTGTGAGTTATGAAAATAGTAGCCTTGTTTGGAGTATTCAGAGTTTTTCCATTATGAAGAAGGGGAAGACTGTGGATGAAATAGGTTTGGAGACACAGATCACATGTACATTTTAGACCTATTAGGTTTGATATGGTTAAATCCAAGTAGACATGTCAGGTAAGCATTTGGAATTTGAAAGCTATGCATTTGGAATCCATTAACACAGATGGTAATCAAAGTTTATGCTAAATGAGTGTACCAAGACAGTTAGTATATAGAGAGAAGGACCAAGTACTGAGACATGGGTAATCCCAAGGTTGAAAAGATTGGGAAGCAATGGAAACTAATGAAAAGTGGCCAGTGAGCGAGGAAGAGGAAAGGGGGGAAAATGCCCTGGAAAATAATCAAAGCAACACAATCCACAAGAATATAAGAATATGGTGTCTCTGAAGCTGTATAGGAAAAATGCGCTGTGTTTTCCTTTGCTCTCATACTCACAATACTTCTGACACTAGATGTATGATTTTTTTTTTTTTTTCTGCACTGGTCAATTCTCTGACACCAGCCTAGTGTCCTACAATTCAATTCAGTTCTGACATTACCTACCTGGAGATAGTTTCAGATCCCACAAGTTGAGTTCAGTTCCATAAGACCATACCACTTCAGACACCAATTCTAAGTCCAGGTTGTCACTTGTACTCCTGACTAACTAGCTATAAATTATAGTTCTCACAACCCCTTCTGGGTTTGATAATTTTCCAGAAATGCTCACAATACTCAAGGAAGCACTTATGTTTACTAGCTTATTATATAATGAGGGATATGATGAAGGAATCACATGAACAGCCAGACAAAAAGATACACAGGGCAAAGTTCCGAAGGATCCCAAGTGCAGGAGCTTCTGTTCCCATGGAGTCATGAGGGAACGTGTTCACCAGCTCCATACACTGGAGATTTTTATGGAGCTTTCATCATGTAGGCATGATGATTAACTCAATTTCCATCCCTTCTCCTTTCTCTGGAGAATGGGGTAGGGGGGAGCTGAAAGTACCCAGCTTCTAATCATGGCTTGGTCTTTCTGGTGACAAGTTCCCATCCAGGAGCCTACCAAGTGTTCCCTCATTAGAACAAAAGTTGCTCCTATCACCCAGGAGAATACAAGGGATTTAGGAGCTCTGTGTCAGGAACAGAAGCTCAATAAATATGTCTAGTAAGAAAAAGCTGTGATCAAATGTGAAACTCTACTGATATTATGAGGAAGATAAGAATCAATAGTTGCTGCAAATGGCATTATTTCATTCTTTTTAATGACTGAGTAATATTCCACTGCATATATAGCACATCTTTATCCATTCATCTGTCGATGGACATTTAGGTTGCTTCCATGTCTTGGCTATTATAAACAGTACTGCAGTGAACATTGGGGTGCATGTAGCCTTTTGAACCATGTTTTTTGCAGCAACACGGATCGACCTGGAGATTACCATACTAAGTGAAGTAAGTCAGAGAAAGACAAATATCATATGATATGGCTTATATGTGGAATCTAAAAACAAAAAATGCTACAAATGAACTCACAAAACAGAAAGAGACTCACAGGCTTAGAGAATGAATTTATGGTTACTAGGGGGCAAGGGTGGAGGGAGGAGAATAGATTGGGAGTTTGGGATTGACATGTACACACTGCTATATTTAAAATAGATAACCAACAAGGAAAAAGAAAAGAAAAAGAAAGTCACTGGTTAGATGGTTCAATAACATAGTAGTCTTTCCTGTTTTACTAACACTAGTTACAGTTTATCATGTTACTCTTGAACAGGAGGCTACTTTTAAGAGGCTGAGTAGTTTCTATTTCATGCTTTGTTACAGTGTGTATATACATTGTAAATTATATGCTATTAATACATATGAAGATAATTCATAGTCTTTAGAAACTGCTACTCAATTATTATATATAACAAAATAAATGATGTGTGCATGTTTACAGAAAAAGAATCAGTATTTGACCAACTGGCTTAGAAATGCGGAATTCATTACATTATGTTTGAAATTATTAAGAACCATGCTTACATATGGTTTATGGACTATATATATAATATATATATAGTCCATTATATATATATATAACCTCTCTCTTGGTATCTATCGAGAAAGAGAGGGAAAGAGAGAGAGAATGCTTTTATATACTACAAAAATATATCCACCAAATTCAGGATTGTTTTTACCACCAGAGAGGAAAGAAAACATGGAATCATGGTATAAGAGGAAAACTTTTGCAAAGACACTTTCATTATTATCAGAGTCACTTTCATGGAATAAGTCAAACATTGTTGTCCTAACAATACCCCCAATCAATGCAGTGTGTTTATACCATAGACAAGGCTACCTTACTCTGTTTGGAAATAATAAGGCAGATAATAAGGCACTTCACATGTCCCTGCCCATTCTACCCAGCACTGAAAATTCTCAAATGATGCTGATGGAAGAAAATAAACCAAACACATTATATAAAACACCCTGCTTCCTAAATATGCAATAGCATTTTATTGTCCACTTGAGAGCCTAGCTATTGGGTTGGCCAAAAAGTTCGTTCGGGTTTCCCATACGATGTTATCAATTAATTAGTAATTATGAATTGTCCACAATAGTAAATATTTGGCAAGCTTCAATTAATGCACACATAATACGCAAGGTGTTCACTTACTCCATCTGATACATTATCTTTGATCCTCTTTATATGTCCTGTTTATTAACTGTTAGTGTTTAAGCATAACATTTTAAAGCAAATGTTATTTATACGTCTTAATGCACCTAGAAGATTTATCCTGTTAATTTGGAAATATATAATATATTCTTATAGCTTTGGCCTGAACAATAAGGAAAAGTAATTTTGAAAAAACTGCAAGAAGAATTTCTCACAAAGTTAAGAGTGAGATCTGTTTTTAATCACTGTAGTCACTCAGCCATGTTCCTACAACTAAATGGTTTTATTGGCCAGGGAATTCTCACCAGAACAGCAAAGAAAAAGCGGCAGGTGTTGAAGCCTTAATTGAGTAGGTCAGGGCACAAATATCCTCAGCAGTAATTATGGGTGAATTAACTAATTTTTCCTAATGGTTTCACAGCAAATTTATCTCGCCTAGTTACTGCTCTAGCTATAAATTACTCCTTGAATCATAATATCTTATATCGCCTGATAGAGGGTTGCATTGGCTTTGAAAACTTCAGGCTCCTGACAATAAATGCATATTAACGTTTAATTCAATACATACATCAAATGTGGTTATCGACAGCTAGCTCATTTGTTCTTTCAAAACAAGAGCTTCTGTGACTCTGTGTATCACCTATCCTATAATCTACATTTTAACTAAGATGCTGACCTACCAGCAACTTTCTAGAATTAGAAGAAACAATACATGAAAAAGTTTTCATCTTTGGCAGGCTGCATCCTGGGATCAAAAGGTTTGAAAGCGAAAAGCTGCATTATGTAAGAACTGATGATAATTTTAATTACTATATAATATGAATCTCCTTATTACTGGTGCATATAATTCCTTATAGCTTGCAAACTTTCATCTTTGAAGGGTAAACATCACCTCTTCAAGGATTTTAAGAAATATTTAAATATGCATAGAGCCTAAGCAGTCATATAAAGTGGCTTCTGTACAGTCAAGTTAGTACATTTTAAACAGGAGGTACTTTCCACAGTAAGACATGCCAGCTCTAGTTTTAGACTGAATACTTCTGCAGGTGTTTTTGCTCTCATTTTAAATTTAATTATACTTAGCAAATCTAATGGCATGTTTTCAGCTCAGGGCAATGATAAATTTTATTTAGATCTGAAAACAGGGCTTCCCTGGTGGCGCAGTGGTTGAGAGTCCGCCTGCCAATGCAGGGGACACGGGTTTGTACCCCGGTCTGGGAGGATCCCACATGCTGCGGAGTGGCTGGGCCCGTGAGCCATGGCCGCTGAGCCTGCGTGACCGGAGCCTGTGCTCCGCAACGGGAGAGGCCACAACAGTGAGAGGCCCGCGTACCGCAAAAAAAAAAAAAAAAAAAAAAAAAAGAAAATGAAGTTAAAACGCCACAAAATTCTGTTCTTATGAAAAATCAATCTGAATGTGATCCAACTGGCACCAAGAAAGCAAGTGATAGATGTATATAATCAGTGTCATGATCATATCTGGAAACTTGGGTAATACTATGAAAAGATATAAGTAAGGTTCTTTGATTGGATGATATTATTTTCCTCCAAAATTAAGCTCTTACCTTATTTTGTTCATGTGAAAACATATCTAAACAATAAGTATGAACTGTTTTCTTAAAAGTACAAAAGAATCCTCAGAGTACATTTAAATTTACGGATTATAACAGCAAATGGTATAAGATACAGCAGAAATAAAAGATAACAATGAAAAACAATTTGGACAAGAAATGCAGATTAAAAAGCAATGACATAATGTTATTAGAACACCCCCACGCCAGGCTGTTTTCTTCCTTCCCCTGCCACTCACTGACTTAGACCTAAACTTTGCAATTTAAAGGCCATGATTGTTGAACCTGTTTAATTGGACAATGGCTATTTGCCAATTTTTCAAATTTGTCAGGAATGCTAAAGTCACATCAGGGCACCAAGCCCTATCCAGGAGCTTGAAGGCATCCGAGTGCAAATTACATTCTGCTTGTCATCTGCAGGTTTGGAGCAAGGAGTTTTTGCATTTCTCTCTCCTTTGCCAAAAATCTGTTGGAGAGAATTTTCCAAGAATTCTCAAGATGCACCTGGAGTCATAATAGATCAGTGATCCTCAACCTGTGCCATGCATTTTAATCACCATGGAGCTATAAATATTCTAATGCCAAAGTCCCATGTCCAGAGATACTGATTTAATTGAGCTGGAGTGCAGTCTGGGAAATGATTTTAAAAGCCTGTAGGTATTCTAATTTACAGCCAACATTGTGAATAATGGAGATTCTCAAACTGGGAATTAAAGGCGACGTTAAAAATAAGGCTATTTATTCTCCCCATTTTCCTGCCACTAGATCAGATAATCTCTCACTGAGCCCAGATATCAGTTATAAGTGTCTGAAAGCTCACCTTCTGATCAGTTGTTTGCTATTAGCCAGTCCTTCCACTCCTCGAAGGATCTACCCTTTATGTAACTGTATTCTTTACATGCTATTTATTTAAACATATAAATTTAAATACATATCTTCCCAAGATATGAACAAGATAATTTTGAGGATGACAGTGAATACATAGGAATAAAAAACTTCTGCAAGGTATTTATAAGTTTAAATATTTATTTATTTTTGGTAGGCCTTGATGTCTTATATACCTACATCTTAGTAGACAGAGCATTTTAGACACAACAAACATTTTTAATCCTAAAATTCTTTATTTTTCACATCAATATGTGCAAACTGATATGTGCATAATTTTTTTAGGTTTTTAGTTTTTTTCAGTTATTTTCTTTTAGGTGGTAGGTTAAACATTTGCATGTTTAAATCATAATATCATTGAACTAACAAATATCAATACATTGACTGAAGCTAGCTTTATGACTTTTTAACACTGCTACATTGCTTGGTGTCCAAGAATGGTTTGAAATCCTATGCTAATAAATGTTCACTCTTTCATTTACCTTGGGGACTATCAAATAAGAACATTACTTATAGAACTAGATTTCCTGGGATATAAGCTTTGGTCTCTTTTCAAAGGCTTTTGTAACAATCTGAAGAGAAAATTAACTAGTTTTTTACCAAATTAAAAATATATGTAGAGAGAAATAAACATTATTTTTTGGTGGAAATTTTACTGTACCTAATTCCAATAAGTTATATATATTTATATATATATATTCAGAGTAAATATCACTATTGAATTCTTAGGACTTTCATATAATAATACCAGACTTGTTCCAATTCCTTTTAAGATACTGTCATTATAATTGTTAGGGAATCCCTCCCAGTAGTAATGGCTTCCTTGGTGTCCCTAAAGCAGCAGATACAAGCAATTATAAAGGTGTTGCAGATTATTTTTTGTTTACCAGTTACCTAGGCATAAATCAGAAAGACTTCCCCATATGGTCTGACTGATAATGAACCGAGCCATAGACTTATTAAGTGTAAGGGCATATTTTGCTTTGGAGATAAAAATTATTGACCTACTTTCCTTATGTTTCTTTTTCTCCCATAAAAATCACTAAGCACAGAATGCCAAATATAAAATTCTATTTCTTTATAGCATGTGGAAAGAATATTTGATGTGATTTATTTTTTCCTCTCCAGGGCTTATCTATCAACCTATTACTTAGGCCATATCAAGAAGCCACTAGAAAGTCAGTGAAAGAACTTAAGCAAGGGAAACACTGACAAGATTAAAGTTTTAGAAAGATACCTCAAGTGGTTAAATAGAAGAAAAGATCAGAAGGCAGGAAGCTGGAGGCAGGGAAAGTGAAAAGAAGATTGCTATATTTTGGGTGATCAATAGAGGGAGAGTGGTAGCTAAAAAAGAAATGGAATTGGATTTGAGAAATACAAGTGTGTTATATTGGCAGGAATTTGCAAGGGTGTGGAGGTAAAAATGGATCATTCTTCAGGAAATTTGGTAGTGAAGATAAGGGCGAGACAGATCAAGGGAAGCTCCAATTTTTAGGGTAAATGGTGGAACACATTTTTAATTAGTGAGAAAGGAAGCAAAGGAAGGAGATATTGAAATTCTGCATGAGAGAGATAGGTAATAATTGGTGCAACGTTCCATAGGAAGCAATAAGGAATATGGCCATGAGCCCAAGTATAGCAGCTAGACAATGAAAGGAGACATACCGGCATTTGACAAGAGAGACAATTTGAAAAGAAAGAATAAAGATCTTGTAACTTTTGACGTAAAAGTCAGTCAAAGACACAAACAAAAAACGGAGATACCAATGACCTGTATTTTTCTCAGTAAAAAGTGCATTTAGGGGAGTCTTGGACCTTGATGACAAAACACTGAAGATCTCCATATGACTCTCACCCCATACCAAACACTCTAACTGTATAATTCAAATCTTTCCTATAGCATTTCTCATTTCTACTAATTTGTCCACCTTCTACTTTGTCTTCAAATGCTGAAAAAACAAGAATGAGGACGCACGCTTGTTCTACAAGAGTGAACATTAGGACATTAGAATAGATAAGAAGTGATGTTAATGCAAAGTGCCCTCAAACAACAGGTAGCAAAGAAAAAAAAAGTAATCATGATACCAAAGAGTGATACAGACCAAATTTAAAAATTAATTCAGTATAATTTTAGTAAAGGTAAAATATGAACGCCTTAAATTCTGAACAGAATACACTCCTGAACAGAATACATTCTGAGATTAAACGCACCCTGGAATTCACTACCTTCTTGAGTCTTCCAGCCTCTAAAGATAGGAATGGTTTCTAATCAGATCTATGTAAATAATTTTGTGTTAGAGAGATGCTAACACTGCTCTTTGAGTTTTGGCTAGGCTGACTTAACTGCTGTGCTGCAAGGCACTTGCAAGCTGTATTCATGAGGGTACCCTCACTACTCTAGACTCTCTTTTATACATCAAACCCTGGAGAATGGCTTTGGAATTTGCTATCAAATGCCTTTTCTGCTATGAGACTAAAGAACTTCACATTAGTGTAAGAAACTTAGTGCCAAGCAACATGCATGAGTGCAGACTGTGGAGTTTGACAGACTATTCACATCCTGTTTTCTGGTCCTTCATCCCTGGGTGTGTGACATTTTGCACAATTTACCGGTTTTCATTAGTTTTCTATGAAACACGGGGTGACGGATAAAAAACATTGAACATAATGCAATGAGATTACATGTTACATTTCTAGCACAGTTTCTGGAATGCAGCATGCCTAGCTATTAACAGCAGACTCTGAAGCTATAATGCCTGGTTTGAATCTCAGTTCTGCTACTTACAGCTGTAAATAAAAAGGCGTATCTTAAAATCAAAGTTAAAAGGGAGTTTTGTGCTTTTTATAGCAGGACAAATTATTTTATTTTATTTTTAAAATAATTCTAAGCAAGAAGTCTAATATTTGAACATAGGTAAAGAGCAGAACTCTCTCCTTTCTTGCAGGTGATAAGTGGCTGCATATTCCCTCTCTACTCAAACCTCGTCTTCCCTCTTGGGGGATCACGGACATCCCTGTATAAATCCAGAAATTCAAAGAATTAATTTGAAAAACATGCTTATAGACCAATAGTCTCATTTCATAACTCAATTAATTTTTAATTAAAATTATTAGTTTCAAACCTCTAGGCGTGACAGTATGTTACATAACCATTTATGTGAAAATATTCACTGTAGAAGTCTAAATGGAGTTTGAACAATTAAAGCAAAAGAAATCAAAATAATTCCAACTTTCACCAAAAGAATTTCTCAAAACCATAGGAAACAAGAGCCTTCTGTATGTGTTGAGATTAATTAGTTATGATGGTGACTGAATTATTCAAGATTTTGTGAAATCACAGCAGAGCTGTTTTGGGGTCTTTCACAGTGCTGGCTTTAAAGTATCATATCCTATATGCAGCCATCTCTTATCTCCCATTTATAAAAGCAAAAACACTCTGAGGCTTCAAAAATTCTTAAAATCCAGTGGATGTGTTCCCTAAACTAAGAAGTTATTCCTCATCAATTATAACCTTATCAGCAACTCCGCCCTTTTGCA